>NC_053417.1:14632705-15005205 GCF_016859285.1 Xiphias gladius | reverse complement strand
CAAAGTGCCATGTAGACACTGCAAGGTCATGCAAGAGCTCTGCCAGCCCACATTTTCTCTAACAAATGCTGTCAAGCATTTCTCGGTGGGCACATACAGAAGTTTGTGATTTCCAAAATAATAGAATGGCAAAATGTTTTAGATTACTTTGGCAATATGAAATTATGAACGCAGTATTTTTACTTGTAACAGAGTATTTCTACACTGTGGTATTGCTACTTTTACTGAAATAAAAATGAACTACAGGTAGTGTTGGGTTGATCTGCAAACCCCATGTAAAATTAGGCGGGGGAGTGAGGATAATATAAAGTGAAGTATGGTTCAGTATCTGTTGAACGGCCTACTTGACAGGATGTCTGTCTTAACTAAATTCACTCATATGTGTCTCTGACAGATCACAATAAGCTAAATAAATATTCTTTGCCAGGCTAATTGAAAAGGGACACAAGCTGAAACATCACGTCCTTGCTCATCTGCTGCTTCTGAAAGAAAAGTTGGACAGGAATGAACACCCGTGTGTGATTTTTCTCATCACTGTATACTTTGGCAGCCTAACATAGTCAGAAACATACTTACCTTTTAATGACCCCTCTTTGTTCCTGATCATAAAAGCTCCATTTTGACTGTGAAAGCATGTTAAATAAAGATATCAGAGTGAAATTTAAAATCTAATTTAATTTTTAGAAGCCATTTTATGTTATGTTTTATGCTTGAGACACTCGCACACTGAGGTGCAAACATTCCGAATCAGCAGCTCTCATTATTTCCATTCTGACAAGGACTAATTTTTGCCTCTCACGGCCCAGTAGTGATCAATAATATTTACCCAAAGATCAGCATGGGACAAATTAAGGTTATGATTGGTGACATCAATTGGTGGATGTCCTTCAGACACATACTTGCAAAGACGGGTTGGTCTGTGTGTGTGTTTGTGTGTGTCTTTGTGTGCGCGTATATGGGCTTGTTTTACTATACTCATACTATAATAGGGGGATTAAGGTATGGAAGCAGATAAAGATAAAGATTTGAAAGATTTGCATAACTGAATCTTTACTCAGTAGTGTTTAGCTATTTTTGAAAACTAATCAATACTGAGTACTCTCTGTTGAAATTTAAATACCAATAAATAATATATCACTAAAATGTGTTACTCTGAAAACCTTTAGAAATCTATCTGAATTTATTTGGTCTGAGTTATGGGCCCTTACCAGGCAGGAAACTAATGATAGACACATTGAATTGCATTATGAAACAAAAGGATCTGAAGTTTTTAGGGGTATCGAGGATATCTAAGCGTCTGCTGATTTTAGTTCGACCATTACTAACATTTCAATGAAAGACCAATGCTAAATTGCTGGAATGCCCCTTTAATTAAATAAGTAAATCATGATCAGTGTATATGGAACTTTCCATCTCCATTACCTCCCGTTGATCCCATGGTGCTCAGTTGTTAATATCTCAGTGTGAGTGTGAAATGGACCACACTGTAACCTTTATTCCCTGAATTTGACTCTGAGTGTGTGTGTGTATGTTTGTATGTGTTTACATTTGCTTCCCCAGAGATGACATTAAATGAAACAAATGCAGATGGTGTCAGGAACTTGGCTAGTCTCTCTCTGAATGGTTCTAGAGGAATGTCTGGAGTTTTCAGGCCCACTAACCACATACACGGTTCCAGTCTCACACTGCCAAGAGCCTGTAGCAGCAGCTGAAGAAAAAGCCACTGTGTGCAGTGAGATTGCCACTGCCTACTCATGCTGATGCACCTTTTTTTTTTTGTGCTGGAGGAATGATTGAAACCTCACTTGAGATGATGGGAGCAATATCTCAACGGGAACCAGAAACTGTGACAACCTTCACCATTTGAAATGCATTTCGACACTCATGTTGACCTGATTTTGATCGTCAGTCGCACTAGCGGTGGTTCAGCTCTATCTATCACTTAGAGCTGTTTCATAAGCCCTCATCAGGAGAAGTGTCTGAATCACTCTTCCACATTGTTCCATAGACAATAGGATTAATGCCAGCATCATCTATTCAGGCCCATTTTTCTCCGACTGACATTGCTTTGATACTTTACAATGATGAAAAATATGCCTTTAGTGAGTGGCTGTTAGTGCTGATTGCGGGAGACTGACCCTGATGACTTGTTTGTGTTTCACTTGACTGTCTACCATTTTCCTATTTCCTTCTATGCTCGTAGAATCACATCAGTGTGTGTATGTGTGTCTGCATAAACTAGGTCAGTAGGAGGACAGGAAATCTCTGTTCACTTATCTGTCTGACTGCAATGTGTCGCTCTAAAAGTTACTGCACACGAACACACCCACATGTGACACACACAAGGATGAAAACAGTTGCATACATGCCCATGTTTCTGTGCATAAGATTAAGATTTAGCACACTTCCTGCTTATATACACTCAAGTATATCTAAAAGACAGCTTGTGCCCTAGTCATCTTCCTCCCCTTCTTCTCTTCAGGATCTCCGCCTCTACTCTCACTCAAGGTTTTAGTTTCAATCTGGCTGGCATTTGTCTGCCTTTTCTCCTGCTTAACCTTCCATTACTGCTTACTTATATCATGAATAATCCCCGCTCTCCCCATCAGCCCATCTCTTAGCCTCTCCATTTTTCACTGTTCATTAAAATACACATTCATATTCATTGGGAAGACGTGTCAGCTTCATAATTTCAGAGGATTTCTAAGGTTGTGGGTTCTGTTGGTTAAGTCATTTTCTGTCAAACTGGAAGAGAAGAGAAGAGCTGGAGATGAGGAGAGATGTAAACTCATCAGGGGTGAAAAAGGTGACAAAGATATGAACCCCCCAAGGGGTCGGGGGACATTATGACATTGCAACAGAACATCTTGTGTGTGTGTGTGTGTGTGTGTATGTCGGTATGTCTGTATGTATGTGTGTGTGTGTTTGTTTCTGTGTGTGTGTGTGTGTGTGTGTGTGTGTGTGTGTCTGTTTGTATGTGTTTTTTTACCTCATTGGGACCTTTTCTGGAATAAACTCCAACCTTCTGAGGACCAGTAATGAGGCAAAATGTCAATTCCGAGGGTCCTGGTTAAGGTTAGGGTTGGGCTTTGGCCGTCCACAATGAATGGAAGTCAATGTAATGTCCTACCAACAAAAGCTGTGCAAACACAAGGTCATTTCAATTCAGCTTCTGTCATTTTCTGTGAGCTTGGTGTTTGCGCCCTTCTCATGGGACATAATTAGGCCACTGTAACAAGTGTTCTGTTTAACTACATCATAAGTAATGTGGGTCCATTTTAGCTAAACGTCTACACTGTTGTCTCATGACTTAGTCTAACGTTCCAAAACAAATCTAAAAGCAAATTGTTTAATTACTTCATGGTTATTACAGTATTAGCCTTGCTAATATTATCTTAGCATAAAGAAAATGGAACCATCAGGGAGCTGACATTAACTTTAAGATGGCACTTTGGCTGGGGAGCTCATCATGTCACAAACCAAAGCAGATCTTCGTGGACCCTAGTGGACATGCGGACGTGGAAAGTATGAATTAACCTTAATGTTATATGAGTGGAATTTAGAATGACAAGTACGCTAGCTAATTATAGACTCCATGGAAATAAAGTTAACACCCACCCTGCACCAATTTAAAAAACTAATTGGAGGTAAACGAATAACACAGTATGCATCCCCGTGGTGTGTGACTGTTTTCTCTGCAAGTTGGTTTTGCATGTCGAACTTGTGCTGATCTCAGCAGCTTACGGGCAGAGCAGGGCGTTGTGTCAGAGGAGGGAGCTGTGTGTCCTGATCCCATGGCAGGACCCAGCCAAAGTTTAAAAAACACTACAGTGCAGTTTAAGAGGCAGAGTTGGGAAGATGAAGCGGAAGGGAAGAGGGAGGACAGGAGAAAGAGAGAACAGCCAAATGCCAGGATTTATAAATCAGATCAGCACCAGCAAAATAGCCTACACATAAACCAGCCTGTGGCCAACAGGATGAAATATAATGAGAGAAAAGTGAAAGCGACAGAGATAGGAGACAAAACGTCAGCAGTTTCAAAAGGTGCAAAAATGCTTCCTCATTGTGGATCATAGCTGACAATAATGCAATGAGATTTTCAATATTGTATAGGTAAAATCCTTCTAATATATTTTTGTAAAAGTTATCAGAGGATAGTTAGAGGGTTTCAAGTCATATGATGCAGGCACTAATGGCCTCATTGTCTCCCAGGTCTTTCAGTCTGCACATCTGAGTGCCTGAGTGCAGCCCAGGTCTTGTTAGTTGATGGGGAGAGTGTCCATTTCCTCTGAGTGGGTGAAATGTAATATACAAGTAGAGCCCAAGCTGAAGAGCATAAAGTGGGAGGGCAATGAACGAGAGAGACAAAAGAGAAGATAAGAGTTGTTAGCGATGACGCAGGTGGGTGTCTGGTGCCTGTGTGTTGACCGCCACACTCTCAGACCCCCACGGTCGTTATCTTTGAGCTGCTGGCACTGATTGACAGCTCTAAGAGTCTCTTAGACTCAGCTGGACATGTTTGACACTGTGGTGACCAGCAGGCCACCTGCTTCTGATGTGCCATGCGCTGTTTGATCTGACAGATAAATGACACTGTAAGCATAGATCACAGGTGAACAGTCTGCAGCAATCCATCTAGGCAGCCACCCTGGAGAAAATGTGCATGTGGCCTTTGTGTGTATGAGTAAATGTTTGTCTATCTGTATGTGTGTATTGTTGGAGTCCAGTGATGACTAAATTGTCTATATGGTCCCAAAAGGCTGTAGGATTGATGGAGAGCTCCAGAGTGGAGTGGCTGTGAACAAGTTTGCTCCATTACAGCCAACGCTTTTAGCCTGATTTGTCAGCTCAGCAGCACTCACTTATCGACTGATCAATAAAGGGAAGTTGGACCAAACTTCTTCAGGGGGACCAACACTTACAGCACATCCGTCCACATCATCCCTCCGCAAACTTGAAGCGGCTTTGCCTGTTTGATTTTCCCTTGCTTCCTCTCCAGTTTTCTGTTTCAAACATAAATCGCCAGGAAGTTTAACTCTGATTCAATCACATCCAAATCAAACCTCTGTGACCTTCACGAGAATATTGCATGAGACGACTTCCTTTTCCACATGACTGGGCAAGCTGTGTCACAGATAGTTACTGGATAATTAAATTCAGCTGCAATTAAATTTATTACTTTGGTGAGCAGACATGGTTCATTGTAAACCACATGAAGAAGATGGACATTAAATGATGTAGAGCTGTAACGATCAGGTGATTAGTTGATTCGTCAATCTTCAGAAAAGGATTATGCCACTACTGACAAACATTTGATGCTTTCTGTTTCTCAAATGTGATGATCTTTTCCCTTTCCTCGCCTTACATTATAGTAAATTGATATATATATATTTAGGTTTTAGACTACTGTTGGACAAAACAAGACAGCAGTACTTGTGATGGACATTTTTCACAGTTGATTATTTATAATTAATTTATACCCATAAATATTATGGTGAAATATTATGGTTAATATTCATTTAAAAGATTAGGTCAGAAAATTAGTCAAAAGCTTGATTTAGTCTGAGAAAAGTTGCTGATTATTAGTACAAATACTGAAAGAATAATGATGATAGATCACTTTGTGTGTAATATAATCACATTATGGATGAATGAACCGCAGACTGGCTGAATTAGACTTTCCTAAGTTACCCTCTTAGGGTAGTGTCAAACTTCAGTATTGTGAGTGAACAGGATCAAGTGAAAGTCTCCAGCGTCTTTGCAGCAAAACACAATCGGCACAGTTAAATAGTAATCAGAAAAACTTTATCGATCCCAACAGGGAAATTGTTTTTTTTTACAATTGCTCAACACACAGTTAGGAAAAAGGAAGTAAATAAGTAAAAAAGTAAAAATTACTATGAAATATGAATAATAATATACATACACAGTAAGTGAATAGTAATATGTACAAACACAATGTGCAAAAATTAAAAAGTAATGTGCAAGGTAAAATCACAGGATGGAAAAAAAGTGCAAAAATGAAAACATGCAAAGTAGATTAACAGTATTTTAAAGTAAATTGGCCTTGTGTGCAAAGGTTCATTACATAAAGGCAAAGTTACGTAAATTTAAGCGTTGGCAACTTTTTGGGAGAGCCTTCCACTCCGGCAGCCACTCAGGCTTTCAATCAATGAATGGGGGACTGCGGAAAGCCCAGCATTAACTGATCACCACAGATCAGGCCATCTTACTGCAGTCCTGCTGCCCTGTACTTCCAACTGTTATTTATCACAAGCGCATATACAATGGTCGAGTTGCATTAACAAAATCAGCCTGGGTAATTTTTCTCAGGACTGCCATTATGGAGATGAATGTCACTGGGCACTACCAGCACTCAGCAAAACAGAGGGAGAGTGGGAAGGTTTGTTTTTTAATTTTTCTCCCAATTTCCTCGGTGTAGGTTTATAATGGTACCGACTCCTCTAGTCTTGCAGTGTGTTGAGAGAGTGGAGGCATGCTCTGAGGGTAAGCTGATCATCTCCCTTTGTGTTTTACAGTTCCCTTGCTTTTACTGTGAAAAAATCCTTTGTATATGTTCCTGTAATTACTTGTATAAGGTTTCACAACACAGAGATTAAACTTTCTAGGGTCAACGGGGAAACCGACCCATTGTAAAACTCCTCATTTTAAACCAGTAAGTTATGTACACTCTGCACGTCGTAATTCTGTAAATTTGACAGCGCCACTGTGTCAGTCTGCTGAAGAGTTTTAAATCGTGAAGCTGCACTGGTGTCTCACTTCACTTTTAATAGCTTCCAGGCACAGAGAGGGTGTCAGCCTCTCTTTTTTTTTTTCTTGGTAGGCTATGTCAGATAATGTCTGGAGATGGTTAGAAACAGTGTTACTGGCTGTGTCTCTGCACTGTGATCCCTAAGCCCTGGCCTAACTGAACCTGAGCAGGGAACACCAGGAAACACAAACCCCTGGGCCTGGCCCTTGTTAGAGGTCAGAGAAATGGAGGCCAGGAGGGTGCACACGTATCACATGTGATCAGTATAATTTTTACATCCTCTCTCTTCTCTCTAGCTGGGGTCCCTCAGAGATGGTGTATATTTTGCCTCAGGCTACGACAGCTACGACATTTCACAAAGAGCATAGGCTTGGACTGAGACTGCTGATTGTTTTTTATGTTGTCTCACTGTCTATTGACCCATCCAGTGTTCAAGTTTTCGTCTATTCCCTGCAGGGTTTAGCTGTCTCCCTTCTCTCTACCCCACCCCGCATCCTGCCAGGCTCGCCTCTCCTTACACTCTCCAGTCTTTCATGTTGATGGGGGTGGGGGTGGTGGAGGAAAGGATGGGGAAATTGCCCCCCTGGGAACACACCACACATGCGTACATGAAGACTGTAAAATGTATGACGAGACATACCGCAGAGAGATTACAGAGGAAATGCTGTCTGTGGTGGAAATACACAAACAGACAACTTAGAGGTTTTTTTGTTAGCAGCTAGAATCCACATAAAACGTGTTTTATCTAAATTTGTGTGCACTGGTGGCGATGTGTCATGAAAGTGAGTTGTTTTGCTATGAGGTTAGCCATTTCTCAAACACTGTGACTGAGGTTTGTGAACGCAGGGGAGGGGGCCTTTTTTACACAGTTCATTTTCATTGATCATTACAGTGGCTAGTATTGTGTTTCTGAGGGAAAGCAATTGAATGAATAAAGTGTGGAAAAGCTCATTCTCCTCATAAGTATGAACACTGAAGGGGGATTGTGAATTTATTCTGGCTTCGCCTTTGAGGTCAGGTCACTCACAACATGGGCCACGCTGTGTCAGTAGGCCTCCTGCAGTGTGGGACTTACTGTTGAGTGCTGTGATAAGATCTTCCTCTTTGGCTAACATAAGGAACACTAAAATGAGGTCAGTGTTGTCTTATTATAAACAGATGCACAACAATTTCACAGACTTAATAAAAACTTTCTGGAAAGTCTATTTTCTTGAAAACTGAAGTTGAGTCATTTTTCCATCAACTTTGAGAACTCAGAGAAATTGCTGTGAAATAGTTTCTGTATTTGAACAATAATAAGCCGTGGCAGTGTGGCTTAGCAGGAGAGAGTGTTTCTCCATTTGTACGAGAGAGGTGATCAAGGGTCAGAGGTCGGGTCTAGGGCTAGAAGATGGATTTGAGGCGTGAGTGGCCTGCTTTTGCACACAGCAGATAAAACACTCCAGACACACAGCACAGAGGACGAGCTATCTCAGGACTGGGCAGGAGGAAGGCCATCAGGGTGGGGTGGATGAGGCAGGATGGGAATGGAAGACCAGACAGAAAAAACAAACAGTCCCAAGCAAGGACCTTCCCTTCTACAGAGGATTAAAGTGGATGTCCGGTCCCAGCAACCCCCTCAGCTCGCTTCCCATGTCCTCCTGACATCGCTGTGCAGCAACTGGTCTGGAGTATTTTTCACATCAAACACTGACCATCCTGACCACTGCTGTCTGCCCTGCATCAGAGTGTGCGCTAGCCATGCGATTGGATGCACTGCTCAAATATAAAAAACTATGGTCTGCTTGACATAAACAGAACAGTGTGTCTTTTATAGTGTGGCTCACAGCTGCACAGCTGTGTTTGAAAAGGAACGCTATTTATATAAATATCCATGCTTTGCTTTGATTTTGCTCTTTACTTCTCTCCTGGTGTGTTGTATCGTCTTCTGCCTTCAGTCCTCCATCACCTCTCACTGATTGACATTGCTCAATCCGGATTTTCTACTGCCTCGAACAAAATTCTCTTTTTGAACTGTTGTTTTTGTCCATAGATTAATTGAATCATTGACTATGGAGGTCTGAACATGGAGAGCTCAAGTGTACTCTGCCCTTTGACCCATTAAACCCTTATTTGTCAGTTGTCCAACTCCTCTGTGTTTTACCAATAATCCCTCTTTTTCTCTCTCTTTCTCTGCTCTCCAGACTCGTACTCGGCAGCAGGCAGTGACGGTAGCATCTCCACCTCTGTGGCATCACTGCCCCCACAGGCATCAGGCAGCTCAGCTCCCAGCTCCCCGGGCTCCAGACGCTCTGTGAGCACCCTGAAGAAGTGGCTCACAAACCCTGTCCGCAAACTCAGTGCCGGGGCCACCGCCAAAGGAGAGCGTCAGGTCCGCAAACTTGAGGGAAAACCCCCACCTCTTCCATGCCACAGTCACAGCCAGGATCTGGGCAGCCCCCTGAGGCCTGACGAGACTCTCACCATCCTGCCTGTCACCCACAGAGAACTGGTGAGAAGTAAACTGTTATTACGAGGATGTTTTTTTTTTCTTCTCGGTCACATGAACCAACTAATCAAACAAGGCTTTGAATGCTGGCTTTGTGCTTCACATTCCCTTTTGCATATCTGTGATGAACCACCTCATAAGTAAACTCATTAACTGGAATTATTCTCACACCACACAAATTAGTTCTGAAGTAAACATGCAAAGGTTCAGTCTTATGCAGTATAAATACACACCAAAGCCAATATCCTGACTGTGGCTTGTTTACACTAGATAGAATAAAAATATCAGCAGTGACACAGGTTTGATGTAGAGCTGATCCACGGGGGGCCAAGTATCATGGCAGGTGGCAAAGTTATTATGTACCAGCATCACCTCTGGCTCAGCCTGCAGGAGCTCATGTTGCCAAGTTCAGTGACTCATGTGCTTTCTTTTCCTGTTGTGCAGTTGCCTGTGTGAGTGTCTCTGCACGTTTCTGTGTGACCAGATGCACAAGTATGCTACAGACATTTTCCATCATGTTGATATTGTGTTGTTCTTACACTGTGGATGTGTGTGTGTGTGTGTGTGTGTGTGTGTGTGTGTGTGTGTGTGTGTGTGTGTGTGTGTGTGTGTTCCAGGAGTGGAAAGATGGCCTAGCAAGCCCTGAAGACCTGTCACCGGCTACACTACCGTCCCCCAGCTACATAACTGACTCACTGATTGGCTGTACGTCATTGCCAAACACCCAGGTCTGTCAGTATGATATACTGTAAAACTATCTAACCTCTTGTACCAGTCATGACTTAATATTTTTATCACATAGAAATAGCATGAAACAGAACCTATGTTAGTAGCTTAAAAAGTTAGTAATTTTTTTAATGAGATTAAAACTATAAGAAGTCCTCTGCTGATTCCTTTTAGCTGACAGTTTACTGTAGAAAGTCTTTGAGAGGAGAGGCAGTAATATTTTCAGCCAGGACCCAGCCTGGTGGAGCAATGACATCAGTACCCTTTGTCTCCATGATCCCCATGTTAGATCTGGAAATGACTAACTCTACCGCTGCTGGCAGAACTCAGCTATCAAGCAAAACAAGCACACAGATGCACACAGGAGCGCTGCTTTCTGTAACCAAACATACACGCACCCACGACCACTGACACAAGATATGCACAAATGCACACAAATAGACTCGGGCAGACTCTGACAGCGAACCGTGTGATGCATGACTCACATTCAACATGTTACAAAAGGATATGCCTGAAGATAAATAGGAAATAGCACGAAATTGCAGATGTGATGAGAGATGACCCCACTTCTGAGGACTGGCAAAGAATGCTATGTGCGCAAATATGCTTTTATTTCTCCATCAAACACTCGCAGTCAGTTACTCGTTGCAAAGGAGCGTCTCAAATCAGAGGGTTTTTTTTGTCTTTTTTGCTGTGAGTTGGAAGCGTGGCAGAAACTGGGTTCGCTTGAGCAGCATTAATACTGTATGTGTCAGTGGTGCCTTAGCCCTACCAGTATAAAACAATAATGCTATCTGAGCATTTGAACATTGTGGAGTGTCCCCTTTTGGTGAATCGACACCAGAGCACTTAAATCCTAATTTCAGTCTCGACAAAACATCAAAAGCTTTTAATACAATTGCATAACAGGGGATGAGGTCAGTGCGTTGGTGTTTTTACTGCCAATCTTTTGAAGGGAGAGAGAGAGGTAGAGGGAGGGAGAGAGGTAGAGGTAGAGAGAGATTAAATTATGTAGGTCAGTCATCACCAAGCTGTGGTTTCTGTTTCTCTTCCATCCCATGCGTTGCAACACTGGCAACAATGCTATTAAATTGCAGTTTTCAGCACTTGAGATCATGTAGCTGTGTTTCTCCGTAGCACAGCACCATACTTTTGATTCAGCTTCCATGTTTAAGGATGGGCTCTTTGAATGTTCTGCTCCATCCACATTAGAAAATAAGACACTGCTGATGGCACCACTACAAATGTAAAAACGCATTAGTTTCAAATATCAGCAAATATTCCTGGGTAGGATGCCCCGACAATTGGTGTTAAAAACATCACATATTAAGCCACAATCCTTTTAATATAACTTCAATATTGCTGATGTGCAGCATTTAATATGTTCCTACAGTAAGTAGTTTGTTAGTCCCCAAAGGAGCAATGCAAGAAAAGTAAATATAAAATAATGGATGTAAAAATACTTAAATGGTTACAGATAGATATAAAATTATAAAATAAAAAATAACTGCATGGCTTGAACATTGTGCTCTTGGACAACAATGTAAACAGCAAAAGTATTCTGCTATTGTACAACACTCTAAAAACATTTCTAACAATTTTTGTTTTCATATCAAGAAATGACACTTCCAATAAAAAAAATCTTATTTGATTGCTTTCGCCTGAAACTTGAAGCTTGAAATTTTTTTAACCTCTTAGTTTTTCATATTTCGAGATTGAGAATTGAAAATTGAGAATTTTAAGGATAGATTGTTCAAAAGAAAAAAAAAAATGACCTAGCTTTTACTAAAACTGTTTTCAGTTTTTTTGTTTTTTTTTTTCGTGAGCTTCTGGCTAGAAAAACAAAACTTGCAGCAGCGGGAGAGGAGGGGAAATTTTCCTGTGGGCTTTGCCGCAGCACATCTGGAAATGATCAGAGAGCCAGGGAGACCTGTCAGCCAGGCTGGAGCACTCCTAGCGGGGCAAGATGAGCAGGGGGAGCGGTGGTCTTTATGGAGCTTCACTGTCACACTCCACACCCCTATCTCTCCACTTTGCTTTGTCTCTTTCATTCTATTTTCTCTCTCACACACACATCACTGTGACAGAACAGAAAGCTCACAACTTTGTAGACGCCAACAGGTTTATCAGGGAGATGGCAGATGAACAAGTGGAAGTGGGCCAGAGGTGAAAAGGAGAAAGTTCTGTCTCTCTTTCCAGTTGCCTTTATGTCTATCAATCCATCCATCTATTTATTTCTCCAGTGGGCAGCTGCCTGCCAGGGTAGTCTGGGATATTAGGTTTATGTATGTGGTGTGTGTGCAGGTTTGTGTATGTGTTTAAGGTGGGGAGGTGCTGCTTGACTTGGACAATGGGACATAGGGATTTAGGTGAAGACAGATGGCTGTTTATAAGTTTGCACGGTCAGGAGAGTGAAAGAAAGAAACGGCTTGAATATTAGGGCTAAAAATAGATGGAGGAACTTTGCAAGTAGATACAACTGTACAGAGAAATGGTAGTGCATCATTTTACAGCCATATAAAGATAAGTGTGCGTTTTGCGACAGAGAAATAGATTACATAAACGTGAGGGTTGTGTGCAGATGTGAAGCAAGCACCCATTGAGCTAGTGATGATTTTGCACAATGAGTATATTTGTGCCAGGATCCCTACAGGACATGGTATCAATTCCAGGAAAAAGCATGAGAAGGGGGTCATGTATATAACACATGAACACAACTGATTAGATCAGACTAACCTTGGGTTTATCCTGCCTACATTTCTATTTGCAGCCAGTAAGGCAGTACTTGGAGATGATGATGGGGATGCTGCTGTTGTAGTGCTGCAGAAATTTAAAAAAAAGATACAATGCGATGTATTTTCATATGGGTTTGAATCCTCAGGTGGCAAAACAAGAAAATATCATTTATTAATTCACACATAAATCAGAAATCTGTGCAGTGATTCTATTCTTCTTCCTCTGAAGCCAAAACTCCATCAAGAACCTTTGCAGCTTCATTTGTCATCTCCTACAAAGATCTAGCCTGTTGCTCCCTTTAACTCTTCGTCTTTATCTTTTAATCTCTTTCTCTCCCTCTATCTGAGGCTTAGGTGCACAGCACGGGTCATTAACGGTGACAGTCTGAATCTGATCGTCTTATCATTCAGTCTCTGTTCCTTGTGTCTCTCTGCTGCCCCGGGTCACCTTGGCAACCTGCACCATTATCATCTCTTTCCTGCGCTTTTACCTCCCCTTGTTTACTTTATTCCCGGCATGATCCATAACACCGGCACTGGGCCTCTGATAAACAGTTTCACTGTTAATCTGTCTATCTCTGCCCCCCCAGGATGCTCAGTCCACCGGGGTTTTGCCAGATGACAGCGGCTCTGTGTTGATGGACGACACCTCCAGCCAATGGTCAGCTGCAGCTGACACTGAGGAGGAGAGGAGAAGTGCCTTGGAGAAAAGCTTGTATGTGTTTTATAAGTGCAAACGTGGCTCACATCATTTAACTCAAATGATAATGCTCATGGCAGTAAATGTTCTGGCACAAACAACATCATGTTTGATTGTAGCAGTAGAATGTAGCTGCTGTCAAGGAATGTGTAAGATTTCACCACTGCAAAAATCTCCATCTTATGGAATCATTTCATTCTACAATTGAATCCTAACAAGACTAAAAGCCTACAGCAGCTATAGCAGCCTTATGAGGCTGTATTTGGACACAGCGGTGCTAATGCAAACATCAGCATGCTATGATGCGCATAATGAGAACTTATACTACTAGTTTATACTAAGTATTCTATACTATTTATGCAGCTTATAGGGAAAATAGACACAGTGTTCTGAGACTGGTAGCTACATATATATTAAGTACCCACATATTCGTGTGAGTTTTTAAGAACCAGGATATTATCTAAAGTAGTTATAGCACTATATACAGTAGTAATAGAGTTGCGTCAAGTTTGTAAGCAGTTGCTTGTATTCATAGGAATACCCCTGAAAGAGCTGCTAAAATCTTAATGACTGGGAAAACTGTCAGAGATCAATTTAACTGAAGAAAATATTAATTTATTCGCTTAGTCCTTATTCCTTCCTTATTCTACATATTTGTTGAATTGTATGCTTGCCTATAATTTACAACCACACAGAATGACAAATTAAATCTTAACTCATGGCCAATGTACAACTTTAGTCCACTCTGGGACTTTCAGCAGCATCTCATGGTCATCATTAGCTGTTATCACGTGACTGAAGAGTCATACCCAGGTCACATAAAGACAACTGAGAGCCATTTAAATGGCAAATGAGTAAAGTGCATTTGCTGATGAAGACCGTGAGACACAATTAAAGGCTCCTGAAATAGCTAGGAAGTGCACAATGAGTTAAGATTATTTTGTCAAACTATTATTTCCTAGGTCAAGAATGACATCTACCGCTCAAATTTTACATGTTTGCATGTTCAGCTTACCTGCTGTATGCTGAAAGACTGCAGTGACTTGGATTTAGTTAATTGGAGGTGTACCAGTTGAACAGTGGCCCTATTTCCCC
The DNA here is from genome assembly GCF_016859285.1 of Xiphias gladius. Taxonomy (NCBI): domain Eukaryota; kingdom Metazoa; phylum Chordata; class Actinopteri; order Istiophoriformes; family Xiphiidae; genus Xiphias; species Xiphias gladius. Next base: position 14,990,689 of record NC_053417.1, on the reverse strand, counting down.
TCTAACTAGCACCAGATCACATACTATTTTCCAGGAAATACAAAATTACAGTTTTGTATCAGTTCCTTTCTGGGAAATTATTCAGAAACTGGGACTCATAAAATAATGTGTTACTGAGATTTTGCAAAGTAAATTCAGTAGCATAACTCTAACACTAATCCTTCCTCATTTGTATCTTTACAGGTATGTACTGAAGGAGCTTATTGAGACAGAGAAGCACTATGTGGGAGACCTGGGGCTCATAGTGGAGGTAAACCTCACAGTCTGCCAGCTAAGAACACACAATCTGCACTGACGGAGATGAAGGAACTTAGTCATCCACCCAGTCTGTCAGAGAGAGCTCTCTAAATCCCTATCATCAGAACGTCTCCACTTTCCTTCACACTTTGATCTGCCTCTATCCCACCTTCTCCAGTGTTAAGCAGATTTTGTGATTTATTAGCTTGAAGAGTATTATGTTGCAAGGCGATCTATCTCCTGGTGTCTTAAATAGCAGGAGATATTTTGGTTCAGAGCAGAATACTTGCCATCTGAAAGTTAATATAAACTCAATAACAGCTGGTGGTTGATTGCTGTGGTGTGTTATAACAATCTATCTATATTTACTGGTGTTATTCAGAGCCAGGTGCCGGGTTTTGTAAGTGTGAGCGGACGTCAGCAGCTTTGTCATTCCCTTGCAGGGCTACATGGCCACAATGAGCTCCAAAGGTATACCGGAAGACATGAAGGGAAAAGACAAGATTGTTTTTGGGAACATTCACCAAATATTTGACTGGCATAAAGAGTAAGTCCCTGATTGAAGAAAAAAAATCCACATCAGGAAAAATATGTGTTGCATTCAAAGTGAAAAGACAAACAGTAACTTTCAGGGTATTGTGTTTGTGATTGAGTGGAGGACAAAGGAACAATAGGCCAGGAGACAAATCTGACCTTCCGTTTTGGGGATGATTGTGCATGTGTGCGCGCGTGTGTGTGTGCGTGTGTGTGCGTGTGTGTGTGTGTGTGTGTGTGTGTGTGTGTGTGTGTGTGTGTTTGTGTGTGATTTTTATCTGCAGCTACTTCCTGGGAGAGCTGGAGAAGTGTTTGGCAGAGCCAGAGAGGCTGGCTCAGCTCTTCATTAAACATGTGAGTACGACTACTGCATAGAAACACATAGACACACACACACACACACACACACACACACACACACACACACACACACACACACACACACACACACGTCAGTGGAATTGTCTGGGCCTGCTTCCTTGTGCTGTTTGGAGTGAGGGTAAATAGAGCTAAGAAAACACGCAGAGCCCCTGTTTATCCTATGTCGTACGTCTCTCCTTCTCTCTCAACTGCCAGCGCCTCTCCTTGCACTTCCCTGTTACTGATACGTCTTAGTCCAGGCTGTGTTTTTACAACAGTGCACGTTGAAAACACACACGTACACACAAATGACACACTGGCCGATTTCCCGTCTGGGCTCAACTGGTCAGGAAACACCAGGGGAAAAAACAGCCAAAAAAGACAACACGAATAGGATGTGGAATAACAAACTCTCAACTCAGGCTCTTTGATTTGAGGGCTTTTTTCCACCCAAAACAGCGACCTACTTCTTCCTCTATATCTTGGCTCAAGGATGAAGCAAAGCAATGCGCGCAAGAAAGATTCACTGTTAAGTATATTGTTCTTAGAATAGAATAGAGTCTGAGCCGGTATAGGGTCACAGGGCTTATACAGGGAGCAAAATTAGATTTATGTATATTGGTTAAGTGGTGGCTCATGCAGACTGGGCAGACATGATAGGTAATTTGACCAACTTGGCTTTGCTTCTTATCTGAAAATGATTAAGTTAAATGTCTGTGTCGCTCTTTTGCTATAGTCACTCTCTCTCTCTCTCTTTAAACAATTCAATAAGGCTTGGCCCACTGGATAATCAACTTAAAAAGCCTGTGGGGGAATAAAGAAACTTGTAACTAAATCTAAGCATGGTGTCAAACTGTGAAGACAAGCAGACTGGGAACATGGCTCTATTGAAAAGCAGAAAGCCCAATCTACTTTTCACAAGAGCTTTGTCGCCAATATACAACACGTGTGCTCACTCACACACATGCAACATATAAACAAATGTAAACATGCAGCCATACTCCTATACAGAAGGCTGGTAGACAGATACGCTCCAGTGTTACATGATGTCCATATTCAGGTGCAACAGCTCACTGGTCTCTAGGTTACAGATCCATGCAGCCTGTTGTTAGGTATGGTCTTATATCGGCAGGCTATAAAAGGCTCTGGTTACACTAAGGGTAACCTGGGTAAATGATACAGATGATGCTCATCTACATGTAACTCCATTAGGGTGATCAGAACTACCACATCTGCAATCCCATGCCAATTAGTCACAGAAGGGTAGGCACTAACCACACAGAGTCAGCTTCAAAGGCCCCCGACACTGAGACAAATATTGCTCTGCTCCCTTTCATCCCAAACAGCAACCAGAGACACTGCACATTGTTTGTTGTTGTTTTTTTTTTTTTTTTGCTCAATTCCAGTTGCACTTTCATTTATTTGTGATGCAATTAAAGATAGATTTCTCTCACATTGAAGCTCATGTTGAAGTCGTAAAGTCTTTTTCACTTCGTGGCTAATTTGTATCAAAGGTTCGACTGAATGATTTTGTAATTGGTTGTTTGTTTGGCTTGTGATGCAGGAGAGGCGTCTGCATATGTATGTTGTATACTGTCAGAACAAGCCCAAGTCGGAACACATTGTCTCAGAGTACATCGAAACTTACTTTGAGGTGAGCAGCTCTTAATATATTTTACTAGCTTATACCTTTTTTTTTTTCAATTCCAAAATGTTGTTTTTGATCAGTTCTCTGTTGATTGACTTATTGATTTAGGACAAACACTTTCATACCCATGCTATACTGGTCACCTGCCACTCAGGCCTACAGTTAATAAGACATTTAGTATGCATGAACGTCTAGCAGTTCCCAAACTATATATTATACATGTCCATGCGGGTGTCTTTTCAGCTGCCATTTATTATTCAAGTTGTAATTGGTTCCTTTTCATTGACAGTAAACACAAAACAAATGGATAAACAGTGTAATCCCTGTGATATATTTTTTTTAGAGGGCTTATACTAGCCATTAGCTGCCATGTTTTGTACTGCGGCTGTCATGTTGATTGTTGTTGTGTTGTTGTCTCTGCCTCTGCTGTCAGGAGTTGCGGCAGCAGCTGGGCCACAGGCTGCAGCTCAACGACCTGCTCATCAAACCCGTCCAGAGGATCATGAAGTACCAGCTGCTGCTCAAGGTGAAAAGCAGGACACTGCTGTGCTGTTGATCACACACCAACACCTATACACACACGTGCACACACACACACACACACACACACACACACACACACACACACACACACACACACACACACACACACACACACACACACACACACACACACACACACACACACACACACACACACAAACACTGGTGTTCACTGAGCAGGTGTCTGACACACAGCAGGGTCACTCACAGGGTTGTAAACATACAAGCACACACACAAACACACACACACCCCTCTGTACCGAAATACTGATGAAACACACGGTATATTGTCTGTTCAGGCTACTTTCTAGTCAGAGAGACAGAGGCAAATTACATAATGAGACTCCATTCTTACGACAGAATTTAAACAACCCTACGTAAAAGTCTTTGAAGCTGATCATAAAATGAAATCTCTGGTATACAACTTTGCCTAAATATAAAACTTTGCCCTTTGGCATTCAAATGAAAGGTGGGTTCAACACCCGTAAATACTCCTCCAGATGTCCTCATCTTACTCTGAGCAGTAAACCTGGAATGCTCTGATGACCATGCTGTTTTTATTTGAGCAGGACTTCCTGAAGTATTACACCAAAGCTGGGATGGACACTGAAGAGTTGGAGGTTGGTGTCCTGATACATACATATAAAGTTTAAAGTGATGTTTTGTACGAGCGAAGTCTTGCTTTTTATTAGTAGTTTTGATAACAACATCACTTTTTTCTTTTAAACAGAAAGCAGTAGAAGTGATGTGCTTTGTGCCAAAACGTTGCAATGACATGATGAATGTGGGCCGACTACAAGGCTTCGAGGTACGTCTCACAAATTCAGACCATCCTTCAAAGTCTTCCACACATTTTTCATGCCAACTATTCAAGCCCATGAAAACCACACTGCAACAACTTCCTCTGTTTGTTGTGTTTATCTTCACCGTGGTACCAGGGGAAGATCACAGCCCAGGGCAAACTGCTCCAGCAAGACACCTTCACTGTCACCGAGCAGGACAGTAGCTTCCTGTCCCGAGCCAAGGAAAGACGGGTCTTCCTTTTTGAGCAGCTGGTCATCTTCAGTGAGCCAATTGACAGAAAGAAAGGTTTCTCACTCCCTGGATACATCTTCAAGAACAGCATCAAGGTGGGCACCCACTGAGCCTCAGTGAGCTCAGATCAGCCACATGGGATGTTTTAGCAAAGTAAAATACCAGAAATGAGAAGGTGCAACTTACTTCCAGGTTATAAGTTACACAACAGATTAACACCACACAAATTCTTGCCTAAATGAGCACACATTACATAATGCCACAGCAGGGAGTTTTTAGAGACTTGCATGTGTTAGTGAAGTATTTACCAAGCAACTCAGCAGGATGGACTCCTCACAGATGCTAGTCAGATGTGATATGTTCCAGGTGAGCTGCCTAGGGGTGGAGCCCATAGTGGACGGCGATGATGAACGCTTTGCGCTGACTTCACGCAACCCGGATGGGAGCGTGGTGCGCTTCCTGCTGCAGGCCTCTTCCCCTGAAATCTGCAGGGCCTGGGTCAATGATGTAGTTCAGATCTTGGAAACCCAGCGCAACTTCCTCAATGGTAAATCCCAGCTGAAGACTCCACCATATCCCCTCGATCCATAAATCATGTTTCAGCTTGGCATATTTTCCATTTATTGGCTTTGGTGTCAGCTCACATGCAGCTGAATCAGTGTGTTGTACTATGGAAGCCCAATCCTGCCAAAAAAGAAAAACAAATCAAAAATATAAATAGTCATTGTCAAAATTATAAGTTAGTAAGCATAATTTTCAAATTTTCGACTTTGGGTCTCGTAATTTTTACTTGCTGTTAAATTTTGAATAGCATATCATAATTTTGATTATTTCCCTGTTTTGCCTTATTAGAGTTCTGATTTTTAAAAATCTACATTTTGACAAGATATATCATAGGTTCTGTAGTTTTATCATGTAAACTTTTCATCTTTTTTTTCCTTGTTGAAATGAGCTTCAATAATCTTAGACCTCTTAGGCTTTCTGACAGGTATCATTTACTGAATTGTTTGTGCAACACAGACAAAACGGCAAAACTTTATTTAACCCCCCCATAGCATTAATAAGCAGTGTATAAACAGTGTATAAATGGTTTATAACAGACTATGATGTAGTTGTCAGCAGATACAATTTATTATATTTTTAATATATATTTTTTAGCAACTATAACCCTCTGGGCCTTCAAGAGTGGAGGAATGTGTATAAACGAATGAAATGCAACATGGTAAAAGACAATTGTACTAATATAAATACTTCTTCATAGCAGCAGATACAGTATTAATTAATAAACCTAAATGTCCTTATCTGCTTATAAAAACATTATGGTGTGTTACAAAACCTTTATTAAATGCCGAATCCACGCGATACAATGCTTGTAAAACATTTAGAATCAGTGGTGGAGCTTTATAAGACAGTGGCCTCTGTTCTCTGTGTCTTTCAGCCTTACAGTCACCTATTGAGTACCAGCGGCGAGAGAGCAAGTCAAATAGCCTCGGCCGCTGCATGAGGCCCCCTCTGTCTGCGGCCAGTGCCCTACGGCCCCATTCCTCTGCCTCTATTGATCGTCATAAGCTGCCCTCCCTTCACTCTCACAACACCTCCTTGCCCACACTCTACCTGCCTAGCCAAGGCCAGGGCCAAGGACCCAGCGAGACATACTCCCTGCGGGACGTAGGTTTCTTTAGCTGTCTCTTTTTCTGGCCTGCAGAGGTTGACCCTGCCCTGCAGTTACTTCCCACTCAAACACAGCATTTCTGTTTATGAGAAACCTGACACACTGCCAGGCCTGCTGATCTTATGAGCTTTTTTTGGTGGCGAGACTGAGTATCGCACAAATAAAATACTAAAAACAGCAAATGGTATTGTGTGCATGCAATGCAGCATTGAGTGACTTACCTGTTGTTTTCATCTGCAGCCCGCTTTGGTCCAGCCGTACCCTGCTGACTCCCACACTCTTTCTCCGTCACACGTCCAACTGGGCTTGACTGATCAGCCAAACTGTCAAGCTGTGTCAAATGGGCTGTGCATACCCACCACACAAAGTTCACAGGTAATGTATATGCATGCATTTAGGGACAAAGCTGTCTATACGGGGGCCTCAGTGTTACAGTTGAAATTTAATTATTTTGCACATAGTTGAACATTGTGCTCCTGGGTTCTCTAGCAGTTATTATTCAACAGCAGCATTGTGAAAATTAATCACAAAACAAGCCACAGGAAGCTAACCACTGGGGAAATTATGGACCATTGTACAATGTCTAAGAATAATTCCAATGAGCTCATTAATCTTAATTAAAAGATGAAAGACTTTAGCTAATGGTAACCATTTATTTAGACACAAACAGAGTGACAGGAATGGTTGAGTCATAAGAAGAGTTATTTCTCCCCCTATTGGATGAAAAAAGAATTGATAAAGATCTGGATATTTCTGAGAGAAATGGAATGTAATGTTTGTTGTACTTAGTTAGTTAAATATAACAAAAGGAAATTCCAACATCTCTGCATTTTACACAATATATAAATATTTTTTAAATTTCAGGCCTGTCTGTCCTTACGTTTTAACCACCTGGCCACCCAACAATAGGAGCATCCGGTTGTTGGACTTCACATTACCATTAGCGACGTGTCTCTCTGTCATCACTTGACTCTTATCCTCATTGGGACAGGCCAGCAGTTGTTGTTCTCCACCTCTTTCTCTCTTTAGTCAGGCTGGATATGCTTATGACATAAGGAACCGGAAGCAGACAGAGCAACATGAGGAAGGAGGACAGAGATGCTTTTTAAAGGCAGATAATCGATTCCCATACTTGTGCTGGGGTAAAAAGATGGAACTTGGCCAATGCATTTTTTTAGACTGAGGATGTGAATGAAAAAATGGCCTATATTGTTCTTGTTTAGTGTAAAATTGAAAACAATGCTTTATTAGTAGAGTTCTATTTGAGTGCATTACATGGATATAGTTTGTAGGTGTGCGATGAATGTTCCCTCTCTCCCCAGCAGAGAGCAGGAGAGGGCTGCCGAAGGGGGCAGGCTGCCCTGGATGCTGGGAGCCAGGGTCCACTGTCAGGTCCCTCAGCTGGACGACGCCCCAGCAACCTGGCTCAGCTAGCTGAGGATGACCTATGAACTCTCACACTGTCTGTCTCCTGGGTCAGGAAGACAGCAGCTAACACTACAGCTGTGGACACAAGAGGACTTGTCTATTGTCTGTTTAAGCCAGGCTGGACTCTTACCTGGTTCACCAATGATTTCTGGAGTATTTTGAATGAACCTGAAGGAACATATGAAGGAGTTATGAGCTGTAACTACAAAATGACTTTTCTCCTGTTCTTAGAGAGCCATTTAAAGGGAGGCGACTGGCCTTGGCCACCTTCAGTGTACGTGAACAGCACCCAGTGGGATGTTACTTGGCTCAGAGTTTAAAAAATACTAAGTGGACAGTCAGTGTTATGACAATTTCTGCTTTTTACCTTTTTGAGAGTTTGTATACCATACTCTGCTCTCTTTCAAAGGGCAAGGGGAATTTGTTTGATGAAGAAATATCCATTCCTAATTGGGGCGGTCACTGGAGTTACATGTGTGCCTGAATGTGTGATTATGCAATGACGTGTGGATGTGTTTGAGTGCATGAGAGTGCGCAAGGAATGCTAGTGGCTCTTCTTGTACTCTCTGGTAAATTTTCGTGATAAAGTTTTTTTTTCCTGATGCCCCATTGTCAAGACAAGTACAGCTCCATAAATATAATTTGTCATTCCCCTGCTGACAACTGATTTGCTGTTTATGTTGACAAGAATGGGAAAGGCAGAACACTTGATGTGAACATGCCACAAGGACTTTACTCACTTGAATTTTATCTGAAAGTGAAGAACTTTCTTTCTTGCCACAGTGCTGAGAGCCCCCTTGCTCTCTTATTCCGTTTGACTGGCCCTCGTTTGATCTGGACAAAAAAGGTGAGGGAGCCCCCTGGAGGTTCTCTGTGGGTATGACGTCACTTCAGCATACTTTTTGCTCTTTGGGCGACTCCAGAGCAGTTGCTAGATGGGCGCATTCAAAGGGACTGCTGACCCCAAGTGTTGCAAGCAACAGCTCCTTGGTGATTGACTGGCACCGCGCTACTTTACGCAGATCTTTCTTTCCATGCCGGAGTAGATTCGGGGACACATCCTTAAAAATGCATTGGTTCAAACTAATACTGATTGTTTTATTAGTCCACTGTCGTCATGTCAAGGCTGTGCACCATTTCTATAATCTCTGTTAGCTTTTTGCCCTCATGGGTTAAATACTGTGCAGGGCATACCATAAAGGCAATCATACATTTCCAGTTGTAAGATGAAGAATGACCCAGGTATGCCAATAAATGTTACCGTTCCAGTTGGTTGAAATGAAGGATACGATGTTGCTGGATAAACAGAGTGATGCTGACAAATCTGCATGCACCCTCTTCCTCAGACAACAGTGCCAAAAACAAGTGTAGCTCACCAATCAATGTTTCATGCTCTTATTCCATAGTTCAGTTTGCCACTATTCTTACAAAACAATCGTAGATATCCGTGTTACTATCTGGATTGTAATACCTAAGGGACAAAAAGAGGAGAGCGGAGTAGATGAAGGGGGCTATCCTGTCAATATCAGGTCAGTTCTTATTTGTGGCCAGTAGAGGTCCCCACAAGGCTTTCACTTCCAGTTTATTAGGATCATACAGCTGCACCAAAGATCAATAGGCCTCATGTGTCAGTGCTAACAGTGAAGCTGCTTAATAATCTGTCAGAAAAACAACAATAAATTACTCAGAGTAAACTGAAAGGTGAGACATTAGGTGAGCTGGACCATTTCGCAGAATCTGCATCTTAAGTCTGCAGTTAATGTGAACCTGTGAGTTTTCACGGGAATTACTGATCAGGCAGGTTTGCATGTCACACAGAGGGATACCACTAAGGAGAACCAAAAGCAAGGACATAAAACCAAGATAGGGCTGGTTAATGCCATGTTTTACTGAGCAGAAACTGTTGTATCATATCAAATAAAAAGTATCTTTTTGAAACTGAGTGCAGCCTTTGTGCTTCTCTACACCGTCTCTCTTTATTGGCTTTATCAAAAAAACCTTGAATACTTTCAATGTCTGCAGTCTTTTTTTCTGTTGATTTTATACTGTAGTGTTTTGTAATCACTTTGTGCAAATATTTGATCAATATAGTCATCCTTAAGTATTCATTTCTTATTAGTTGAACTAATAGTGAAATATAAAGTCTTATTTTTACTGTGGAGGACCTCAGACTCCACTTTGGGACCTCTGACAAAGACAAAGGCAAAGTATTTTGCTTGCTTTGGCATCCCCCTTGGAGAAAGTTCAAACAGGATTAAAAAACAAAGAGAAGAAACCCCTGGATGAGCAGACATCTGGTTGGCTGGCCTCTGAATAAAGCCCCATTCTGGGCAGTAAAGCCGGGCCGATCGTAACACGACTGTGATATATGGAGGCTGAGGAAGGAGGGGGCGAAAGGGGTATTAACTTTCACAAGGGTGCAAAATCAAAGGGAGTTCCTGTCACCACTGAGGGGGTCTCAGCAACAGGGGTCCCATTCACAGGGAATTCCTCTCCAGTGCCCTCTGTTGCATCTGTTGACTCAATCTTCTCCATTGAGAGAAAGAAAACACTCATTAAAAACCACATGACTGTGAACTTGATTGGAGCAGGCGAGACAAACAGCCAAATCAATGGGATGAGTATTTGCTCTGAGGTGGGAAAATCTTTGAACAGCCTACCAAGTTAGGTCCTATTTAGGGGCTTCTTCCTTCACACCAACAGCACAATGAGCAGCGTTTGTACTCTGAATGCAATTGAGTCATCATCTAAATAAAAAGTTAGATCTTTAGGAGCTCTGGGGCATTCTCAGAAATTCACACATTTATTGGATGAGCTGGAAAGAAGGTTAAAACCTTTGACTCTCACCATCAGTCTCAGATATTTACTTCACAATCAGTCATCAGGATGTAAGAAAAAAAACATCATTAGAAACAGTGAATTTGTTTCAGCAGGGACAGTGTTTATTAAAATTTACATGCGGCCATAACCCCAATAAAATTGTTCATGATATTTATACATAATTTACACAGAACTTAAAAATTTAAAATGTTTGCTAATCTGGAGCAATTGTGCTTCACACTGCTGCTTAAGAGCAGACAAGATAAATCTGTGGATCAAAGACTCTCGTGTTTACATTTCAAAAAAGTTCCCTACCTTGAAGCAAACAAATTAGGATATCTTTTGGAATAAAAATCTAATTACCAACAGCAACAAAGGCATTTTTAAATAATTTCAGAGCAGAAATTATAATTTTTATACAGCAACCTTTTACTGTACTAAGGCATTCATTTATTTTGAACATGTTAATATGGACAAAATATTAAGGTAAACCTTGTGGAATTTTGCTCATGTCTGCCACATCCTTCACATAGATTAAATATTTACATCATGAAGCTTGCAAAATTTTTGAGAATCACATAAGTTGAAATTTAAACAAATTGTTAAAGGCATAAAACCAGTGTTGTTCCACGTGAAATCTGTTTGTGTGGCATCTTGAAGAGTACAACGAATGCAGCAAAACGTTCACAATGTCACTGAAAAAGGTTTCAAGTTTTCTTTAAAGGTGGCTTGCCTCAAACAGCACACAATTACTTTTATTAAAAATGGTCTCTAAATATATTTTTATGGTACTACTTGAAGTCAAAAAAAGGGTTTTGACAACAGAAGATGTTCGGGGAGCTTGATGCTTACCCTCTAGTGCAAACCTATGGCAGCAAGTGTGAGTCACAAAGTCTGTTCATTGATGATTATTATTTTTAAATGATGGACCACAGAGATTACTCTCTCTTGATATTGGTAAGCAGAGGGTCCATGCTCTGTGAAGGCGGCCCCGACCGGCTCTTCCTGGTCTGGTGGGTCTTGACGTGTTTGGAGAGGTGGTCACTCCTCATGAACCTCTTGCCGCACTGCTGGCACCCAAAGCGCTTCTCCCCTGTGTGTGTGCGGAGGTGCCGCTGCAGCTCGTCTGAACGGGTGAAGCTTTTACCACAGAAGAGCCAGTTACAGATGAAAGGCCTTTCCCCGGCATGCCAGCGCAGATGTGCCTTCAGGTGAGATGTCTTCTTGTACACTTTGCCACACTCTGGGATGTGGCAGATGTGCAGTCTCTTCTTTCCGAACTCTAACCCCCCGCCATTGGCCTGGCAGTTGGGGCATTTGCAACGTCGACAGCGGCGTGTGGAGCTCAGCAGCCCTTTGGAGGTGCCCTGGAGAAGGGCGGCTATCTGGGGCTGGTGGCCCAAGACAAGTTGTCTGCCCAGGGAGAAGGGATGGTTGGAGGGGGTGGCGTTGGTTTGGGGTAGGCTCCACCATTGCTGCCCTTCCTCCACATGGCCTCCAGGCAGGTGATGCCTGGCTGAGGAGTTCTGGAGGAAGCTGGGGAAGTTTTGTCCCACACTGTTGTGCTGAGGGTAATAGGGGCCGCTGGTCTGCGGCTGCGAGGACAAGACTTTAACAGGGGAAAGTTCGAAGGAGTAGGATGAGGGTGGTTCAGCTGGAGGGGTGAGAGGTAGCTCATGGTGGTGATGATGGGGGTGATGATGATGGTGACCCAGGCCAGACTGCATGTGTCCAGGGAACTGCACCTTGGGCACCGTGAAGGTCATCTGGTGTGTGCTGAGGGCTGTGCTGGGCGTCATGTCGTTGCTCCAGAGCTGAAACATTCCCGACGTGGAACTGACCGTGCCCTCGTAGGGGAACTGGGAGCCTTCTGAGCCCATACTGCCTCCCACCTGCCAGGCCTGGCTACAGGTGGTGGCCAGGAAAGAGAGGGCGTTAGGTGCTCCCTCTGGAGAGGAGCTGGGCGTCCGGTCCTGTGTGGGGATTCACAAACACACATCAGATTACATGGGCCACCATTAGGATGACTTAAAGTTTTAAATCTTCCTTAGATTTAAATACATTTTCTTTTATATGACACTCTCATAAAACGTTCACAAACACCATGTAAACCAAGTAAAAGATCAATTTTTAAACATTTAATTGCCATTTTCTTGGTATTTTCAGTCTTACTTGAATCATCCTAATGTATTAAAATTATGTTACCACTACAACAAGTTTAATCATCTCATAATGACCCGGCGTCAACCCAAATTATTCATTACTTGTTGTGGAGACGTGCGCTTTCGCCACCTCCAAAGCACGTAATAGGTAGCTAAATCCGCGTGCACTGCGTCAAAGAAGGTGGTTACACAACAAACCTGTAAAAAGGTGTGCAAAAAGTTGTCAGTCCTTTGTATTGTCAGCGCAGCCATCTGTCCTCGCGCTGCTTCTCCACGCACCTGCGACACAAAGCGCGCCGGGAGGCGACTACGCACGAGGTCTCAACTACAGCTCTCAACGCGGAAGAAAAAGATGCTCACATTCGGGTACGGGATCACTCCGGCACTTTGGCAGAGGAGACCGGATAATCCCGCGTCGCTCAAATGTCCCTGGGTCCGCTAGGTCGGTGTTTTTCAGTATGCAAGCAGTCCAGATCACTTGTGGTCTTGAAGCATCCGAGGATGCCGGTCTGAAGTTAACGAGAGACTTAGAGAGGCGCGCAATAAATCCTTGCGATCATCTCACAGGCGCCTAAGCTGCATCTTCTCTTTATAGAGAGAAAAGATCCTCTCAACGGGGTCTCCAGTATGATGCAGGAGAGCCAGTCAATAGAGAGATGTGAGAGAGGAAGGGGGGGGGGGGGTTGTTAGGTGAAGGGGTGGGCTACTCATAATTTCACTCAAATTCAACCAAATGCTGACCCCAAGAACTGACTCCTCCTTCAATTGTTCTACAAAAAAAAAAAAAAAAAAAATACATGATAAAGAGTCTTCTGCAATATATACTTTCAGAGTATCATATCACTTCTTTCATTTTCAAATAAACTCACACAACTTTCATCCTACATGATTTAAAAAAAAAAAAATTCAAGGAGTTAACATTTAGACATTTAATGTTTCAGCAACTTGCACAAGAGAAAAATGCTTAGTCTGTTAAAAGATCTAAGATTAATATAGCCAGCTTAGTCAAAAATATTTTCCACCCTGGGAGTATTTGCATACTGCTTCAACTCCACTGTGGGAATTCAAGTAAAGATAATAAATAAATAGATTTCTATTTGTGGCAACAATCAGTTATGCTGTGTTAAATGAAAAGTTGGGCAAAGTATGATCTCCAGTCAACAAATATTAAGACCAACAACAATCAATATAATATTTTACAGGAAGGCATAAAAGTATAGTTTTCTTTCTCAACATCACGCGTGTTGCATCACTTAATGCAACAAAGTAGGATGAATGCTAAAACTTTACATCAGAGAGGTTGATGACATGGCACGAAGGTGAGTAAATTTAGTTTAGTTTAATGAAATTCCCGGTAACAGTACGTACACAGATACTCTTTTGTTTAAGTTAAATCAGGCATTTCACAAGAGGAAGCTGTATCCACCTGCATAGTTCTGATCAAGTGAGGTAAACCGTGCACTCTTCAAAAGTCATCACCTGCTGGATGACCTCTTTTTCAGCCGATATGAATAAATTCACAGAGGGTAGTTTGGAGGTTATTTAACTGACTGATTATTTATTTTCTCGAGATGATACATAAAAACAATAACTTTTTGTGTCTTAATGCAGCAGCAGGCAGCTCCCCAGCCTGGTAGGTGTGAGGCCACTCTGAAGACAGGCCCAGTATTTTCCCTCACAAAGCTAATTGATAAAACTCAATCAAAGCCTCAGAGTTCTCACCAGTAGGCGACATGTCAAATAGGCTACCCTGTGTGACATTCTCACATTTCAGAGTTCAAGTAGAGGCCACTTCAGATGTGCTCCATTAAATGCAGATTGAGGCTTAATCTCATTCTGTAAATCTGCTCACCATTACAATGTTAAGAGTTTAAATCCAGGCTGGGAACCTGTTTCTCATGTAAATTCCTAGTACCTCAGTTATCTATTTCTCCTTCTTTCACAGACTGTGATCCTTAAATAAACATACCCTGAGGAGAAACCAGCTAAAATAGGAAATTATTGAACCAAATCTATACCTTATAAATTAATTTGAACGGAAACTCAAAGTTTCTTGAATTCCCTTAAGGTTGTAATCTAGAATTAGCAGCTTTTAAAATAAATAAAATACAATAATAAAATAAATGAAAGACAATGAAAATGATCACTAAACTGTACCATTTGGGTAAGGCCTTTTTGAGGTTATTGGTGCGAAAGCGGAGCAGTCAGTGCAACCTACGTTACGTCCTTGACAAAGAGACACCTCAGTTTGAAACAAAAGATTTCTCCAGACTCACAATGACTTGCAGACTTCAACCGCAGCCTGCTAATAAATCACACAGATTGTGTTTATTTTAAGTGGGGACCAAACTGAGCAGATCTGAAAATCTGTAAGTTTATCTTTAGTGATAATTATGATACAATTTCTTTATAAAAAACGTTTACAGGATGTTAGAAAAGATTAATATTACATTTAACACAGACAATATGGCTAAAAAAAAGCATTTTAATGGCTTCCAATTGTCCCAGTGTTTCCCAATACGTCTGGCGTGAAAAACAAATTTGACAAAATAATTTCAGCAAGGGCCAACATCTGCAGATCAATAATGCAGTTATATATATGTATATATATATATATAAAAAATATAAAAATGCATTCATGTTTTTATGATACAAATTTCCCATGCAAATCTTAACAAATATGATGTAGCTCCAACAGCTAAATACTCTCATTCCAAATTAAAGTGAACATTTGGGATGAAAGAAAACAGTAGTAAAACGCAAAGAGCGAGGAGGACATGAAAACAGGAGTGTATCTTGCAGGCAGAGGTATACTATGTCTCTGGTTTATTACAGAGCAGAAGTTGTTAATTACCCTGATTCTTATTTCCTGTCCCCTCTCCCCCACACCACCCCACCCCCACTGTACTGCCTCCCAGATGAGTGGCTTTGAAGTGCAAAGTACTCTCTACTCACTTTGAACTGTGAAAACAATGCTCATGTGGTGGTGCTTACCTTCCCCATGTTACCTCATTTAAATAGACCTGGATACGGCTTCCACAGTTTTCAAGGGAAAACTCATTTCCAGAGAAAGAGGTCCCTGTGTTCATTAAACAGCTGGTGAGATTGCCGGTAATCAGGTCCGCTCCGTCATACATTGCAGGCTGCTCTGACTGGGTGGCTACCAGCAGCTTCAACTTCAAAACTGACACAGACTTAAATCCCAACAAGGCGATCCAGACGTTCTCATGCACCCATTTCTACACAGAAATAAAGCAGAAATAAATCCAAGAAAAGACAACAACAGTTATTAAAACTCTACGGGGCTTTTTTGTGATAGTTTAATGTTGTGAAATCTTCCAATCCAGGAGGAGTTTTTAGTTCTTTTTCCTATTGTAGAAAACAGTTGGTGTCGTTTTTGTTGCAGATATAATCTTACTCTTAAGCTCAGAACGTAGAATATGCAACTGGCTGCTCAAGCTGTTTTTATCATGCCTGGGGGGCAGTTTAAAAGCCTCAGATCACTAAATTGTCCCAGCTGTCTTGACCATCTGCACTCGAAAAGGGCAGCCACAGAGGAGAGCAGCCTTTGTACTGGTGGTCATGTCAAAAAGCCAATTTTACAGCACTGAGCTGACTCAATGGCCCTCATGTGGCAAATGTGGCCTAATGGATGAGACAGACAGCATGTAAAAGCCTGCTGCTAACTGTAGTGCTTCACTCTTTAACCATTCAGCAATCCAAGACAGGACAAGATGGGGAGTAATTACCATGACACTCAGTTTCATTGGGATGAGGAGCAACACCAACAGCTGCACTTTAAAGTGCAACAATTTGATACTTCATTCAGGAGTCTCTTTCCTGTTTCCTATTCAGTTAGAAAATGTGTGTGTCTGTGTGTGAGTGTGGGAGAGGGAAATATTGAACAGAGGTTGATCTTTAAATTACCCAGGGACATTTAAGGTTCCCCTCTGTAGAATGGAGAATTTGCACATTTTAAATTGATCATGATGCCATGTTGCAGCTTTCTACTTCAGTGACGGCATATTATTTCATCAGTTGTGCCACTTCATCTTTGCAGATACGTCTCTACAGATACCAGTGAACATTGTAGAGCCGGAAAACTGAATTGCATCAGGTCATTTAGGTTTTTTCCAACTTGCAGTCAGGAGTTGGAACTGCTCCTCTTCGTAGAAGAAAAACTGAATTGCATCAGGTCATTTAGGTTTTTTCCAACTTGCAGTCAGGAGTTGGAACTGCTCCTCTTCGAAACTCATCCCTCATCTAACCTCAGTTATCTCTGCTCTCAATGCATATGATGTCAGTCTTCACAATGTCCATTTGTTTCTAAGAAGATGATGGAAAAGACCAATGAAAATAACTGTTTTATTCTCCTTGTGCTTCAAATCACAAAGGGATAATGCACTGATGAATAAATTCTGGAGGAATACCTCACCTCATTAGTTTATTCAGTCACTTAATACATGTAATTTTTTTGGTGTGGAAGAGTACTTCTATCCCCAAAAACACCTTAAAATTATCCAAATGAATAATTATTTTTTTTTATTTTTTTCTCATGAGCATTGAAGCTTTCATTGTGTAAAGGGATTTCATTCAAGATTTTATCACTCAGGTGTCTTAATTGAGCTGTTTAGTGTGCAAATGAAATAAAAAGGTAAAATCTAACACAGCATAAATCCCAGAATTGCAATATTTTTGCATTGCTACTCAACTTCCTTGCTATTGTAGTAGGATTCTGTGGTGATTCCCACCTCTGTATCACAGTTTACATCGCTAAGTGTGTGAGAAGCAGAAAACTATAATAATTCCCTCATCTCTTGTCCATTACCATGTACGAAAACCCCAAAATCTCCAGTCTTGGGCAGACACAGGCAGACAGCACGCATCTCCACTTGTCAAAGAAAACTTTTATCAATACCAAGAGCACTTGAAGTTTGTTTGCATTTTGTTTTCCAGCACTCTTAACAACTTCAGAAGTCAGATCACAGGAGTATCTGATCAAAGCGCTTCGTGGTTAGTTCTGGAAACACAGGAGTGCTACACCACGCTTTGATACTCCACATCAATATTTCAATTCAACAATCACTTGACATGCACCCATACTCCCAGAGACGAAAGACGAAAGGGGATATATAGCGAGAGAGAGAGATCCAGGGAAGATGGAGGGGGTTTGGGAAGTACATAAAAAAAGGAATAGATTGAAGAAATCACTGCCGTCTTCACCTTTGTGGTGATGTTATCTGAAATGAACTGAATCGGTCCTTACACTGCTAATGTAATCCACTAAAACATGGCAGCCCAAGTTAAGTCACTAAGTTTTATCATGCAACAGATTTTAGTCAACAGAAAACAAAATGTTGTGTTATCTGGCAACTTCATGTCTCAAAATGAAAATTAAACCACAAATGAAACATTAACTTTTTGTTTAATATTCTCAGGATTCAAAGTAACTTGACTTACATATCAGCACTGAAGCTAAAACACTTGTCACAGACTGAAAATCTGAGCAGAGGATGTGTTTCATGTTTTATCAAAGGAAAGTAGTACAGGAACTCTGCAGTGATAAAGATGAATACAGTCCATCTGCCAAATGTCACTTTCATGGTGCTTCATAATCATTTCATCATCTCGACAGGATATGACATGCTTTGAAGGTTTCGGCCTATAAAATATCGCGTTTGATCTGAAAAGAGACTTGTGGCGAAGTTGCATGAAAAGACGTGTAGTCAATCAAGAGATAATAAGTGACACTACTACTAAAGCCTGTAGTATGGTTCACAGCACACTGTAACAGGGAAATAAATGGAGTCATATGCACTTATTTAAAGGAACAGTCAAACATTTGGGGACACAAGATTTGCTTTTGTGCAGAGAGTTAGATGAGAGGTTGAAAACCACTCTGATATCTCTCTGCTCAGTATGAAGTTGGATGTAGCAGCTGGTTAGTGTAGCTGAGAATAAGGACCAGAAAAAGGGGGAAGCAGCTAACCTGGCTCTGCCCAAAAGTAAGCAATTATGCCTACAACAAGACTCCTTTAAATTAAACAAACAAGACATATAACGTGTTAATTAGTGAGCTTTAGAAGTGCTGGTAGGTGGATTTAGTTGCCTTTGGTCATAGCCAGGCCAGCTCTTTCTCACTGGTTTTTATGCCAAACTAAGCTAACTGGCTGAGTGTACAGACATGAGGGTGGTATTAATCATCCCATCTGACTCTCAGTAAGAAAGCTAAGAAATGTATTTCCCAAATTGTTGAATTTAAACTGCTTCCTTTAACCCATAAAAACAGCTCTCCAAGGCTTATTATTTTAATGTATATACTTCAGTTTTACATATAAACAACTGTAGTGCATATTAAAAATCAGACCACAACCCTTTTACACATTTTACAGCAACCATAATCTTCATGTAGAAATTATGTTTGTCTATTTCTATATGCTTTTATATAATAAATCTATTTTCATACCTTTTACATGTAGAATAATAGTTATGTGTTTGTCTGCGTATCTTTGTTTATCTTTGTTGTCTTTGTTTAATCATATGGCTACATTTGAATCTACTTAAAGCCAGAGTCAAAATCCCTATATTTGTCAACATACTTGGCTGATAAAATTGATTGTGATTGCTGTTTGATAAAATACACTGAGAGTGTGTCTGTCAATTGTCTGACATGCTGTGTGAATTTCCTGTGGGTATCCAAAGTAAGTATCCACTGATGCACCCTTTCTGAGCATGATACATTTATGTTAATTCATTTCCCCAACACAACATTTAAAATTAATGATAACTAATTTACCAGGAAAAAATGAATTGTTTATTCATAGGGTTTGCTGTGTAAATTCCCTAAAAAGATGAATTCCCTACAATTGCCTGTCTGTACAATGCCACATAGAAATGAATAATAAAAAAAGCAGATGCAAAGACAAAAAAAAAAGAAACAATGGGATTATCAATCATAAAGCGCCTCCAAACGCATTTAGACAAAGATGAACAAAGGTAAATAATTAGCTGTAACACTTGACGATATCATTTACAGCCATCAAGTTAATGTGGGTATTGCATGCAGGAACCCCTGCCAATTGATCTTATACAGTAGCTTTGTTCAGTGGCTGTGGGAGATGTGAGCACCTGTCACACTGATACTGGCGTCTGATCTAAACTACTGTACACAGATGGGACTGACTCCAGAAGGAAATCTCCAAAAACTGAACAAATTCTATGTATCACACCATGTTTAACCCTATTTAACCTCACAGTAGAAAATTACTGTGCAGAATTTTACTGTTGCAACAATAATATTCTGCAAAGTAATTTTCTTTTGCACAAGGAGTATAGTAACATTAAAACAGGAAAGCAGTGATAAAATCTCATGGATCCTGTTTCATAAATATTACCCAAGAAACCCACACATGCCATCTGGGAAGAGGGACTCACGTCAGTATGGTAACTGGATCTTATGGCAAGGTTCAAGCTGAAATCAGAAATGCAAAGCAGGAGCAGAGATACAAGGGCTACATGTGCAGAGGAGTGCCGCACAGCCAGAGCAGTAGATTTATTTGTAAATGTACGCCTGTGATGCCACTATCTGTTAAGCCCCTCAGTCAGCTCAGCCTGCGTAATGTGAGGGGAAGTGTCACCCTGTCACCACCATGCCAGGGATCAGCCTGCTGTTTGTGTGTACTGTGAACCAAGCCAAGCCTTGAGGAGGAGGGGAGAAAATGACACAGAGGCTCTTTCATCTAATCCGTGTGGTGTAATTTGCACCTCAGTAAGTTTAATTGATGACTACTGATCAAATGCTTGCCTTTGAAAATAAAATCTGTGGGATTGTTATTTTCCCCTTCAACCTGCAAAAAGAATTCTTAATGCACCTGATGAGAGGTTTCTTACTGATGGATCAGTTTGTGAAAGTTTGAACCTTGGTACAGTATACCGTACAAATAAAAACTCCTGCCAATATTGTGTGTAGTTCCTTTTATTCACTATATTAACTTTATAACTATACAAACTTAATTAAGCAAACTTAAGGAAGTAGACTTTTCTTTCTTTCAACGGCAGAGCAGCAGCAGTAGCATATGCACATGGGTTCAGTGTGTGTGTACTACTTCCTCCAGAGATCCAACCAGAGCATCACTGTCATTCAGACAAATGGATAGTGACAGGCCAAGCTTATCAGTGTCAACGTCAGGCTGCTCTCCGGGACTTTGATTCCGCACTTTTCCCATAGCTGAACAGAAGGCTGTGCTTTGCAAAACAAACCAACAAACAGGGAACCTGAAGAGTGTGATGAAAGAGTAAACAACATGGCCCGGTAACATGCCCCACAACCATGACACTTCCTAAGTAGGTTACCATGGAAGGTAACCCAATTTAACACGTGTGTCTGATTGTATTCAGAACATGCAGAGAACTTCAGGAAGTTCACAGCGTCCCAGCGTTGTGAGGCTGATGAAGATTGATCCGTCTCAGGACCTTGGCCTTGAAAAATCAAATAGGCCCACCACTAATGCCCTTGCACGTGTACAAAGCAGTTCATTATCAAGAAAAATTATAGGGAGTCAATCTATTGATGTTGCTTAACTAATTGTAAAGCAGGGGATTCAAAAAGCAGATGTTGCATTTCAAAGCAGTTGTGAGCAAGGAGACAGGTTATGATTTATGCTAAAATGTGTGGCTTCAAAGAGGCGAACGCGGCTTCTAAACAAATTGAACAAGTCAAGCGCTATTCACCCAGGACCAGGAGGGAGCCCAGCGCTTGTAGATCAGAGGCGCACGGCTGCCGCTTGTAATATCACTCAGTGGAGGAGGGGTCCCACTGGGGGGAAGCAGCACAGAGAGGCTAACACTGAGCAGTGCTCACACAGAAAGGAATTATGTACGAATGCAGCTGCAACACCTGTGCAGAAAGAACCCCCCCCCACCCCCCACCCCCAACCACAACCACACCCACACACACCCTCCCTCTGCTATCCTCCTGGAGCATCATCCACACAGGGGGAGTGGAAAGGGATGGGCAGCACCTTGAGACTTGACATCCTTTCTGTGGATGGCACTATTATTTGGGAGGAGATGGAAGTGATGGTAGAAGATAGTGGGCCTATGTCAACATACTGATGCAGTTTTAGTAAACAAGGATACTTGTTTACTGAAATTGGTGGAAGATTGGTGGATGGGGGGAGGCTTTAAAACGTGTTTATCACTGTTGTTTTCTAAATGAGGCAGGCTGAGTAAATGTCTGTGGGAAAACAGATGATATGTGACTGGACGAGTGTCAGATCTTTCAATAACATCATGGACCAAACTTACAGACTTGGAGAAACAGAACTGAGGAAATTCAAGAAGTCAGAAAGATGGGCTGTAGTCAAAATTTCACATTTGATGAAAGCTATTTTTGTTTAAAATAGAAATAGATATATTTCATACAGGATGTAATATATTTCCAAATGATACATGGTGTATGAAGAATAGTAAAATATGTAGAAGATTGGTGTATTATCCTGAATCTTATATTACAGAAGTGTTCCTCCTTGTTGACATTACCATACATGTAAAAAGACAGACTGCATGGACTTCTCTCATTTTTCCGTCTGTTTTCTTCTATTTGATGCAGCCTAAATTAGGACGGGAGAAACGAATTGCTAAATTTTTAATTAACTTCATAACATCTGCACTTGTGCTTTGAGAGAGCAGCGAGATTTCCTTTTAACCTATTCCAGCACATTTGCACACCAAGGTAAATCTTGATGCTGGCACTCTTACAGAAAGGAAGAAAAAAAAATCAAAAATGGAAATGAACTCTCACTTGTGTGTGCAGATCAAAGCAGCAGAATTATTCAACTTTTTGCCATTGCTTGATCTTCAAAAAAGAAGAGAGAAAAAGTAGGGGAGATCTAGATGGACGAATCAGTTTGAGTTAGAATGTTCTTCAGTTGTTTTCTGGGATTTCTTTTTCTTATCTGGTGTATTTACTTGTACATCATGACGTTAATGTGTCAGTTCTGGGTTGCTTCACTGTGAAGGTAAAACAGTCATATGCTGAAGTGCTACTAAGACTATACTCCAAAGCATGCTTTAAAGAAAACTGGAAACCCTCCTCTTTTAAAAAGTCTTAAATCTCTTGCCACTTGTATTTATCTGAAAAGGGTTGACTCATTAAGAGTGAATGAATGAAAAAAAATATTGGTGTTAGACTGAATAAGTGAAACACACTATCAATATAACACAAACACAATGAATGCAGATGTTCTGGACTCTTTTCATGCTGTACATTTCTATACAGTGGTTACTTTATACTTACATCGTATACGCTCATGCAGCTGATAATCCCCGCTGATAAATATTCAGATACTGTGGTGCTGTTAATGCTGAAATATCTGAATTACCCTTTGTGAGTCTCCGACACTATTACCATTCCAGTAATAATATATACTAAAAATATGACCTTGCGACAAATTGTTTATGTCACCTCTCTGCAGCAAAATAAAATTCTTCACTTTGCTAATGTGTAATTTGGAAGGGCAGTTAAATTGTGTTGAATTTAATCAGTTACATCAATAGATTTAGAAGGAACCAATCCTCTCTCCTCAAAATTATTTTCCGACCAGTATTATAATTATACTTGATCTTTTACCATGCACTGTGAAGTACCATTCAGTTCATTACCACCCCACTAGAGAGGGCTGTTGAGAAGGCAGCAAAAGTCACTGAAAGATATTGACTGACTAAAGACTCTCTGTTACAGGATGAAACAGGATCACATCTGGATTACTTTACAAAATATTTACAGTTTAATATATAGATTTTAACAAAAGAGGGGACTGATTTATTATTTGCTCTCAGTCGACTCAAACCTGACTCCTCTGTAGTTTTGAAACCTTCCCCTCTACTGTTACAGTCCTTCCTGTCAGGTCAGAAGCCTATGAAATCGGAGCGGGCAGTGAGTCCAGCCCCCCCATACCCCCAGTGGCAGGCACCTGCACAGGCAGTCCTGACTGATGTGGATGATATCACAGCAGACCAAAGCTCCTTTAACAAATCTCCCTTTGATAAAGCCCACACAATGATGTCTCTATAGGAAACCCCCTCACCGCTCTATGTGTGTCTCAGCAGAAAAAGAAAATGGCACTGGAAAAAAAAAAAAAACAGTTAAATGAGACAAAGCTGGTTCTGGAAAAGGGGAAAAAAACTTCAGTGCATTTTTTTTACTGCAGCTATCCACAAGAGGACACTGCTTCCATATTTTATCTACTCCATGCTGTTGCAGCATATCCGCATTTCTCATGTTTCTCTATTTTTTTTTGTCTTATGCATTATTGCAAAATTGGTGATCTTTATTTAGTCTAAATAATAATTTTGTAAAAACTTTGTTAAAACAGCACCAAGAGCTTAAACAGCAGGTCAAGTCTATTTCAAACAAACGGTTTTGTGCCTCCTAACTAGACAAATAACATATCGTGAAATAAATTGACGCACTGATTAACTCTGCAGATTTATTCATTTTGTGTAAAGACTCTGTACGTTTTCCCAAATAACAAATCATGGGACTGAAAAAGATTAAATGGCTTGATACATATGTTTAACAAAAGCTACATTCGATATGGTGATGATAAAAAACAAACTAAGAACCAAACAAAAAACCCCATTGGCTTATTGGTTCAAAATCCCTTTGATTTGATTTGTGCTTTATAAATAAAACTGACTTGACTGGATTTGACTGCAGAAAGAACCCAAATCCTAATAACAATTTTCAGACTAGAACAGAACTGCTAAGCAGAATATCCTTTGTGATTTTAAGGAAAATGTTTGTGTAATGAAGCTCCTATGAAAGATTATTGCTCCTCTTTTTCAATGCAATCCATAAAATTTTGATTACTGCAAGGTCTGTGGCACCTAGGCAGCTCTAGCATTTCCAGTGCTCACATTTGACTCCCTGCAGTTTGCTTACACGGCTTACTTAGGTAGATTTGGCAAATTGGAGGACAATGTCCTTTAAAACATCCTTCACTTATTCACTGGTACACCCTGGCAATGTTCCAGAGTTCCCTCTCATATATTATTTACACAAAACATCTGTCCGAGCAAACTTGAGAACAAAAAGGTCAGTCATAATTTGCCTCTACAGCCTCTCTATCAAGACAAGTAGATGATGCCTTTGTACCCACCCAGACTGGTTGTTACTGTGAGAACTGAATTTGATCTTGTGTTAATTTGGATACATTGCCTGACAACAAGTGAGTGAATATTTATTTATATCGTACTTTTCAAAACAAAAGTTGCTTCACAATAAAAGCAATAAATGTCAAACCATCAGGACAGTAGCAAACACAAGAACAGCAAAAAAAGAGTTTATAAATTTTAACATCAACAAAAAACTGAAACATCAGTAAAGAAAAAGAAAAGTTCAAGCAAACAAACAAACAAACAAACAAAAACAAGATGTGCTTTCAACCAAATGTAAAGTTTATTTATAAAAACACACAGCAAAGACTTTAAAAGTTTTTTCACTTGCTAAATATTTTTTTTCATTTCCTGTTTGGGAACTTGAATCTAGCCAGTCCGAACAAGCTTGACAGGCTTGTGTCATGTTGGACTGTCCTGCCACCTCATGCACAGGGACTTTGAGCTTTTACCTGCATTACAAACGGAATCTGCACTTCTTTCTACATAAGTACAATATCTTTATGCTTAAAAATGTTATGTATTCAACATCCAGCTGTTTTAGGTCTTTTTTCATTTGATGTGATATGTTTTTCCTGTTCTTATTTTTCTACGGTGTTGTATGTCTGGTTGTATGGATGCATGTACTGTATTTTTTACAACAGACTGCACCACATTCCTCCTCTTTTAGATGTATAATAAATTTGACTTGACTTCCACACAACTGGCTGTGTGTCATCAAAGGAGAAAAAAAAAGTTTTATAAAATTTTTATTAAAGTTTATTAACGTTACTGATTTGTTCTCAAATTCTAAGAGAATCAACCTCTGAACACCACACTCATTTTTTCTCACTCTCACTGATATGTTACTATTGTACTGCCACGTCCATCAGTCACTCACTTAGTTTGTTCATCAATCTACAGACTTTGCTAGTATAACGTACTTAATAATACCTTGATCTGCACAGATCGGGTTCCCTCACATCACTAATAGCTATTCTCAACAGATCTGTGTGGTGTAGTTGGCTATAATATTCTTTTAAATGCTCAGAAAATGTGTAGTGCTTTTATACATCTATCAGTGTTTGCAGAACTCCTTTCTTGAGCTATTGACATATTTAACAAAAAAGAAGAAAAAAAATCAGGAGAGCCTCATCACAACCAGTTAGGTGGGGAGAGCCCCCAGGCTCTTGGCTTTGTCTGCCTGTTGAGTGGAGCCATCAGATAACAGCCAGGACAATGGCGCTCCATTCTGAGGGCTCTCTTAAATGAGCAGGAAGCGGCGGTGAGCGCCTAGCGGAGGCTTCTGGTGGACTCCCTGGGGTCTGCTCAGCCCTGACAGAACACGCCACTGCTGAATGGCTGGAGAGCATGAGAGGAAATGAGAAGCTGGTGGCCACCCAGCCGGAGCCACGGGTGGCCTTTGATGCTGAATAAGTAGGGATGGGAGCAAGGAAAAGGTGATGGAGAGGTAAGAGGAGGAGAGAGGAGAGGAGAACAGTGGAGAGGAGAGGAGGAAAGGAGAAAGATGGAAAGGAAAGGTGGTTGCAAGATGGAAAAACAAGGGAGAAACGATGAAAGGAGAGAAAAGGGGGGGAAGATGAAAATAAAAAATGAAGACCCACAGGGTCGGCATCATAAAATACTGAAGCCAATCTCATTGACCTGCAAGGGTGAAAATGGGCCAGAACAAAAATCCCAGCTCATGCGTTCATGTCATGGTGTGAGAGTGAGTGTGTATAACAAAAACAGAAAAACATCAAACACTAATAATTTCTGAGGGGAATCCTTGTTACAGATATGCTTCACTGTCATGCGGGTTCATCAATGATGGTATGACCCGTGCCATATTTTTTTCATTGTATCATACACGTGACTCTCACCTGGCGTAATATTTTGTGATGGTATCTCAGCTACAAAATACATAATAAACTCTGCCACATAGTATACCCATCTTTCAACTTTCTTTCTGGTCTGCTAAGATTTTTTCTAGCACATCATTTTTGCTACTTTGGCTAGTCGGTTTGAATTTTCTGCCTGTGACACTAATTTTAGATAAAAGGGGATGCAGGTCTTGGAATTTAATAGAAAGCACACTGCTACCTAAAAATGCCTCCACATTAATTTCATCCAATGTTATTTTTTCTTTTGTAATGGTTCTAACTTTTAGCACAATGTGAAGTACAAAAGCCCACTTTCTTGTTTCACTTTTTTGTCTGGCCGCAGATGTGTGTACATGAGTGATGGCACAGTGTGGCAGGAAGGTGGTCTGGCAGTGACTGCCAGTACAGTTCTGGGTCATCCTCTCCCCACCCTCCACCCTGCTGCTTTCAGATGGGTACGTGCTGTAGCGAGTGTCTGGTGATGCAGCAGCCCTGTGAACCACTCCCCAGAGCTCTCAGGCTGAAGTTAGGAAAATCCAGTGTTGGAATATTACTGAATGGTGATAGGGGTTAAATAAGAGACTGTAAATGGATTTGAACACAACTTTAACAGAGTACTGTCCTGCACTGTGATTAGTTATTACTGTTTTATGCACTAGAGGGAGGAAGATTAAAAGATTACAACAGCAAATCATATTTTACTTGCTATAAAATTTATTGGAAAACAATGTTTAGGTTTTAGACCTCTTTACTCGTGATAAACTTTATTAGAAGAATATGTTTTGGTCATTAGCCTTAGTCTTCAATAAATTAAAGGTTTTTCAAGTGTTTTGCAGGAAGACGGTGCACAGGAATACCCCCTTCCATAACCAGTTTCTCTTACACACATTTGCAAGGAGCTGCAAGTCTGCCCGTGTCAAGCAAACTATGTCGTCCATAGAGGAAATCATTAAAGGGTCAGTTGACCCACACTCTGTACGGCTCTGTTAGTACACCTTTAAATCTTTCAGGTCTTGCACAATACTTAGGTAATTTTACAAAGACAACAGTGGCAGATTCAATTTGGAAACTACAGGTTCTTGATTTCAAAAAGACATCAGCTGGCCTCACATTTCTAGCGGGCGACCATAAATTGTGTCAGATGACATGACAAGTGTAACTTACTAGCAGAGTTTATCAGCTGTAGCTAGCTAGTATTATGATGTTAAGTCCATTAAGTTGTCTCCCGTCGACAGATTTTTAAACAAGAACCATGTAAAAGTGTAGGATATGCACTTGATGCATCCATATGACTAAATACATGCTATCATGCTAACAGCATGCTAAGCATCATCAGTATCAGATAGCATAGATCTTCGGTATTCCCATCCGCTAATGAGAGGAGCCATGTAAATTGTTCTTGTATTGCAATGCAGGGAGAGTTTGTCCAAGAATAATAGCAAAGATCCTGCACAGTGGGTGAATACTGTAGGGTGGATGTGCCAGCCCTGAACTGGGCTTTTTCTGATGTAACCTGTAACCCCACAAAATACTGTAATGTAGGTAGCTAACATTGATGCTCCTTAGCCTTTGAAGTGACAGTATTTTAGTATTACTACTGCAAGTAGTAAGCTAATTAGCTAAACATGTTAATGTTGGGGATTATATTTGAACAGATTAACACACTGTTTAATTACTTCCTCGTATTTTTGTGTTTTTTTTTCTTTATTTAGAAAATAAATAAACATATAAAAAAAACACTCTAAACGTTTTGTATGTTATGGCTATCTCTCTTTCTACAGCCCCATGCACACTGC
Source organism: Xiphias gladius (assembly GCF_016859285.1). Taxonomy (NCBI): domain Eukaryota; kingdom Metazoa; phylum Chordata; class Actinopteri; order Istiophoriformes; family Xiphiidae; genus Xiphias; species Xiphias gladius. The sequence goes on along the minus strand of NC_053417.1, from coordinate 14,962,415 downwards.
TTCTGCAAAGCTTAAAAGACCTGTTTTGCCTGGTTACAATCGCTAAGCTATGACTGGAAAATCACTGTTTGAGGGAGGGCTTCAGGAAAGGTCAATTAAAAAAGCTATGACACCTTTAATTGGAACTACTTTTTCTATTTAGTTCTTGTAAAAACTGTGATGTCAGCGAGTAATGGGGAGGTCTGTGAATTTTCCACAGTAACCAGGACACTGTTATCGGAAAGAGACGTGACTGTTGAAAACTTTAAATATTATTTTCAATTCTTTGAGCAACATACATTAAATTCCACACTTCCATTGTATTGGAGTAAATGCAGAATGATATCTTAAATTTATTTATTTTTTGTCAGTGCACACAAATTGTAACTACTAAAAGCTGTCGAGTCAACATTTGGGGCAATGAGCACAGCACAACTGCCCTGAACTCTGTGTGAGGTGAGCCTAGCTGCACTGCTGATTCTCAAGGACCCACTCCAACAGAGTCTCACGCACAAAACAAAATACTAGAGTCACTATGGCGGATCAGTGCAAAATCACATTCCCTTCAACCCCCATCAGAGGCCAATTTCGCAGTCTGAATGCTTGGTTCTATGTTTATATTTTCAAGAAACAGGCAGAAACTTTCAACCTTTACATTCTATGCAGGAATTTACTCACATGTATCAACATACCATTTTCAGATGGAGATCTTTCTTCTATTTTCTAGCCCCCTATTTTATGTGCATTGCATCTGGAACTAATTATTCTTCTCTAGTGTACATTAACTAGTTATGAAACATTTACAGAAGGGTGTTGCCTTAAGGCGTCGAATGACAACACAGGGAAATGTTTCTTTGTTGTGTTGACCGCTATAAGTACTCTACAGCTGAAAGTGAATCTAGTGTCAACAGAAGTGTTGAGGTGAAGCAGACAATGCAGCAGCAGCTCTTACAATGTGGTTCAAGGCTGTGTCGCCATTGTGTATTTGAGCTTCACAATGCTTTGGCATGGGCTAGGAAGTGACACATCCCACAGTCAGACTCTAGTCAACTCAGGGCCTCTGTGGGTCAAAACAGCCCCCCTGCATGGTTTAGTAAATCTAACTGTCATTCTGAAAATGATAAAAAATTGAGGAAAAAAACTGCTGTAATGCATGATGGCAGATTTTATTTAAAGAATGGCACCATATACCTCTTGGTACCACTTTGGATGAGAGTGGAGACTGTGAGTCAGCAAGAGGGGCAACTTTGACTGTCAGACAGAAGTACCCCAGATGAGACCAAACACAAATGAGTGTTTTGTTTTTTCATGTATGGCACCATATCCGGAAAGGGGAAAGACGGGACAATGACTATCAGCAGATAAAGGAAGGTCAGATGGAAATCCAGGTCTCACCTTTTGTTCTCTTCAGATGACAGAGAGGCTGCTTAGGCAAAGCATTTAACTTTTTATTGTCTCTTTTGGTATGTTTGGTTTTCAACATGGAAGAGCAGAGGAGATCATGCTCTTTAAAGTGCACTTCCTTCACCATCAGCAGACCAAACGATTACTGTACATAATTCACCCACCGTATAAACAGAGGGGAATGGCAGTACAATCATGTGCTTACCCCAGATTAAAATGGATTGCGTCTTTAAGCCATCATCTTTGTTGTTAACTTAATGAGAACATAATACTTAGTTGTGGAGGGTGCTTTGTGATCACATTCTGAGGTGCAGTTCCTTGGGGAGCCTCTGAATGTAGGTGGGTACTGCCTTACCCGCCCAGGAGATGCATGATCCATATGTATGATGAATTCACATGACCAGTGTAGGTGGGTAGGAGGTCAGGAGATGTTCATCAAGAATGAAAAGGAAATCAGCAACTCACTCCGAAACTTACTGGACTCACACACAAAGTGAAAAAAAACTGTTTTAACAGGGAAGGAATGAAAGAATCACTATAAACTTCGATGCTTCAAAACCATGGGTTCAGCTGTATGAGAAATATGAATGATAACATGGAAAGGAATTCTCCACAGATCTTTGACAAAATGTAATTAGATTATAGTATGATGCCCTGGGAAATTAAGACATGGCTAATTGCAGGTACAGTCAAGAACAGAATAATTAGCAGAGGAATAAAAAGTCTTTAGCTAAAGAATGAAAGATTTGTTTGATTATTGTATGACCTAAATAATAGAGCTAGAAAAGCTACTATAAAATATGAACTTTTCAATATGCGTCAAAGACAAATTCCTGGGTTGTACTCAGCTCTTAACCCTTGCAGGATCTTTGTATGGTGTGAGTGACAAATTACAACAAATTCGTGAACCGACAGGAAGAATTCTTCAGAGAGGCATGGTTCTTGAAGTCAAACTGTGCAAATAAATGGACAGGCACTAATGGATGGAGAGGAGCAGAAAACGGAAAAGGATGGGAGAGGTAAGGAGACATGGATACAAGGAGAGGTTTGGCTGCCAGCAGTCAGCCTGATATACAAGGTCATTTCCAAAGTAACATGCCATGGGGGGTCGGGACAAGCATCCCATAAAGCAGATAAAGAACAATAGCAGGAACTATAAGCCTCAAAATGACTGGAGCCTCTCCCTGGTTGAGAATAATAGAAAGACCCTGTAAGATCAGGACACACACTCAGCATGAAGGAGACAGGGTGGATGAGGTATTTTTATAATTTGATTAATGCTAATGCAACAAACAAAGTGGAATCATGAGGTATGCTGCCAAACACAACTACAGTTGCCATCAAAGTGTATGTTTTTACAAGCCTCACAACACTCCATAAGTGTTTTCTTCAGAAACATCAACAATGTAAATGGAAACACATACTACAGAGTAACAGAAAACTATAATTTTCATCTAATTTTACACATTAGAAAAACTGGAAGTAATCTTATACAATGTGACTTCACATTTAAAATATGCATGTTTTTCAGACAAAAATGGTTGTATCACTTCACACATTTTGTGCCCACAAAAAGGTGTTGATACTCTGTCTGTTGGTGCTGGCTCAGCTGTATACTTTGCGACTTGTTGTGCCACTCACGAATTCACATTTTCATTGTTTAAATTCATAAAGAGCTGTCTGTGTTATGATGGAGCAGAAAGGTTTCGTCTAGTTTGGGGTTAACACTCCATATCCTTTTCCATTCAACACATTGTTCCTTTTACCACTGATTAATATCTTGTTTAAACAGCCCGCAGACACACCACGCCATCGGTATGTTCATAAATCCTCAGGAGCTGATCAACACAATGGCCCACATTCCTGGCATTTAAAGGAAGTTCCTTATATCACTGCATCTCCTCTCCAATAGAGACAGAGAAATTCTAGGAATAAGACACTGGAACGAAAACAACTGTCTACATGCATGTCTGTTTATTTCATTTATTTTAAAACATTAGTGAGGCAGGAACACATCACTCTTTGGAGGCTGTCCATCCAGTGGTTTACCTTTGTAACGCATCACTGGACCTCTCACCTACACCCTGTTTGACTCCAGTTACATCTTTAGCAATGTTTTCTTTTGCATGGAATAACAACAGCATGGGCAAGATTTTTGTCAACATTAGTCATTGTTTCCCTTTGTTAAATTTATGATCAACAATAGTCATTAGAAAGAAATGGAGACTTTTATCAGATTTAAATCATCTGACCTGTGTCCTACATTGTTGTTGTATGTGGGATTAACCCCTCCGCTAATTATGGCTTCCTCTGGGCTGATCAAAATGATATGAAATCAAAATTATCAAAATTATTTCATATCCATAATATATTAACAATGGATCAAATTACTATATATGTAATTGCAGTGATCAATTATAGTTATCATCCAACTCTACAGAGCATTTTAGCCCCTTTTAACTTGTTGTTTTGGTTTATGGCAGCAAATTTTCTGTATGCTTAAGTCTCACTGCTTTTATCAGTCCATTTTGCAGCAGAAGCAGTAGGCCATTGGTGTTGGCAAAAAAAAAAAATTAAATTAATTTTTCATTTTTCCGCAGAAGTTGGTGGAGACCAAAGCCGAGCTAAATGGAGAGTAAATATTGAACTTACATCTATCAGGTGGCCAGAAAAACAACACTTAATGATTGTTAGCGTTACTCCATCTCTGCTGGATGTGTCAATAGGTAATTGTTTGCCTATGTAAGAGGTTGTGTAGCTTTTTAAGTTGATGTAATGTCAGGCAGTGGGTTACCAGCTTCTCATGGAGTTTTTTTGCTCCCTAAATTGGAATAATGCTTCTCAAAAGATACACATAAATTTATGCAAACCTACGTAGAGAAGTGTGTCATAGGACGAAGCTTGCAGAGGAGCCAACACACAAACCTCCCAAATGTCAACAACATGCTATGTGCACATTAAGCCAATTGATTTAACTCCTCTCAGGGGGTGGGGTCGAAAATGAGACGAAAACCAAGGGTAAATGTACCAGATAAAAGTATAAAAGAAACAACTACTTGAATGTATCCAAGTGACCCATGCATGTTCACCATGTGCAGCCTTGAGAAGTATAATTCAAGTATAAGTGGCATAAAATCAAACATAAAAGTTAAAAAAAAGTTTTTCTAATATTTTACCTTCTACAGGCATCACAGATTTTATAGTATGATTTATATAGTATGTCATTGTATTCATCTGTATGATGGACAGCATACTCAAATTTAAGAAGCATTGACTGGAATTGTTGGGTTGTACCTGTAAAGTTGACAATGCTAGTTAAATACTCTGAATGCTTGTGTTCTTGTTACCTGGCTGGATGGTAAATGAAATTTTTACTATGTATAAAAACAAGGTAAAACCACTTCACAGATGCAATACTATATGCTTTGCCATCTTTGCTTGAGTTTGTTGTGTGGTAAGGTACATTTTGGATTTCCAGCTTTAAACATTCTGCCCTTCTAGCCAAGGTCTAGGCCCATTCAAGCCAAAATCCCTGGGTGTTGCCCTGTTCAACAATAGAAAATGGTGGCAGTGCCTGCTCTGCCTCACGTAGCCGAATAGGATTGAAGACGTCAGTCATGAGAAGGGTGAGGTTCATTCACAGCACCCAAAAACCAGAGATAAATTTTCCATTTCCTTTGTTTAATAATTGTCAGAGTCAGACTGAACCTCTCTTGAGATTGTGATTTCCTTCTGCTTCATACTTACAAATACTTTCAAGAAGACCATTTCTATTTAGAACATATCTGATGGTTAGATTTCCAAGCTGCATTTGGCAAACAATGTGTTATTGGCAGTGGACGCATTGATCCTGTTTTATCCGTTTTATCTTGTATTTATCCAAAGCTCCCTTGTATTCACTCCTGCCTGACAAAGAATAACTTCTCACTCATCACACACAATCTCTGATCGGAGTCAAGGTGTGGTTTGATCCATGAACCAGGCTGCCATGTGTGATTGAGTTTCACAGGGGTCTCATGGGTACCACTCTTTTTCTTATGGCTACACATTTTAAACTCCCACCCATTACAGACATCCATCCTTCTCGGAAATGAACTCCCCGCTAACAGACATGGTTTGAGGTTACACCTCATCTCCACCAACAATATGACTTTGATCCCTTTTGGCATTTCACAGTGCTATACATTGTGTGACTTAATTGTGCCTCCTCTGAGCTTGTGCCTCCTGCATAGCTCTCTGGTGGCAGGACATGAGGGAGGATAGGGCTGTGTAGTGCAAAGGATGGTGTGTGTGATATTTTGGAGGGAGGGCCTGTGCATGAAGGAAAGGCAGATTGTGTGTCTGACATTCTACTTTGTGTTGGGGAAAAAAACTCTTTTAGCAGTAGGACCCAGAGGATTTTTGTAAGAAAAAATGGACCAGCACACCTTTATGTTGTCTGAGGCAGGACAAAGATGTGGGGAAAAAAAGTTGTTCAACACTGTAACAAAAAAGGTTGAGCTTTGAGCCATGTCATTGGCTACTAAGAGTCTGACAGGAAAGTGCAATGGCTCTTGAGGTCTGGGCACAGTCTGCTATATATGTATTGGAATAGACAACAACTTCACTGACTCTACAACAGCGCTTGCATGGTGAACTATCATCACTCAGCTCAACAGGAACAGTATGAGCGCTTCTGTGGCCGTGTACAGGAGTATTTACACAGAGGACCAATTCAAACAGGCCTACGGCTCCGAGGACAGCACGAGTGGAAGTCTGCGTCTCCGAGAAAAGCTCGCGGGGAGGTGCAGGTGTTCAAGGCGAGCCTGCCTTCACCTGTTGAGGGAGAGAGTACCAATTTTCAACTGGCTGCCGAGATACAGGCTCAAGAAATGGATTTTAGGAGATACTATAGCGGGACTGACAGTCGGCATTCTTCATATTCCCCAAGGTGAGTAAACACTGCGTACAATCAGGAGAAAAGTGCAGTCACTTAATTGCATGAAAGAGAAAGAAATCTTGTTTTCTCTTACGTGATTTGATTTAGGATTTCATTAATTACTGTATAATTGTTGAATTATTATTGAGGCAAGATTTTATAATGATAGTACCCTATTAATAATAATAATAAAAATAATAATAATAGTATTAGTAACAAAAATATGTAATAAACTACAAATATAACTACATCTATTAGGGTCAAATTTACAGTCACAGTGGAGATAAATAAAGTCTTTTATTTATCTCAGTTACCTTTACATGCGTCAGCCTTATAAACCTACACAGGGCCAGATTTTACACTCTGAACATAGATTAAGAAAGCAAACCCCGTGTGTTTATAGATAAACTCTCCTTTTGAATGTCTCCTCCAAACAGGCATGGCTTTTGCTTTACTCACATCAGTGGCACCAATATTTGGCCTTTACACCTCCTTCTTCCCTGTGGTCCTCTATATGTTTTTTGGCACAGGTCGCCATGTGTCCACAGGTAAGACTTGTTCCCACCTAATATCTGTAATGTACTTTAGGAAAACATAAACAAAACCCATTGTTTTAGTCAACACGGGTGATGTCTTTGCCTTATGGACAATACTAAAAAGGGTTACATTATCTCATGCATAATTTGAACTCAACTTCAAATGATAGTTATGATGTTTTCCACTGTTACTGAGATGGTAGGTGTTTTCTCAGGTACCTTTGCTGTGGTGAGTCTGATGACTGGCTCTGTGGTGGAACAGCTGGTTCCCACTCCTCTGGAACTGAACGCAAGTTCGTCTGAAGCGGCTGACTTTGAGGCCCAGAGGGTTGGAGTTGCCTCAGCTGTAGCACTCCTCTCAGGAATTATTATGGTAAGACTGATGCACAAAGTCTTAAGTGACAAAGTCCAAAAGTCATAAAAAGAAATAATAATGCAAATAGGATGGCAGATCTTTCTGTTTGTTGAGAATATAAGACTAACCCTAACCCCGACACAGCTCATAATGTTATGATAATCTCTTGTGCCACAGCTCTGTATGTGTGGTCTTCAGCTGGGCTTCCTGTCCACCTATCTGTCAGAACCAATTGTTAAGGCTTTCACCAGTGCTGCTGCTTTCCATGTCACCATCTCACAGCTGCAAAGCATGCTGGGGCTGCGGCTCCCTCGCCACACTGGGACCTTCTCCCTCTTCAAGGTAAGCAGTGCTTCATAATGAGGTCTTGACGCTCTAATCCAACATGTTATAGGCTTTCAGTGCTGGTTTCTCACAGCTCACTAACTTGTGTGTTCAGACTTTAGCGTCAGTGATGAAGAACCTGCCTCACAGTAACATGGCTGAGCTGCTGATCTCCTTGGTGTGTTTGGCTGTCTTGGTCCCAGTTAAGGAGATCAACATGCGTTATCGGCAGCGCCTGCGTACACCCATCCCTGTGGAGATCCTCACGGTTAGTCAGTGGATTTATGAATGCTGAGTGTATATGTAATGTTTACACTGTAATCAACAGGTTATAAGGTATCTTTTTATGCTTATTCTTCAGGTGATTGTTGCTACAGTTGTGGCCTATGCCTCCTCGCTGGACTCGTCTTACAACATTGAGATAGTTGGCCACATCCCAGCCGGGTAATTCTTCAGATTTGGAAAAAAAAATTCACTGATTAGCTCGGTTGTTTTCAGTAGTTTGACGTTCAATTCTGTCATCCTCAGATTTCCAAGGCCACGGATGCCTGCCTTGCACACTCTCCCTGACATTGCTGGAGACACAGTAGCCATAACATTTGTTGGTTACGCCGTGTCGGTCTCACTGGCAATGATTTATGCTGATAAACATGGATATTCCATACATCCCAACCAGGTAAAGTGTGAGAATGCCACAGCTGCTCGCTGGAATGGTAAATTCTCACCAATCTGTTAACTTTCTGGGTTGAACCTCTGTTTGATTTCAGGAGCTGCTGGCTCATGGTATCTCCAACACGGTATCCTCCTTTTTCACATGTTTCCCCAGCTCAGCCACTCTAGCCACCACTAATATACTGGAGAGTGCTGGAGGATACACACAGGTAGTGTACATGATATACAATAACTTCTGTGCATCTTCTCTTAATCTTCAGTAAGGGATGTGTGTTCTGTGTGTAATTGTGTGTGTGTGTGTGTGTGCTCCTTCAGCTCTCCGGCTTCTTCACTAGTCTGGTTGTTCTGATTGTCCTGTTGCTGATTGGACCACTGTTCTACTTTCTACCCAAGGTGTGTTTATATGTTTGTATCTCTACAAACATGGGACAGAGAAAGAGAGCGGGAAAGTTCACTCACCTCATCCTTTATCTCTCTCCTCAGGCAGTCTTGGCATGCATCAATGTCACCAGCCTCAGGCAGATGTTTCTGCAGTTCCAAGACTTACCTGAGCTGTGGAGAATCAGCAAGATTGACTTTGTAAGGCCATTTATTAGTATTATATGACTTAAGAGTATATTCTGCAATGTGGTCCCCATGCATAAGAATACAAGAGAATGTAGGAAAGATGGTTAATTAGCCGCCTAGTTAACACTAGGTCAACAACTGATCCATAAAGCTAATTGGGTTTTTCAGTAACTTCACATATTCATATTGTCCTGAGGAGGATGCGTTTATCTTCAAACAATAACTGCTACGTCACGGTTGCAAGGTTATTTGAAATAAACATTCATCCAGCCTGTGAAAATAGGTATTAATCAGGCCAAGGGGTCATGAGCACAAGTAGCACATCGTATAAATAAATCTTCATCCTTCCCCTTTCACACTGATTGCTTGGCAAGAATTAACCATATTTTTTACTGACACGCCTCTGTTGTTAATTGTTATATCCTGATGTGACAATATGTTATTGTGGTCCTGTCTTTGTACAGATGGTTTGGTTGGTAACTTGGCTGTCTGTAGTGGTACTTAATGTGGACCTTGGCTTAGCCATTGGAGTGGTTTTTTCTATGATGACTGTCATCTGTCGCACTCAAAGGTACATTTTCCATTCGTTCTGCACAATATTTATATTAACATGCAATTCTGCTAGGGCTCTTGCCAAATTCTCTATTGTAAGAAATACCACGTACATCTGAGAGGGTAAACATGAACTGACATCACACTTGTCTGCAGCAAAAAAATGATGTCTAAGGGTGTTATAGGGACTATAAAGCCCCAGAAACAAGGATATGAATCCTCTTCTAGTAAAGGACATTTAGAGTTTTTTTATTTAGAGAGATGTCACTTCATGTCTGTCAGGCTAATTAATGTGTCACTTTAATTCAAAATTAATGACTCACGATTCAACAGGGCTGGCTGTTCAGTACTTGGCCGGGCAAGCAACACAGAAATTTACAGACCTCTGGAGAACCACAGCAAGGTGAGACGATTGTCTTGTGGCTTGATCTTTCTGGGTATTATTCCTTGCAGTATGTGCAGATAAACAACCCACTTCAAGACATGGGCTCATTTACCTTAATTTTTAGGCACATAAAATCTTAATTTCTTACTCAACCAACAAGTGATAATTATAATTTCTGAGACAATACAAGGCCGATATCCTAGAATGAGGTTGAGACAATGCTGTTTTCCTCTCAGTGCTATGAGGTGCCTGGAGTGAAGATCCTGACTTACAACGGGCCTATTTACTACGGCAACCGTAGCTTCTTCAGGGAGGAGATGAGCAGGCTGTTGGGCCTGACGCCAGAGAAGATCCGCAGCTGGGAGAAGGCCAGGAAAGCCCTGGAGAAACGGGAGAGAGAGGCCACCATCAACACTGTGGTACGCTTACTGCAATCACTGAATGAGCTGAGACAAAAAAATACTGTATACAGATTTTTAAAGTTTACATACACTGTTAAATCCAATTTAATTTCAATGTCTTATTTCCCTTCCTCAATTGTTCTTTAGGAAAGAGGCATTGCAAACACATCATTTTCCTCAGAAAACGACTTTTTTAAATCGGGTAAGTATTGACTTTTAATGTGGCCTATGTGGACGATACTAAATATGCATACAGTTCCAAAAACTGCAACTATTATATAGTAGCATTTTTAATTCTATGTTTTTTTTTAGATTACTCAATTTTAAAAAAATGTGTAGATATTCCTGTACTACAGTTGATTTGAAAGGGAAACTTGAGTTTCATTTTTGTTCTACAGAAACATCTGACAGTGATGTCCAGGCAGTGTTAATCGATTGCAGTGGTGTGATATTTGTCGACGTAGCTGGAGCAAGACTCTTCACACAGGTTAGTCTGCTAAAGCATGGCGCGTGGTATACTTCTGTAAAGGCTTCTCTCAATTTCTTTGTGCATTGTGTTAACATGATTGATTGCTTTTGGCTTTTTACAGATGTGTACTGAATGTCAGAAAGTTGGAGTTCATGTATATTTGGCAAACTGCAATGGTAAGAGCTATGTATCAGAATTATTTCTTTACCCATGGTTTTCTCTGTTATATTCTGTTTATACAGCTCCATGCAAATATTTTTTTAATTTTTAATTTTTATGTATTACGTTTGTGAAAATTCACCTGCATACAGTCAGTACTGATAAAAGATTTCTGTCCCTTAGAGGGTGTCTTAAAGATCCTAACATCAAGTGGCCTAATGAACTATATGAACCCTCAACATATTTTTGTCACTGTTCATGATGCTGTGATGTATATTCAACAGCAGAAGGTGAGCTAGAAAGCAGACATTTTCACAAATATACCAGAGACTTTGCTTTCAAATTACTTGGATTGTTGTAAACATATGATGATACTGCTGTTGTCCACCATAGGAAAAACCTCCAGAGAACACCACGACTGTTTGGGTATGAGGCATCAGGACAGTGACAAGTTGTGCTCCTTTCAGCCAAGTGTCTAGGAGTAAAATGGCAGAGGGCATTAGGACTCCTACATTTGTTTTATTAGCTGAGACCATGCCTCTCAGCTGTATTGCAGGACTCCAGCATTTGGTCAAGACTGTACTGTATTCCTGTGTTTCAATGAAGCAGTAGCCTGTTGTAGCACTATGTCATGAATTAAAATGATTATTACATTACAGTGTTACCAGTTTTCTCACAGATATTGGACTCAGTCTTGGCACACCTTAATCTGGTATAAATAAACAGTCACAATTTCAGAGGGCTTTAAATAAGGCAGATACAACAGACAATCATATACTTAGCATAAAGTAATCTGACAATACAATTATGGAATTTTTGACTTATGACTATAAAATTGTATATGACAGATGTCAGTTGTTAATTTGTCTGTTTTTATCATATGCTGGAACATTACCATAGTAATATTTATTTAGTTTCTGTTGATTCTGTTGATTGCAATACAGATGAATATACATAAAGTGCACTGAATAGTTTGTTAAAATACTTTGTATATTTATATCTTTTGAAATATGTGCTTGAATATGCAAATATGTACAGTAAATATCATCCCTTACTGCCTTAAAACATTCTGTCTTTAAACTACAGAGAGACTGCACAAAATATTTTGTAAATGATGTTTGTATTTGTTGGCAACCGTGACATCCAGTGGATGTTTTGACAATAAATATATCTCCAAAAACAGAACTTTGCATTGACTCAAAACTATATAGGTTTCTACATCAATACTTGGGTTACCGTGGTTATTAATATGAATAAATTTTAGGTGGAAACACAGTGTGGTATGTGAAGCATGCTACTCCGTCAGATTTTGAATAGAGAATAAGAGTAGTCTTTGTATTTGGTGAGGTGGTGTGGACCTGGGCCACTGCACTGAGATGTGATGAAAAATGAAAAATACAGGACTCAAAAGACAGCAAAGACAAAGGATTTCTTTTTTTTTTTTTTTTCTTTTGCCAAAGCAAAGAATAAAATTGGGAAAGTAAGACCACAGGTAATCTGTCCTGGAGAATTCAGTGTTTTTTCAGCACACAACCTGAATGCTAGGCTGGTATCAATAAATGTATATTTTCATAACATAAATAGATGTTAAAGATATTTTTCACTAGAGGATGTAATGGAAAGTGATGTTTCACCTTACCACCATGCTGCCCTCTGCTGTCCAACAGTTAAAGGTCTCCACTCCACTGCTCCCCAACATAAACCTGTTACCTTGACCTGATAAAACTCTACGCAGTGTGAGTTCAAAAACAGGACAAAAAAAAGAAGAAAAAAACTAATTATTTCCTTGCTTGATGTTGGATAGCCAAGTTATTAATTTTTTGCAGTACATATTTCAAAGAGGCCTCTAGACACTGTACCCTTTGGGTTTTCCCTTTAAAGCTCAAGGAGTGTTTCACTAATTGGCAGGAAGTAGTCCACTTCAATTAAAACCTGGTACACAAGGCTCTGGCCAAATGTTTACTAAGCCAGATTCTACCGGCAGACCTACTAACATGCACACGCACACACGCTTGCACACACACAGGCACATATTCAAAAAGTAACCCTGCAAACTACTCCAGGAAGGTCACCAATCTAATGACAAAGCTTTGATTTACCTATGAAAATGTGCTTACATGTGAGGTTGCGAAAAATGGGAATAATGAGAGTGTGTACAGCATGTACTTACAGTTATAGTAGTTGACCAAAACATGATTGAATTGAAAAAAAAAAGATATAATTTTCCTTTCACAGTAATCGTCATTAGCACTGGCTTATTTCCACCACTAAGGAAAAGAAACATACAAGAAAAACAAAAACACAACAAAACAGTGGATTACAGTGGAATCATATTTACGAAAGGATACAATATCAAGCAATTCCTGTTATTTCTAATCGATACAATTTACAAGAAAAAGGAGAAAAAAGAAGTAAGTTAAAATGTTGTGGAAAATAAAGACCCTCAATTCCTGTCAAAAGGGCTCATTATTAGTATGAAATGATATTACCACTAATACTATTATTACCTCTACTGATACTACCTCTACTACTACCACTACTACAAATAATAAGGCTATTTTAGGTTCCTTATGACAAAGCAGAAGATAATTCAACTATTATGGCATTTTTGTATGGTCTTCTGTTTCCATCTTGTGGTGAAAGGTTGGTATGACAGTATTTGAGCTTTTTTATTTTTTATTTTTATTTTTAAATCCTGATGTCACGTGTCTTTCCACTGACACTGTCAGCTATCACCATAGTAACAAACTTAAGTCCTCAATATTCAGATAATTTGCTCAAGTAAAGGTACTAATACAACAATGCAAAACATAACGTTAGTAGATTGTTAATGCAACAACTGCTGTAACTCGATGTGGAGCTAGTTTTAACCACTTTAGATACCCTTGTCGAGTGGTTCCAAACCTAGGGTTCGGACGCCCTTCAAATGATCACATGGTACATCATGATGGTGGATGGGAGAGGAAAGAGGAAAAACAAAGTTCTGCTACACAAATCTGTATTCATTTTTTTTGTGAATTCGAAAATCTTTGGGCCTCAAGCAGTTGTTTTAATGAAACCAATCCGAGAGGTTTAGAGGGGAAATTTCTCTTTTTGGAACTGCTACAAACTCAGACATCTGAATATGAAATGGAGCCGCAACCAGATAGTTTTTTTTGTTGTTTTTTTTACAAACCATATGGTTTGTAGACAGTGGTTTAAACTTAAAAATGTCTTGTATTTCCCTCTGAAATGTAGCGGAGCAGAAGTGTAAAGCTACATAATTGTACTTAGTTACATTCCACCACTGCCATAAGTGTATTTCTATTCTAATTTTTAAATAACAAATGCAACGTATATACAGCAGATGATACAAACTATTTCTGACATTTGAGCACTTTCGCCTTTGTTTTGGGCATCCCTGTCATTCGCAGACCCTATTACAACCCCTTGGAAATTCCCCTGACAATTAAACATAAAAACAAGTAGTTGGCAATCATATTTAAACTGAGGTAAAACCTTAATGACAGATTCATTACATTTATCCGTGTTAGTGAAATGGGGCAGTGAGATATCTCAATGGAATGTATGCGTTATTATTATTATTATTACTGTTATTATGATTAGTTACACCTGTTTCATTCATGTTAAATGTTCATGTGAGAAAAGTCTATTGCCAGTATCTTGTTTTTTGAAACAGCTTAAATTACGATAGCATAACTAGTATACTATTGTAATTTAAGCCATATCATGATATAGCTGTGAAAGAAACATTCCAACTTTTAAGAAAAAGACTGTAATAATTCCCAATCCAAAACATTTTTTACATTTGTCATATTTTTTTAATTTCACTGTATTATACACAGAACATACAGTGGGGTCCACAGTGGGACACCACTTCACATTGGGAAAGTGGTATCAGAGTATTGGACCCTGTTGTATCTTTTTAAAAAAAACAAAACTTAATGTGCACAAGATTTAAATTAAAAAAGCATTTTTTGTGTTGAGAAAGCTGAAAGAGGAAGAAGAATTAATTTATAAAAAGTACCATTCTGAGCAATAGAGGATGTTGGCACTGGTACACAGCTGAAGATATGACATGTATAAAAATAAGTAAGTGCTGGGCAAGGTAATTACAACCACCAGCAAGGTACAAAAAGACTGAACTGAGTAATCCGTAGAGATATTAAGAGAGATATCAAAGAAATGGACAACATGAGGAATAATAAAATGATTTATGACCTACGATTTTAAAAACAGTTGGAAGGTGCAGGTACTCTAGATATTTGAATATTACTCTGCACAGATTTTGGCAGTCATCTATTTGGCAAAAATGGAATTCAATTTCACTCTGTCTTCAAGGAATACAATACAATCAACAGCTTGATAAGTTTTATAATATTATTTCCTCACTTGAATTTTAGCAAAGAGTCCTTAAAAATTCAATAACTCAATTGTACGACAGTATATAGACTCAAACTTTACAATAAGTTTACTCGCACAGCAAGAGATGCTCACGTTACTTTGTCACTTAGCACCTTGGACCCAAATGAACAAATACAGTATCTGTTGCAATACAGAACAAACTAACAAACAAACATCACATAAACATAAATGTTCTCTGAGCAATGAAATATGATAAATCTGTGGGCCATGATCTATTCGTTGGAACAACACAGTTTGAATTTGATTAATACTAAGCCTGGCTTAAATATACTCTATGTTGATCTGTCACAGAGCTTCAAACATGGAGGCTTAATCAACCTCCACAAACAAACATTTGACAGCACTGAAAACACTCCCGTCTCACCAACCTGAGTCATTTGAAACAAATTTTGGAACTAGTTAACAAGTGAGCGGACAAGTTGAAATGTTGCTTCTCTAAGTGGTTGTCATGCAAATGCTACTTTGAATGTAATGGGGGAAAAAAAGACTAAGCCCAAACAACAACAATTAGTGGATCACTGCTTATGTCTTGTATGAATTCATAAGTGCTTGTGTTTTTCCATTCATAACAAATAATCATGATCTGTTCACAGAACAAAATCTATACCAAAAATTCTGCTTAACAGCAGGTGTTTAGGCAGTAAACAAACTGTAAAAAACAAAACAATACATTTTGTGCAGTCTTCACTTTGCCTGACAGCAACCAAAATGTCCCATCTTTACTCACATTAAGGCAACAAACAGACTAGTGGGAGTCCAGATTTCAGTGACTAGTCAAGCACTTGAACCTGTTCTGGAAATAGAAGACTTCATTTCGAATGTTATTATCAGCACGGGACAGCGAGTAACGGAATTTGTTGTAGGCTTTTTCAGCGTCTGTTTTGCCCCAGGGTAGTTTGATCTTTGATGCGTGGCTTACAATGACATCACTACAGGAGCCAATATGGAGGGAGCCCAGAGCGTCGATGAAGAACTCTGCAACATCGACAGAAAATTTAGCTTTGGCAATCCTTGCTTGACTTTCTGTTAGGTTTGTTTGTTTCTGTTCTATCTTTCAAATTTGAAGGAACTCAGCAGTGTCTAAGCAGCTGTATATAGAAAAATGCTAAAATAAACTGCTATGTTAATATCTTGATAGCAGCTAAATATAGATAGACTCACCGAGATGAGCACTACGTGCCAGGCGAGGGTTGAAGCCCACCTGCTGAACCTTCTCTGTCCGCGCCATGAAGAAGTTGATAACAGCATCAGCTACCACACAGTTGGGAAATCCCTCGATGATATGGTGGTAGCCATTTCTGATATGTAAACAGTCGCCCTCCTCTCCCCCTTCTTCCACTGAAATGATGTGACGGTATGTTGCTGTGTAACCTGTAACCTCTCTCACTGCACCAGCAACCTGAAGTCATTAAGGCAGTAATGTTAGAGGAACTAATACACTTGCAAAAACAAGAAATAAGTAAAGTTTTTAGAATATATAACAATAACACTATATAATACAGATGGGAAAAAAGAAAACACAAACAGACTGACACTGAGAATGTGAGAGTGTTTTCAACATTTCCTTGCTTTCAACAGAGTCATTGCTATTTTAAAATATTTTACTGTTAAAATATAAGATTATAAACTCTGTTCTTTCATCTGGTATAATTCCCCTCTGTATTCAATTCCAAAAATAACCAGTATAGACAATTTAGCACATAAGGTTCATAACATATCATACCAAAACACAGCAGCCCCCAATATAAGTTGATCCACTCAACAAACTCCTCCCAGTTTAAAACCAGGCATGTTTCAATTTAGTGATACAAGTCTTAGATCACTGAGCCACCATACTCTATCTGAAAGAAGGCATCAATGTAAGCCAGAGGGCCTCATTCTTGAGCTGTGAATACGCACAAAGGTATAAAACACACATACTGCGACATCACAAGTATCCCACTGATTTCAATGTTTTTTCTAAGGGGAAGTGGATCATAATGTGGAAACTCTTCAACTGACACAGAAAGAAGGAAGTTGTTGATCTTTGAATGCAGCCAGATACTGCTGACACAATGAAAAAATTCTGAGAAAAAAAAGATAACGGTTACCTGTTTGGCACAGGGACCTCTATCTCCCCAATTAAAGAAAAACATGATAAATCTTGTAAAAACCAGGAGGCTCACCCTATAATCCGACATGATTTTAGTCTTTTAGGGAGAAAAAGGATTCCCATCTGTGCTTACTATCAGGTGAAACTGACTTTATTTTGCACCAAAATAAACAGACTTTATTTTGCTCAGCAGCACTTCCTCCTTCTGAGCAGATAAGAGGTGATATGAGTACAAAGTTCAAGTGGTAAGCCTGTGGATTGCATTTTCATCGTATTTGGTGAACAATGTAGGACTTTGACCCTGCTTTTTCTACATAGATCTCCTGAAATTATTATGACAATGTAGAAAGGTGCAGAAGGACAATGATCCAGGGCTAACAAATCCTATTGTGCAGGTGTTTCATTTGCTGAACGAATATGTCTGAGACAACACGAAAAAATACATACATAACACAGCATAGGCCTGGCAGAGCATCACCAGGGACGTTGGTAGGTACTCGTTTTCTCACTTGAGCCTCTTTTGTTTTGTTTTTTTGCCTTTATTATTTTAAATTTTGGCAAACTGGCACCATTAAAAGCATGCCAAATAGCTACTAGCAGTAGCATTAGTTCACATCTCCCCAGTCCTGCCAGGGGAAATGTTAACTATGGCTGGAAAGAGCATTGCCATGCATTCTGGACAAGATGGTATAAAAACCGAAAAATTAGGACAATTGTTTTATCATGAGTGTACAGTAAAGTTCCATTGCCTAAGATGTGCACTCCTCACCCTATTTTGGGGGTAGGAGGGAGTAGAGGGGAGGGAGCTGAATATTTATATCATGGACTTTTAAATTAGTACAGTATTTATAGATACAATTAATACACAGTCACCATCAACTCAGCAGTTATCTGTAACACATATTGTACTGAATCTGGGCATGCATCTCACCAGATCCAGAGTGGTCTTCTCTAGGATGTCCACCATCTTCTCCAACTTGGTGTTTGCAGTGAAGATGAAGTCGTCATCCACCCAGAGCACATACTTGGTGATCACTTGAGACACTGCCAGGTTTCTTCCTGCAAACCAACCCTGTATACAGTAGATGAATGGGGGTCAAAACAACATGGGTCTGACATAAAAGTGTCAGGCCAGGTTGGGACCAGAATTTAAAGATCTAAAGGTAGTTGGTAAATGGTCGCTTCTGATGTTGAGCTTTGCAGCTGCGTTGTGGGTTATCAAAATTTGGTAAAACTTTTTAATTACAATTCTTCTTCTGAAGCACCACCCACGGGACAGGACCGGACTGTCATAGAGTATTTTGCACACTGATCACAACGCACGATACTTAATAGAAACATACTTGAATTTCTTTACCTTTCGAAATGGCATGATGTAATGTTCAATGTGAGGCCCGGTCACTGGCTGAGGGTGTTCATTATCATCTGCTATCACTATGGTGATGGTGGGATAATATTGCCGTATGCTGTCAATGAGATTTTTGAGTTTGTCATAGCGTAGAAACGTCTTGGTGGCGATGGTAACAAGAGCACTAATGTTGTACTCTAAGTGGAGACAAAACAGAATAAACAACAAATATATTCCAATGTGGCATTCAGATACTTCACATCAAATAAAAGTGATAATGATATAACAGCTCACGGACCTGTTTGGTATCCAGAGTTGTAAAGTTTGGGGACGGTTCCATGTCCAACTTTAATGGTGAAAAATGCATGGTGACCTTCAGTTGCAAAGTCAACTGCGGAGCAAAATAACAACTGTGTTACATCCAGGTTTCAGATTTCAGGAGAAGCTATATTGGGAGATATATAATTATAGAGCACCTCTGAATTTGAAGAAACATGCTTTGTTTCTGCTAGTACGTGATGATTGTAGGTATTAAATAAACTCGAAGAAAAGATTTCGACATATAAACAGTTGTGGGCAACAAACAGAACATCAGCATGACGTTTCTGCAGAACATCAGATTACATTAAGCCACAATACTACTGGTAAGATTCAATCATTAGCCTAACACATTAAAGTCTCTGCCACAAATTGATGTGATAGCAGTTTTTCGCTGTTTGTGACATCTAACTTGGCTTCACCTGTGTGCTTTTCTACTTGTACACTTCACTTGGTGGACATTGAGCCATGAGGTGGTTATTTTTTGGTTTTTATCAACCAACTCATATATGTAATTGCATCAATGTAGTATAGTATTAGAGATCAAAATAACCTTGTATCGATACTTCACTAAAATGTAATGAGATACTTCCTTGACGTATTTACAATAATGTCGATTAATTCATTACTTAGTAATCCAAAAGAATGTTGTGTATTACCACTGAGCATTAGGATGAAACTCTATAGGGTTGAATCGGCATACATGACATGACATGACATACTTTTAGATTCAAGATAGTATCAATATAATAACTTCACCTGTATCCGCTGTCTTTGGGTTGAAAACAGTGTTTGTATAGGTGACAAACTGCAGCTGCCTATTCAGAGCAGAGAGATGAGGACTTGACAGTATTATGTGCTTCTCTCCCTCTCCTTTGACAGAGACATTGTCCACCATAGCAGCAACATCAAAAGTCCCAATTGCTGCTGTCAAATACACCTGATACACGATTTGCATGGTTTAGGGGAGAAAGTAAACAAAAACTTGAATATTCATGCGAGTGTATGTCAACACCAGTGAAGACCACAAAATATTATATAATATACATAATTACCATATGGTTTGATTTTGTTTCTTCTTTAAGACCCAAACCTATGAAAAGAGAGGAATTATTCCTGGAAAAAATGAACATGGGATGATAGTGAAGCATTTTAACTAAGAAACCTAAATAGCAAATGCAGCACCAATGGTAGGTGAAGAGGTAATATCTAATCTTTAAATATTCATCCGTTTCTTTGATATTGTGTTTTGCGTCATGTTAAATATGCTGTTACCAGGAATGATGATTGTTTTGAGGGGTCGCACCTCCACCCCCTGGATAGGATACTGAAGAGGACTGTTGGCCTCAGCTACAATAAGCATATCTGCAGGACTGTAGGACCTGAACATACAGAACATATTAGATAGAAACGTAGCTGCATTGATTCATCATAACCTAATATTTGCAAAGAAGACAGTGCTATGTGATTTCATCATATGGTTCTAGTCTTGAGCTAAAGAACTTAACTAATAAAAATGTTCTATAGTCACTACAAACATTTATCCACTTTGAAATTCAGAAAATTTAAGTTTCAAAAAGTAACATCAGAGAAAAAAAAAAAAATCATGATACAAGTCTGGTTTCAGGCAAGTTATATAAGCAAAGATATATTTAATAAAGTAAGGTTTTGGAAGAGCTAGGCTCTTTATTTGTGTATTTTTTTGTGTGCCTATCAATGAGAGATATAGAGCATCTGCACATACAACTGGTTATATTGGTCATGCAAAAAAAAAAAAAAAAAATGTCCATTGGCCAGTGTTTTCCAAAGACAAACCCAAACCTACAACCTTAGTAGGTTGAGATTTCCTATGACGATGGTGATTGAGAATTAGTAATGAAATTATTTTATGATTAACCAACTAATTGATTGACAGAAAATTAACAGACAACAAGCGGATTGATCTGACTGATCAAGCACAAATATCGACATTTGGTTGAAATTTGGTTCAAATTTGATGACTTGCTGCTTTTCTGTGTTTTATGTCATTGTAAATAAAATTTCTTTAGGTTTTGGACTGCTGAAATTATACAGAATAAATTGTTTCCATTTAATCCCAGATAATGCATTCAATTCTTATGCACCAAAAGTATGGAACAGTGGTGGGCCTGCTGATTTGAGGTTTACACTGTCAACTTTTAAGTTTATATCCTTGTTTACGTAATTTGCATTGCAAAATAATTCAAGTAGCAGGAAGGAGGGGCGCTATTTAGCTGCAGTGAGTGCAAGGACAATGGTAGCATAATGACAATAATGTATTTGATAAGATGCTAAATATAATAGCGGACAGTAGCCAGGTTACTCAATTGCATGCACTACAAGGAGCACTGCAAATAACCCACTGGTGTCCCACACCAAGGGCGCAGGCAAACATAGCAGGTGGACAGTGGCGTTAAGGACAGTACGGACAGCAAAGCGCATGCCAGTGTAAAGCCAGAATCTAAGCAAGACCTTTAAATAGACTGCAGTGTCAGTCTACTGAGATGCTATGTCTGTGGTATGTAAGCTGTCAACTGATACATCACAGAATGACTCAAGGGTGTCTTGCCTAACTAGTCATTGGTCATAATGACTAACACTTGTGGGTCAAAGAACATACTTTTTGTTGATAAAAAAAATTTGTGATTTAGATGATTACACAAGGGTTCACTGCTAGTCATTTGTCATCAACTGAACCTTACCTCCTCTTAAAGCTGTTGTACTCCTGAGTTCTGTGACGCTTTACACCCTCAGGGTCTGGATGAGAATCTAAAAACGCCGCATCGAGTTTGTGGGCCCACACGCGTGGGAAGAGCAGATTGGAGAACGGCAGTTGAAAAGTCTCCTCATCAGCCAGACATATACATGTATTTTGAGCCAAACGACTGTCAGATAAAAAAGGGCAGTGAGTTGATAAGATAAAATATATAAATATGAATTCAAAGCGGAATTTGGACAATATAACAGTCATACTTAAAAATAAAAGACCTTGAAACCTCCTCTTTTATATGGTAGGCAATTTCACGATAGCCTCTAGTGATGTCTTGAATTTTCCACTCAAGGAGTGTCTTTATTCGACTCCGTTGTCTTGACCTTATGTCAACTCTTGAGCTGGACCCAGGGCTCCAAGCATGAAACAAGGCTAGAAGCCCACCAACACCGATGAAAATCAGTCCAAGACACTTCTTATTGGTTATGCGCATCTAGAATGAAGATTAATAAAAATGTCAAAATGGTATACATGTAGGCTTCACGGGATAAAGCAAACAAAGGGGCATTTGAAAGACATTTTCAGACAATTTAACATGAGCCTATATTTTTCAATTCTTCAAAACTGTCTTAAAATTTATCTGGAGCTACGTGTATTAGGTATTATACAGTACAAATATTAGACCTTAAAAATCACTAAACGTTCTTACATGTAAAATTATGACAGCTGAATTTTAACCAAATTAGGGTTATCGGATCTGGAATTCACTGGACCCCGTTCATGTATCATGCTGCAGATGCACAGATCAAGCTTATTGGTAGTGTGACAGATAAACAAGGTATTACAACACTGTCCATGTGTCAGTTTTAATAGTCTAAAACCCCTGTTATAAAAATAAAAACTTTTGAACTATGCTCTTATGGGGTCACGTGTATTTGAATAAAGTTTGTTATAAGGGGACATGACTTTGCGTCCACTGAATGAACGTGTTTAACTGTTACGTTTTCAGAATTGAAGCTCATTGAAGAAGGCTTAAACTTAAATGTTACTGTAAATGTTAAGGTGAGATAAAGGTTAAATGTGTCTGTGACATTTGCACATATTTCTCTACACTGAAACTTAATTACTGATCATTTAGGAACTATTTGTTGGGACAGATATTTTCTTTAAAAGTAATATTGATAAAGTGCAGAGTGATTATACCTTGTTATTTTTTTATTACTTGTTGGCGATTGATGCACTTTCAGTAGAGTGTTATTTTTGTTTAAAATTGCATGCTTCCAAATTAGTATTTGCTATCTTCAAGAAATATGTTGAATTCTAAAATTAGAAACTTTCCTATTTCAGGTTGAAGCCCCAGTCGTACCTCCATGAGACCATAAAGGCTGTGTTATTATTGTAATACGTAGATAGAGAATATTTTTCCTAACAGCTAAAGTATGCAATACATTTCATTGAATGAGGAATATAACTCAGTTTGAATGCTTGAAGTGTAGTTCATTAAATTATTTAATTTATAGTGATTGCATTGGTCCGTGGTATTACAGAATATTTGTGGTCTATGGATATACTGTATAATGTTTAACCTGATTGTTCCCTGGCAATCTTGTATACTTTTGTTTTACTGTAAACTACAGACAACGTAATGACCCTCAATAAACTGATAAAAGTTCTGTCTCCTCCGTGTCTTATCAGTGCACCATGGTGACAATACTTCTACTTGAACCATCCAGCTGGGGGTTTATTAGCTACACCTAGCTAAAACTAGTCTAATACAACAGCCCTGCAATAAATCTTATCGTCAAGACGGTTATAATGTTCAGTTTGTGCTGAAACTTTTATAGAGAAGTACTGAATCCACTTTATGGTCATTTTGGTGCTGTTGAATTTATTGTGTTATATGGACAGGTGCTGATATTATTTTTTCTATCCCATTTATATCAATGAGAATAGGGTAAATAACAGAAAAACCTCTCTGTATAATGCAATACAGTTCAACAGCACCTTGTAAATCAGCAACTTGTAAAATTAGCATACACTTGAATCAACACCTCTCTAAGACAATTTCAATAAAAACTGAACAATATAGCCGCAAGCGGCGATTTGTGTGTTCAGACCCTTTTGTGCTCAACAGAAGGAAGAAGCTCAATCACCCAAAATTAAAGCCACAAACAGCAACAAGTGGGTTTTAAAAAAAATGACAAGATCATCATCATTTATAAATTAACTAAAAGTAATAAAAAGCTGACTGGTATTCCCCAATAATCTTGAATGCTAATGTTGCTGAATTTACACTCAGATGTGGGCAGTATTTCTTTTACATGTATTCTAAATAGTATTGCAATTACTTTTCAGAATTTGTAATTTAGTTGTCAAATCTTAATTTAATTTGTATGATGATACCTCAGAGAACTATAATTTTGTATTTTTAAAATACTCAAATTATGTTCCAGTTTGGGTCCGGGAGGCTGACACTCTCCACGTTTAAGAGTAGGCTTAAAACCTTCCTTTTTGATAAAGCTTTCAGTTAGGGCTCACTCAAGCTTGGCATGAACCACCCCCATGTTATGCTGCTACAGGCCTAGACGGCCGGGGGACTTCCTGTGATGCACTGAGCTCTTCTCTCCGCCTCTTCCTCTCCGTCTGCATGCTTTCATAAAACCATCAGTGCTTGTTACTAACTTGACTTCTCTCTCCCGTAGTTTTGTGCTTTCTCGTCTCTCTCCTCTCTCTCATCCTGTCGCTTTCTGCAGGTATTTCTGGCCCTGGTGCTGCAGAGTCTGGACCTCTGCCTGCAAGCCACCCCTCCTGCCTCCATGATCCTGCTCAACACCCACTGCTTCAATTATTATGATTATCATTACTATTATTATATTTACTTTGATTAGAATTATTATTCACCCTATTTTTATAATTATTAGTTTTATTATTAGTCTCATTATTATTATACATTTTAAGTGGTACCTGTACTGTGCTATATACTCTATGAAAAGTGCCCTGAGATAACCTCTGTTATGATTTGGCACTATGTAAATAAAATTGAGGTGCCAAGTGTCTTTATATCTTTATATCTTTAACTCGTTCCAGCTCACGACAAATTGAGCAACGGCATAAGATGACAGATGTTGATGACTAGGCTATGCCCACATTCATCAATCAATATGACACTTTGGATCTTGTTAAATACTCGCCCACGGAGCATGTGCACCAAAATTGGAGAAATTTTTGGTATCCGTAGCAACCCCTATGGGTTGGGCACAAAACGCTTTGGTAGGCCTAATCCCAAACATGGACTGAAAGTATCTACCACGATTTATAATGATTGGACAAATGGTCAATGAGTTATGGCCAATTTCCTGCTAAACCCCGTCTTTTGCTAAGATGTTTTGGACAATGGCAGCCATGTTTTTGGACCGATCTTGCCCATTCTTAGTAGAACTGTGTGTCCTGCAATGCTGTATACCAAATTTGGTGTTGATGCAATCAAAATTTAAAAAAAGTAAATGTCACTTCACTGATTTTCGTATTATGCAAATTAACAAAAAATCCATCATGGCAGACCTTTATGGTCCAAGAGGCTTTTTTGTAGATCATATTCAGCTGGAGGTGGCTTGTCAAATTTTAAGACAACCGGACTTACGGTAGGAGTGGCATGACCTTTCCAAAATTGCAGTATATTTGGGTCTTATTTACAGCACCATCAACTGGCTGATTGGGCTCATGCACATCATTTGGACATCATTTCTAGTTATTGGGCAAGGTTTCACGGTTCTAGCTCATTCCAGCTCACAGCAATTCGAGCCACAGCATAAGATGACAAAATATAATAAACCAGAAGAAATTCATTAGGCTTCCCCCCTCAGGGTTTGACTGCACTACTTTTAGCTAGGTGTACCTAATAAACCCGTGTCATCTCGCACACAAAATGGTGTATGCCTCAAGCATATAAACTGCTTCCAGTTCCTGCTTTGATCTTGTTACCACTTTCTCACTGGAAAGGTACTGAGGGGCTGGGACCTGTGTATATCATCGATGAAGAATATCAATGAAACCAGCATTTCACAATGAAACATTCTACAAAGTCCCAACATTTCTAACGATAGAAAAAGCGGAGAAAAAGACAGGAGGAAAAGAGATGAACAATCCTACCGTTGCTGTCTCCGTGAAATGAATATTCCTTCCGCCTCCAGGCCAGCTTCACTTGAGACACGTTGTGACAGCTGAGTTTGGGTGAGGCATGTACGTCTTCATACTGATCTTAGGATCTATAAACTGAGGCAGCTCAAAGCCACTCCTCTTGTATCACACACGACCAAACTGTAAATTTGCATCGATTTTGCATGGGCGTAACAGAAAACCAGATGTAGATACCGGTCCTGTCTCCACTCAAGGCATGGTTTGACGGTTCAACTAGTTTTACCTGTTGAAACAGATGTCTTAGTCATCGACTTGGCCGATTAACGCATTAGACTCCCCGAGCATGTGTCGGGGTTTCAAGCTGCGCCCCGGGTCCTCGGGGTGTGTCAAGTGGGAAGCGTTTTAGACCTGAACATGGACCGTCTGCACTGAAATGTTCGGGTGTTCAAGAAACAAGAATGTACAGCGTTTGACCTTAAAAAGCTGTTTTCAAATCAATCTGCCACAGGAGGGAGTTTTCTCTGCGCTCAGCCGAAACTGCGCACCTTGCGAGCAGGATTTTTGTAACATCACAACAACCGCAGAAGTCGACCAAGGTTCAGTACGTGACTTACACATGTGATGTGGAAACGTAAAACCTCCAGTGCACATATACTGAGAATGGACGTCCCAGTGAACCAGGCAACATTTTGTTAATAGCAGCTAAACTTAATGAAAACTGTCTGCATGTTCATGAACTCTGGATTTTTCTTTTTTTTAAACTTGAAAACCAAATCAGACACAACGTGTTTATTATCATTGTTTACTTTACTTCTTTCTTTCTTTTCTTTTTAGAGATTTTATAACCGCATAGATATTCTACACATGTATGACTTGAAATTAAGGCAAGAGGAAACAATCAGTTCAAGCCCGACTAACATCTTGATCCCTACTGAGCATCCGTGGATACGTCAGGGGTCTGATTCTTACTCTAACTAAATAGTTTTTTTCATTTACTTGCATGTGATTGTATGTTTGTTCCAAAACCCCAATCCACCACGTGGTTTAACTCCACCACTCAATGCTGAGTTCTGTCAGTATCTTGTCAGTGGTGGTTTATTTTATTTTATTTTTTTCCATCTTTTTGTAAGTGTGGAGTTAATATGAACCATTTGGAATCTGTCGCTGTTTTATTATTGTGTTTTTATTTTTATTTATTTATTTTTTCAAGCGCACCTCTAACTTTTATTATGGAATCACTCATCCATCAGTTAATAAATATGAATCCTGTCCTTATTGATGAATGATGCTATTCAGCTGCTGAGACAGAGTAGATGCATTAGTTCAACCCTATACAGTCTATGGCTGGCCCTTAGGACTCATATATATATACGTTTTTATCATTAGCTGATGATAGGATGATTCATCCTGTAGACGCTGTTCTGGCGACACCTACAGGCCACCATTGGTAGAGCAACAGCTTTGCCTGTTTTTCTTTTCGCGTTCCCTCCGAGCATCTCTAAATTACAGTTTTCAACGATAATATGCACAATGCGCCCAGCATAAATCAAACCACCAGCTAATTGCCGTTGATGCATTTCAGGAGGTGAAAGGCGGATTCCTCCACACGTCAACGCCAGACAGCCAATGAGACGCCGCATTTTTTTTTTTTTTAAAGCTTAACCCGTGATGCTGAAGAATGCAAGTCTGTACAGTGGCTTTTCTTCTTACTAATCGTCTTATTTGGCGACTCAAGATAGAGACGACTTCGATCGAGACCAGTGCGTCGGATGAATGTGACCAGCGTGCGACGATATGACTGACAGGTGTAGCAGGCTCGCGCCGTTGTCAGTAACCGGACATTTTCTGCTGCTTAAGGAGTTGCAAGCATGTCGTGCTCACAAATGACTGACCCCCCCCCCCAGCAAAGGTAAAGGACACACACATGCGCGTGTAGATGTAAAATAAAATATACCTGTGCTGACCGGAAACACACAGACAACAGCGGGTGTGTATGAAGACAACGCTTCGGCGGATTTATGGGTACAGACTCCGCGTGGGGTTATTTCGCCGTCACAGCAGTCTGTGTCGTGTCTTTGTTTTGAACGGACGTTATGCCTCGATTAGGTTAACGGGATTTTGTCGCCTAATTTAATTGTCGTCGGGAGAGTGACGGGGAGCAGCGCGCATGGCAACCCATTCGCCCAAAGGACTTCACTCAAGTACTTGTGCCAAAACCACAAACAGAATTCACGTGTGATATCACAGCTTTGTTTAAATGTGTTCATTGAAATCAGTCTCTCAGCTCAGCAAAAGAAGACGGCAGTGAGCGACATCAAGAGGGGGGCTTCCCCTCAGCGATTAGTCGGGCAGCACCATTGTACCGGAGCACATTTTCTGATTGACAGCCAGTCTTGCATTCAAGTTAAAATGATGCGGTGCTCAGATTCAGTCTCTTGTTCAGTGTCAATGCATTTACTCCAATTCTTTGATTCTCAGCTTTGTATTGTAAATGTATTGTGACAACACAGTGTAAAGTTTTTGTTTTTAAGGCAAAAAACAAACAAACCTGTAAATGTGGTATCGGGAGATTAGGCTCCAGAGGGCAATGTTAAAGCTAATAGTGTACTCAAACCACATTGCATCTTTTAATTTTTTTTAATGCACACATTAAAAACATATGCCATGCAGATATCATTGGAGTTTATTGCCTTTTCAGACCAAAAGATGTACAAAATAATACTGAAGTTATCTGGAATGTTTTAACAACACTCATTTTTAAAACCTTTTTCATGATTGCAAAAAACAGTTCAATGTGCAACTATTTACGATCTCTTCAAAATCATGCAAATAATACAAGGAAATGTTAGAGGCTAAATTCACAGACACATTTCAGGTTTGACTACAACAAACTGAACCTAGTGTGTTGTGACTCCATGTAGACGTGTTATAACTGGGACATCGCACATCTAGAAAAAGTGTCAGTATGAAGGGCCCCAGCTCCAGATGGGCCTTCTCCCTGGGCTTTTTGGTGGGAGCCTGCTGTATCTACTTCTTCCTGCGCCAGATGTGGTTTGAGAGGAGCTACCCTGTGCTGTCAGAGGCTCAGGAAAAAGCCACAATAGTAGGGGAGAGGCCAACCCTTTGGAGGAAAGAGGGAGCTGCTCTCATCAACTTGCTCCACCCTCACCATGCAGGTGTGTTACACATTGCTGTATCAGAAAATATATACTAATATGACACAAAACTGCTATTTTATCTCTCTCTCTCTCTCTCTCTCTCTCTCTCTCACATATATATCATATTATATTGATAACATATTACATAGATGTAGTAGTATGATTTCGGCTTCACTGGTAGAATCCCACATACAAAACCTCCACTGCACACCAGTTAACATTGTTATGTGTTGTACTGTTTGCTCCGTCCCTCTAGATGAAGACGGCCGGGTGGCAGATGTGTTGTACCAGAAAGTACGTGTTCTCTGTTGGGTCATGACAGGGCCGTATAACCTGCAGAGCAGGGCCCGCCATGTCAGGGCCACCTGGAGTCGCCACTGCAACGTGGTGGTGTTCATGAGCTCTGTGGAGGACCCGGAATTCCCCACTGTGGGACTGGGCACTAAGGAGGGCCGTGACCAGCTCTACTGGAAGACCATCAGAGCCTTCCATTATGTATACGAGCACCATGCAAATGAAGCAGACTGGTTCTTAAAAGCGGACGATGACACCTATGTGGTGGTGGACAACCTGCGCTGGATTCTGTCCAACCACACCCCTGAAGAGCCCATCTATTTCGGTAAACGCTTCAAGCCTTACACCAAGCAAGGCTACATGAGTGGAGGGGCAGGCTATGTACTTAGTAAAGAGGCCCTCAAGAGATTTGTGGAAGGTTTTCGGACCAAGGTTTGCACACACACCACCCCTGTAGAAGACCTAGCACTGGGGCAGTGTTTGGAGAAGATGGGCGTTCTGGCTGGGGACTCCAGAGATACTTTGCACCGAGAAACTTTCCATCCGTTTGTGCCAGAGCACCATCTAACTGGCAAGTTCTCCAAAAGCTTCTGGTACTGGAGCTATTGTTACTACCCAATTGTTGAGGCAAGTCCTTTCTCTTCTTTTTTTTGTTTGTAAGCTATTGGTGGAAAGTGGTACTACAGTATGAGTTGGAAAAATTGTAAAAAGCAAACAAATCTACATCATACCTTGGTACAAAGTGCCTAAGAAGGGGCAATCCATTGGACTAATGGTTAAGATGCACATCATATAACTGCAACATTCCCAGTTTGACTCTCGCCACCTTTGTTGCATGTGTTACCACTCCTGTCCCCATATTTCTAGTCTATATCTAAACTATGAGCTGTCCAAAAAAGAGAATTGCCAATAAGCGCCTAAAAGTGGCACTATTACTAAAAGCACGGAGTGGTTTACGGATAGCTCCTCAATAAGACTGACATCCTGTGGCATGGATTAGTCTTATTAGAAAGGGGCAAGTCAGGCTAGGAGGAAATGCCACTGAGACAGTGAACTGGTGAGTTCAAAATAATAATGTACATCAATAATGTACATCTTCACTTAAGATGAGAGAATTATTCTTTCATTTTGAAAAGTATACTGTTTAGTTTGCTTTCGCTGAATTAAAAAGAAAATGTAGGTGTTGCTATAAATCATTCATCAGAATGATAATAGCTAAATAAATGAATGTGATTACCTGACACACTTGAATTCTGTATCTGACCTCTGCATAGAATGAGTGAATTCAAATAGAAATGAGTTCATTTTAAAGTAGATGAATGCAGCAGAGACAATGTCCTGTCAACAAAAGGAAAATTGGTCAATTTGTCATTGATGATGCAACTAATTTCTTGTACTTTGCATTATAATGAGACAGGTCCATTACTGATCCTGTCAGATACTGCCTGTCAGTGTTTGGAGCTGCTTTATCCCCTTGTTGGGAAACAATAGAACCAATCTACTTTTGAATATTAGAATATTTGTTTTTTTATCAGACAATATAATTGGAAATTTGTGGGTTCAGTATGACCGTTTATAAAAAGGATAAGGCTGGTGTTTTTTATTTTATTTTATTCTTATTGTGAACAAAAACAAAAAGACCAAGGCATGGTTCCCACTAAAAATTATTTTCTGTGTAGCTTAAGCCTTATTTACTCTGTGCCATAGACCTCCATTGCTGTCATGAGTAGCTGCCTTAACCACAATGAACATGGGCACTGTAGTTTTTCTTGAGTCAGTTCCCCAAACAATGCTGTTGAAAATACTCACTAGTGCACAAAATGAAGATGAAAGTATAGATTTGTGAATCGTACTCCAACCTTGGGGTAAGTGCCACAGACTGAAGGGAACGGACTAACATGTTGATGGTTCTGGGCTTTTCATTGTATTTGTAGAACAATTCCAGCCTAATCCTTTAAACAAATGCTAATGGAAAATGTAAACATTAGATGTGCTACATGTACCACTTTTCCTACAAGAATAAATGACTTTAAGATTTTTTTTTTTTTTAAGAATGTATTGGGACCAATAATCTCCATTTTGCCAATGAGACCTGTGAAATCATTGCAGTGTGGTGAATGATAGAGGCTGCTACTCTTCTTGAACAAATAGCTTCGTTTGTTTATGTCTTTGGATTATTTATGCTAAATCTTATATTGTAGTTCTACAGAAATATGTTTTTAAATCTTTTTCTAACTTGTTGTGTGTGTGTGTGTGTGTGTGTGTGTGTGTGTGTGTGTCTCCTATGTATTATTCTTCCTCAGGGTCCACAATGCTGCTCTGACCTGGCAGTATCGTTCCATTATGTGGAAGCAGACCTGATGTACACACTAGAGTATTACACCTACCACTTGAGAGCATATGGCTACAGGCCACGCTACCGGCCATACCTACGCCAGGGTCTTAGCCTCAGCACTCTCTCACAGACCACTGTGACGGTGGGATTTAAAGGAGCTCAAGAGGTGACAGATGGAAGGAGTTACACAACTGCAGCCCTCTCCGTTAGTGGCAACCAAACAAAAGCAGAGACAGACAAAGGAGAGGGAGAGAATCTTAGGTCACACCACACTGAGAACAGGACTGCAGTAACCCATGACAGACAAAGCTGATTCTGCGCTTCAGATGGGGTTGAATGTGTTTTAACTGATGTTTCTGATTGAATCTACTCTAGAAACACGTGTGGCTACTTCCTCTCAGTGACCCTGGTGATAGGAGCTGTGATAGCTAGCATGTTCGAGACATATTACCCTGTGCGCAGTATTGGCTAACTAGTGTTTTCTTCTGACAGAGATCACAGTATACCACAGCCAGTATGACACTGTAAGCATTCAACACAGTATTATGCAGTGACAGCTGCTAATGGCTTAGCTATTTTCAACCAAGATAAACACTTTGTCTAGATTAATTAAATTTGACATCATCAGTGATTTTGAAATTATGACGTTACAGGGTCACATATGTGCGCTCGGAGTGATGCAGGAAGAGGCACTTAAGATATTACTTTAATGGGTTTTACAAGTACCTGATCTGAGCCAATAATCCAGTGACAGATATATGAAATGATTTTATATTTTTTCATTAATTTTCATTTCATTCATTTATTTTCAGGATTTTTTCATAGGTAAAACAGCTGCAAAGTATTTGCCTTTTTTGATGGCCATTTAGCTTTTCTTTTTGTTTTGAAACATGCAAATCCACAGCAAGCACTTATATGTTTGATTCAGAAAGAACAACTGTGCTGTGAAAAATGTCTTTTCTTTTTACCTTTTTAGGTGGTATGAGATGCTCTGATGTAGAAGTTTACACTTGAAAACCCTCTGTGCTTCTGTGTGAAAACACTGTAGGTTCTGATGAACACAGTATTTTAGAGAACTCCCATATATTCCTCTTGTGAAGTCATTTTATATAACCAAGCAGTAAATACTGTAGCAGGTGTGAGTGGACAAGACTGTCTGCACTATAGAGCCAAGCTTGAAGAATCGCTCATAAACAGCCGCAGGAAAATACACCAGTGTTTTAAATGAATAAATTACGTATAAAAAAAAATTGTTTATTTTTAACTTTGAAGAAATAGAATAACATGATAAAGAAATACTCAGCTTTCACTTCAAATTATGTTTTGTCTTCAGGTAAAACAAATATAATCTGTGTAGTTTATGATCACTTTCCTAAACCAGCTGGCAGTTTTACATGTTGGTTTAGTTGTTTCTATCAGACATTTACTTCATTTTTTGTTATCACTGTGATCTTCTGACATGGTAGCCAGATGAGAGTATTTTCAGTCTGAATGTCTACAGCCCCTGAAGAAACCTGCAACAAAACAAACATACCACACATGTACAGTATATAATCAGTAAAGTATAATCAGTATAATGTATGTATATATATGTGTGTCTGTATCTATGTATGTGTGTATATATGTATATATATATATATATACATACATATGTATATATTTGTATATATGTGTGTGTGTGTGTGTGTGTGTATATATACATATGTATATATTTGTATATATATGTGTGTGTGTGTGTGTGTGTGTGTATATATATATGTGTGTATAATTAGTCATTTGAGTCAGTAGTGTTTTTAAGACATTAAACCTTGAACAAGACAAATCTTCTGACGCTCTTCTGTTCAATATGGTTTTTTCCTTTATGAGCCAGGTTAATTGTTAACTTTATTTTTAACTTTTTTATGTTCCATCTACTGAGTGAAAAAGAAGAGGCGCTCACCTCAGCCTGCACTTGTTGAGAAAAATGCCTCTCCTCTCTGGATACTCTCTCCTCCAGGGACCGTTATCTGTGAGAGCAGACATTACAAGAAAGTAAAGATACATTTTCCATATGATGAGCACCAGATAAAACCTGAAATCTGAATGCCCATGAAAACCAACGGGGCTATTATAGATATTTGACTTGCAAATTGTCATACTCACCAGGCTCTGAGTTTCTCCTTCCCATTAGACCAACAAAAATATCATGCATTTCTCCTAATAAGAAGAATGAGAATCATCAAATAAAGTGTTTTCCAACGATTTTAAAGAATGCAACAACTTCATATCATTAGTAAATGACAATTGTCTTACTTTTTTGGGGTGCCTGTACAGTGTTTGCATCTGATAACAATTTTTAAAAAAATTGGAAAAAGAAACAGCTCTGTGAAACAAGTTGCGGGAGCATCTGAGAAAAAAAAATAATCCTGATCAAATGATAATAACTAAATTACTAAATATATGAAAGGACCAAAATTGAATAGACACGAGTCTTGCCAATTTTGATGTTTGCCAATTTTTCGGTTATTATCATTATCATTACTACTGCTTTTATTACTGCTATAAACACATGAATGTAATAAGTGGGCTACGGCCGTCAGTCGAAAAAAGACTCACCGGCATTCCTTCTGCCCATCAGACCCACAAAGCTGTCATAATCCAAATCGCTATACCTCTTCAGAATGTTCCTTTTGAGGTTGCCCAAGCCTGTGGTCTGCTGCCATTATGATATGGGGGGAAAAAGGGGGAAAAAAAAAAATCAGTTTCTGTTAAAAGATGTGCTGAAAATCATTTTGGTCAGTACGCGATAGGAAACCTACATCTGAAGTTGATCTGGGCGATCCGGGTTCCTCGCATTTGGACTGGCTGTACCGAAGTTCCATGATGAGGAACAGAGTCACCAGCAGCAAACCTCTTCTCATTTTGCAGCACCACCTGTGCGAGCATATTCGCAGTTATCATTTGTAGGAGGTTGTTTCTTTTTGGGAAACTACATAGCTGAAAATCGCATTTTCATCAAGGAACCAATTGTACCTGTTGCGCAAAACTCGCTGCGTAATTGATGGTAAAAGCGCGCGGTTTAGGGTTTATAAAGATATAGTTCATGAAACTTATTTTTATAATAATCAGTAAATGATTGTTTCAATTATCTTATATATATCCAACAAAGAAACAAAAACATAACAGTAATTTCAAGCAGCCCTCTTGTGTTCCCCCAAAAAGTCATGATTAACCTTAAATTCACTCCTCCACAAAAGAAGAAAACTGATGAAAATATAACAAAGATGTAAATATTTCACTTTAAGCTTGCATTTTTATCTTTACCTGATATCTGTCGAGCAGGTAATTTGGTAAAAGAGTTCGCTGCGTGCGACCTGGTGCGAAGTGGGAATGGATAGATCCTGCAGTGAGATCCAGTGAGGATAAGTGAGGCGTCCAGGCTTTGGGGTAATAAATAACAGCTGGATACCTGCGTAACGCCAATCAGCAACTGGAGCGTAGGTGGGGTATCAGATCTTATATCACGCTGTGCTCAAAGCTACGCAGCCTACTTATTGATGGTCATGGTCCTGCTGAGAGTTTATGCCCGCATGCACACACCATCATTTAAAAAAAAAAAAAAAAAAGCGTCTTGGCAACGTCACGACGACATAGGTTCTTGGTCTCAAACCCATCCGTGTACATATTTGGGGATTTTCTTAAAGATTAAGCTCCCGCCGCAGTTCCCTCTGTCTAAAAAGGGAACAATTAAACTTGTTTTTAATTTTACTTTATCATACTGTTTGAGTTAAAACCTGAACTTCTGAGTTCCGAGACCAGCAGTCGCATTTATCCACCTCATTGCCATCAGGCTCACATGCTCCTCTAGGTGCCTTTCCAATCCACTGACCAGTTGACATGGTCACTGACAAGATACCAATCTTTTGAGGAAGTAATTATATAGATAACAGCTGCCTCTGCATGTCACTATAGAAGATGGTGATATATGTGACTAGACAGGCTACACAGCTGTGTGTTGGCAATTGACTGCCCAGAGCTCATTCATACACAAAATGTGAAACAAAAACGAACACTTGTCCAGCTAGATATGAGCACATTTTGGTTAAAGGAAGTTAATTTCCCACCATGCTGTAAGGATTTAATTTAGTTTAAATGGAAATCAAAAAATGTTTGAAAAAGTTCAAGAGCACTGCTTATTACGTGGTGTGTTTTTATTACATACAAAATAAAACGGTTCATTTTATTTCATTTTTAGCCAAGACCACAAGTGAACCAGTAAATGCAGAAATTATCAGTACAGCCACTGAACAGAGAGACAGACACAACGAGTTGTCATGACTAAAACCCAAACGTGTTGTTTGTTTGGACAGACACATCTTCATACCAGTATTGAAACAATGAGTAAGATGTAATTCTGAGGGTCACTTGAAATTGTTTCCGTGGCTGCTACGTCCTCTGTTAAACTGCTCTGGTAGGTGGTGAGAAGAAATGTCTGTCTTGTAACTTGTATGGGGACCAATTGTGTGACACTTTTTTATACATTCACCCTCAAGCAGCGCTACATGATTTAGTTGCTCTGGCGCTGTGAAGGTATCATCTCCTATAAATCTCATAGACTGCGGAATAATTCATTTAGTCTTTGTGTAAATCCTGAAAAAATCTTCAAGTGTATCATAAAAGCGTATTATCCCTACGACAGCTGAAAACAACTAAAATTTTGTGCTCATACCAAACCTATTGTATTTCTTGTAATTACACAAGCAATTACACTCATGTCGATGTTTGTGCACACATTGAGAATTAATATTTCAGCAAGGTTAAAGATCATAGCAGTGAAACAGGCAGGAGAAACTACTGCAGAGATCAATTGGTGTGGTCTCTGGAGACTGAGGCTTAAAAGAAGAGGATATGACACCAACATCAAGCACCAGGCAAAAATCCAAATAGTGCCTTTCACAAAAGGTTAACACTGCTATGTGTTAGTAATGACTTCCCATTTCCATACTTGTCCTGTTCCTGTATGTCGTAGCATGGGGGTGAACTGAGGGGATTGCAGCCATGCAGGGGTTCGGGATGGGAGATCTGACGGATGTGGGGAAGTCATTAACTGCATTTTTACATTATTGATGAGGTTTTTTTTTTTTTTTGTAATCAAAGCAACCCTGTTTTTGGACTAACAGGGAGCAGAGGGAAAGAGTGCCAGGGGCTGTTTATCCACAACTTGTCAGGGCGGGGGAAGCTTCTCATCCAACCAAATGGTGAATGGATATTGGGTCAGATGCACTGCAGGGCTAGATGGATGTCCTGCTATACATCACAGGTAGACACATGCCTTGTGGACTGCACCCTCCGCTGTATTGCATGTGGATGTCATTCATTCCCGGCACTTGACTCACAATGAAACTATTGCAGTCCCACTTTGTATGAGCTCCCCTCAGAGTTGCAGACAGCTACGAAGGTGATTGGACAGTATTGCCCTGACAGGTCAGCAGGATGTTCATGGTTGGCTTAGTAACAGCAGGTAGCCCATAGTGGCTATAGGGGAACCAGTATGAGAGAAACCAAAAGTGAAATGACACAGTTCAGCTTCATGCTGAGATCATTTGATATGAATGCGTATGCAGGTGTGTGTCTGACAAATTGCATGACAAATTTATGTCATGTTGAGGTCTAATCAGTATTTCTATCAGTCATTTGGCCCCTTGAAAAAACATTTGCAAACAATTGAATGTTTTAAAAAGTTAATTAACATTGTGTCTGGTTTCATAATTCTCCCATGCAGATATTTTCTGTAATTTCATGCCTACATAATTAAACAGTTTAATTATATATTTTTGCACACTGATCCTGTTTTTCTGTATTGAATTATTGGATTAACAGGCTGAATAGATTGAGATAAGCTTGCTGTGGAAAAAATATAAAGAGAGATATAGAGAAAGAAAATATTAATAAAAGACTGTAGAAGGCCAAGTTAACTATGCAAGCCTGAAAACACAGTCTGGCAGTTCAGCTTGTTGTGAGGTCCATGTAAGGACATGAGTATTTACAAATTAATTCCTCTATAGTTGTGTATCTGGTGGAGGAGAGCAGCAGATGGAGCCTGGAGTATAATCACACTGTTATTCCTCTCCTGTCTCTCTAACGGAGCTGCCAATCATCCATTTGTGCAGGCTTTCATGGCCTGAGAGGGAGAAGATAAAGTAAGTTCCACCCTGGAGTTGAGAGGAGACAGTGATGCTACAGCCCTTATATGGGAAAGATGTTATGAAAGAATGAGCGGCCAGAGGAAGACAGAAAAAAGAGAGTGTCCAAGGGTGAGAAGCGGGAGTGAGATTTGAAAGATGTGGAGGAAATTGCAGGGTGTAGATTTAGCTATATTTGTGTACAGGTCGGGGTTGGATGCAGAACTTGGATTCTCTGGTCAGTAAGTCCAAAGGGGATTCTGCATGTGTGAACAAAGTAACAGGATAACAGTCCCTCACACACTCAGTAGCCATCCCTGCTGTTTGCTGTTGCTTGTGGCGACATGAGGACTAAAATAAGCAGATCTAGACCAGGATTCCAGGCCTCTCCACGGTAGATATTAACACACACCTGTCAATAATTGAGTTAATGGGCTCTAACCTACTGGGGGAAATTTAACCTAGAGTCTACTTCATACTTCTCCTTGGGGCATGCAAAATGACTTTGATGGATGCAGTCTTCTATTTCACCAACTCCTCCCCGATCTCTGGCTCCCGAGATCCTGAATGGTCTCTTCCATCTAAATGTTAATTTGAAGGCTGTTTCTTTAAGACCAGCGTGGATGCTGATATGCTTTGAAGGTCTATTTGCATTAGACCACATTGGGTATGTGAAACTGTGAGCTGTGGTGTGGCCAAACCAAAACATATACTTTTTTTGAAGTGTCTGCTTCCTCCTTCTCAAAATGTTTTTGTCCCCTTAAATCTTCTCTCAGTGATGATAGTTTGCACTGAACCTATGGGAGGAAATAAGGCACTCTGATGCAGTTTAGGCTCTTGAATCTCAGTTTTTTTTTACATTGGGAGACTTTTGTTGTCTGTCTTATAACAGTATTGCATATTTTCTACTCATCATGCAATGAGAATATTCTAGAGGATACATAGGCATCCTGTTAATCACAGATGCAATCCGCACCCTTTATTTGCACTGTAGTTGATGAAACAGGTGCAGTCACTTAAGTTGTGTTTTCAGCTCTAGAAATGTGTTTTTCTATCATGAAGAGGTGTGGTGTTATAAATCAGATGAACTTGGAATATTATAAGTTTGTTGCAGAATTTCTGTTTTTTGCCAAAGGGTTTTGCTTTTTAATTTGACAATTGATTATTAAACAGAGCCATATCTGAAGATTTTTCATTTGCAGTGGGGTGTTGAATGCTTCCATTATTCTGCTATGGTGAGATGTGATGGTCACTTGATGTTAAAATTTTTTCTGCCCTCCCTTTATTACTCTACTGCCAACTTTCCAAACCTTTTCGCTAATAATGTAATGTTGTTTTTGCAATCAGTCTGAATATTGTTCATTTGTATTTAACCCACCATATACCAGCAAATACTGAGGCAGCAATCTGATGTGGGCTTCTAATTTTTGAAAACTGGTTAACAGGAAATCCCTCAAATATAAACTCACCAAGCACATTTTTTGGAACAGCATGCTAATACTGGGTAGGACCTCCCTTTGCTCTCAAAACAGCCTTAGTTCTTCATGTCATGGATTCCACAAGTAGTTGGAAACATTTCTTTGAGATTCTGGTCCATGTTAACATGAATGTATCACATAATTTCTGCAGATTTGTCAGCTGCACATTCATGCTGCAAATCTCCTGTTCTACCACATCCCAAAGGTGACTGGTGACTGGGGATGTCACTGAAGTACACTGAACTCAGCGTCATGTTCATGAAACCAGTTTGAGATGACTTTTGTGACATGGTGGCCACAGATGGATAACTTGTAGCCATAAAGAGAGCCTGTGCCCACTGCAGCCTCAGATTTCTGTTCTTGGCTGACAGGAGGGGAACCCCAGGTGGTCTTCTGCTGTTGTAGCCCATATGCCTCAAGGTTTGATATTTTGTGCATACTGTGAAGCTTTTCTCTTCACCATAGTCGTAAAGAGTGGTTATCTGAGTTAACATAGCCTTTCTGTCAGCTCCAACCAGTCTGGCCATTCTCCTCTGACCTCTCTCATCAACAAAGTGTTTCTGTCCACAAAACTGCTGCTCACTGGAAGTTTTTTGTTTTTCGCACCATTCTAACTAAACTCTAGAGACTGTTGTGTGTCAAAATCCCAGGACATCAGCAGTTTCAGAGACACTCAAACAAGGTCTTCTGGCACCAACAATCATATTTTCCCCAATCTGATGTTTGATGTGAACTTTAACTGAAGTTCCTGACCTGTGTCTGCATGATTTTATGCACTACACTGTTTCCACATTATTGTCTGATTGGATAATGTATGAATAAGCAGG
Source organism: Xiphias gladius (assembly GCF_016859285.1). Taxonomy (NCBI): domain Eukaryota; kingdom Metazoa; phylum Chordata; class Actinopteri; order Istiophoriformes; family Xiphiidae; genus Xiphias; species Xiphias gladius. Next base: position 14,922,393 of record NC_053417.1, on the reverse strand, counting down.
TGTACAGGCATTCCTAATAAATTGCTCGGTGAGTGCACAGTAGAGAGCTGAATGGTCAATCACTGAGAGGCAGAGATCTGGTATTATGAAAAAAGTAGAGAAATTTTCCTTTTTTATCCTTGAACTTAAACTAAAAACTTTATTATGTTTGAATCCAATGCTAACAACCAGTGCTTTATGTGAGTTATCCCACTTAATTGAGTTACAGAGCCAACAAAAAACAATTATGTTGTTCATTACATTTATGAATGAATCTTTAACACAGAATCTTAAAACTGAACTGACAGCTTTTAGTCATCAAGTCCCCTCAGTGGTCAATAGCTGTATTTATATAGCCATTTTCTCCAAAGAGCCTTACAATTTGCCTCTTACTCACTCACACGCTCACATACTGACGGCAGCGAGCTACAATGCCTGGTGCAGGCCTGACCATTGGCAGCCATTTTGGGTTTAGTGTCTTCCTCTGTCAAAGGATACTGTGACTTGCGGAAAGGAGAACCAGTGGATAGAACTGCCAACCCTGCGATCCGTGGAGAACCTGTTCTACCTCCTGAGCCACTGCTGGCTGAAAGCACTGTTGTCAGCTCAACCATGCTTACTTCCTGGCTGCTGAGCTCTTAACCTTATAAAATGTAGTAGGGATTCATAATTTGAGAGTCCTCCCAAGAGAAACAACAAAATCAGTTGTTTCAGCAAGTATGTTTACATTCAACTGACAAAGTCCTCTAGTGGCTGTAGTAATTAGATAGGAGCAAAGGAGGAAGTGAAGAGTTCTGCTGTTCGTTTCCTGCATTCTACTGACAGTCAACATTGATCTCTTTCAACCATGACCACGATCATTCCTAATGTTAACCAGGGATTTATTAGTGTAACAATGACAGAGGTTCCCTAACCTTAATAAAGTAGTACTATTAACCCAAACCGTGATGTTTCCTTAAACCTTTTTTGTGCCTAAACCTAACCAAAAGGTTTTGAAAGGAACAGATGGACCTAAATTATGTCATCCTGCCAACAGGGGCATCGGATCAGACATCACTTCTATGTGTCATTCTGGAGGGCATGGAAAAAACAACAAATTTTGTTGTTTTATTTTGAATGACTTGTTGGGTAATTTGCTCCTCGGTTTTGTTCGTCTTTTTCCTGTCTTGCTATAGCTGCAGGCTTTATACTTGACCATTTTTTCCTGTTCATATACCTACAGTGTTAAGGTGTCAGTCCTGCACCTGAGCTGCCAGACTAACTTAGTTATTATACCTGAGAATTCACAGTAGAACCTGAGAGAATTTGCAGCAAAACGTTCTTTCATTCTTCTTGCGTAGTCATAACCATCTTGAGAGCAGCAGCCAGGCTCTTAACTGATATTTTGTGTTGGATCCATGATGGAGACATCTGTCTTTTGGACTTTGGATGGATGCTGGAGATGTAACATAGGTAGACATAGATGTAAATTATAGCGTACTACTGTGGTGTAAATGAGCTTCCAACACACCTTAATATTGGACTGACTGACTGTGTGCTGAAGTGACTTCTCTCTAATACTTGTTTCATTTTATGCCACTTTCACATAAAATTGTGTTTTCAAATTATGGAGTCTTGAGATCAAAGTGTGCAACATGGTGACTGAAACAGAATTCGGAAACCATGAAACAGTTCACGGGGGCCATATTTATCCTCTGATTTAATATGAACATTTGATATTCTGAGTTTTGCGATTTTTTTCTATGTGTGTGTTCTTCTGTTTCTGTATGTGACCATGCTGTACGTTCAGCATTAAAATTTAAAGCGAGTGCTTGAATACACAGTTAAACACACAAACAGCAAACAAACTGAACATGTTTTATTCAGCAGTGATGTGACAGATACCCATGAGACAATGTTGAAAATTTCCCATGACAGTGGTGGAAATACTGTAGGCCCCATTGATCTGAGCTCTATTCTATAGCAATTTTACCCCAGTCATGTCCTGAGGGAGTTGGACTAGTCCTCTGTTCTTTATTTGCTAATATGGTCAGTAGGTTCCATGTTAGATACATAAAAAAGGTAAGAGGTTTTGAGTGTACAATTACTAACTGGGTGATGCACACTGTATACGCATTAATGCAGAATTTCAAAGCTGAATACATATTGTAGATTGCCGCAGAGATAAGACTGGACCGAAGGTGAGTGCTGCATAAAAGGTAATTTCAGAGACAATAAAAAACTTGGCTATGAATGGCCTCTGGCATTTTTGTGCTCCACTTTGTCTTTTTTCACAGGAGACCAAGTCAATGAAACACATTATTCATGGAGCACTCACCTAATTTGCCAGCCACATTACCTTCAAGAAACAGCTGTTATTGCTTTCATGGTATGAGGGGTCAGCTACTGATCAATCCTGACACATCAACACAGTTGTGTTTCTCTTGAAGGCAAAGCTACAGCAGCTACTGACAACACCAGCTCAATAAAACACAAACAGAGGTCTCCTCACATAGGTGACAACACAATAGTTTCAGGTTTTCTGTGTTTGATTTGATGTAGTAGTAGATACTCAAATGTTATAGATTTCAAAAAGTAATTATAAATAAGAGATTTAGAAGGTGTAGACAAAAAGACTTTAAAGGAGCTATTGGTATGTTTCGGTATTGCTACATAGCTAACATTAGCATTAACAGCTGATTACTTGCCCGTCTAGAAGAAACATTGCGAGTTCATCATCAAACTTCATTCCTTCACTCGCCAAGAGCTGTCTCCAGTGGTGGAAAGCAACACCAATGTTAACCCCTGCTTTGCCTATATTTCTATCACCCATTTTCTTCTGCTGAACTTAGCAGGCTAACCAGCAAGCCCTTGCCCAGTCTGCCCATCTCTTTCCCATAGTGGGCCACTGTAGCTTCCAGTCTGCCCTGACGAAGGAGGTCTGCTCAAGGGGTGTATTATAACCTCTTATTTTGTGAATGATGGCTGAAGCTCTTGGTAAACGACCATCACCACAATCAGCTCCCGGCCAGAAACCATATTCAGCACAAGAGGCTATGGGTGCCAATTCAGAGGGCACCAGCAAAAAAATTGAACCTGGGTCACCCTTTGCCTGAAGGCAATGTTATGTCATTCTGCAACATATTGTGTTGGGCAGTAAAATACAAACAAGTGCAAATTCCTGATAACTAACTTTGTAACTTACAAGCTGTATTTCTACTGTCTACCCCTCAATCTCCACACTTAAAAATAAAATGACTGCCACTATGATAACTCTCCAGTTGTGGAGTTCGGTTACCCAATATTATATATATATATATATATGTAGGGATTCTGATAAGCCTTCAAACTGGATGTCGTGGATCAAATTTCATCATCATACCAATAACTGAAGCAACATGCCCCAACCCACCTCTGATCTGTCGGCAACCCCTTTTAACACATTAGAAGAATTTGAATTCACTTGAAAGACCATGGCTAGTCTCAGTTCTTTATTTAATTTCAAGATGCTTTGTCTCTGCAGATTTCATGCTGTACAGTATGAGTGGTGATTTCCAGCACATGCATTCATGAACATGAAATGAACATCAGTGAGATCACAGTTGTGTACAAAGCAGACTATTTTGCAGTAGGTTTGAATGTGCCACAGCCAGTAACAACTGAGAACTGTTTTGTGTATGTTCTGTTTGTAACGGTTCACATGTGCTGTCTGTTTAATTGTGTGCACTCCTAGTACCGCATTTTCATTTCTTCTGTTCAGTGATTATATGATTGGAGACTTTACTGTGCTGTCTTCCATGGAGCCAAAGACAGACAGATAAAAGCCTCACCAACCCCACCCCCTCAACACACGGACACACACACACACACACACACACACAGACACACACACACACACACACACACACACACACACACACACACACACACACACACACACACACACACACACACACACACACACGCACTCTTACACACAGATGACTGATGGCCCTGGGCTCTCCTCTGTAAATGACAAGTGCCATCCATATCAGGCAGGCAGGGGCTGGTAAAGTGATTACATTCTTAACACATGGTGTCCTGGTAAACACAGCTGGCACCACGTCTGTCACGCTGGGCATGAAGGCAAATTGCTCAGTCCATGTAAAATTATGGATTGGGTTTTAGGTTTGTCTTAGCAGAGGGTTGTCAGTGACATATCAAATGGATTGACTACACCTCTATTCCACTTTACTTACTGTAAAAACTGACTGTCTGAGCCACAGGATGTCAGGGACGGCCAAGTATGATAAAAATTGATAAGATACTGGGAGGACTTCAAGTCCATTGTAAGCATGGGGCATATTATAAACTCATTATGTATTAGTATCTGATAATTACATGCATTATAATTCATTATAAATCTGGCACAACTGTATAATGAGATTTTTATCTGACAGCACCAGGTCCTGATTATAATGAGTGTACTGTGATTGGTTTAGGATAATACAGTAAATACAAAATACAGGGTCGTGTGCTGTGAATAATACCCATTGTCTTTAACATTTAAAACTTTTACATACCCATGGTACATCCACACCACTTTTCCACTTACTATCCTGATTAGACCTCTTCTCAGGATTGTGTAGGTGTGTATACACTGTTTATGTTCTTCTGCTCATCGTTATGATTCTTGTTGCTGTTCAGTCACACGCTCCATACTACATACCAATTGTATTTTATGTATCTTATACTAATTTTCATAATAGATTTTACAGTTAGTATACATGAAGTAATGTATTTTATCTTTTTAAACTACTGTGACAGGAAATGTGATACCTCAGCCAACAGAAATGGCAACTTTGGGACACCTTGCAATGCCAATTCAATTTCACAAGGAAAAAGTAACATGTTGTACTGGTTATAATTTCCAATTTCTGCATGGGTCTTGGAAAACTGTATGATATGTTTTAATATTTTGCAGCTGTGAGGAGATTTCTACATTTCCGTTGTGCATTGCATCGTGGGACAATAGTGTACATCAACAGCATACTCAAAAATCAAATGCTTTTAAAGTATTCTTACTGACTTTTTAAAGTATACTGAATTTTGTCACTTATCCAGTGTGAACACACTACATATCCAGAACCTCCCTCGAAATATGATATAATATGTAACTGGGACAAAACTACCTTTGTGTGGCAGACATTTTGACATGTCAATGGAAAAGCACAGTTGCAATCAGTAACAATAATTTCAGGGCCCTGGTATTGTGCATGCAAACCTACTCGGACATTTAATGCAATATGCATCAATAATAATGTTAGCTCAGTTCCATTAAGTGTCATTTTCCCTCTATGAAAAGACAAAATTGTTGTGAAAAAGGTCTATTGCCAATTTAGTTCCGCCTAACTTCAGCCTGAGCAGAGGTGCAATCAACCAGAATAACTGAAAACATCTGTGGGAGTGTGTTAGTTGAACAGAAAGGAAAGGAGGTGAGTGGGGTTATCTGTGTTTCCATTAAAATAGATATAAAACACTGAAAGGTGAAACACTGATTAGAGTAAAATAAGGAAATTGACTTTGAGGAAATCATCCTTGAGGCTGAGGTTTGCATATTGTAACTGCTGCAGCTTTGTATCAACAAAATATACATCTGGCTTGCTCTTGATTCATATTTTTTTATTCTTGCATTTGTAGAAACTTTATTCTCAAAGATAAACACTTGTTCATAAATAGTAGTTTTTTGATACTTTATCAAGACCCAATTTTGACATTTAGTGTGATATTTGATTAGAACAGCATGAGAAAGTGAGATATTGCTTTGGGTCTAAGGAAAAGAAGACATAGACATCAGGGGACAGAAAGATAATTAGTGAGTGGCTGTCACAACAGGATACTGTTGAATGACAACATTATTTGTTTCCTTCCGTCAGTAACTCATTATCTAATTAAAGGTGGCACTCCATCTTTCACATTACATCCAGTGTCTCACCATCAAGCCTCAGTGTCACCGTTTCCCCCATCCCGCCATCGTTTTCATTACCATCATTTCCTGAAATGCTCCGGGGTTTACATGCATGTATTGTGGGAGATTTAAATAGAACATTCCAGGGAGGACATTTGTGACTCATTGTACCTTTTGGGTAATCACATAAGCAAGGAACTGTACAGTATGGACAGTAGTAGATCAGCTAAGCAGGAGCTTGAATACCATATCTGTTACTTTTCTTGGCACCTGTATTGTATTGTCTTTAGTGTCAATGTGTATGTAGTGTTGCAGTCTAGCCCGGGGTATTTGTTTGCTTCATCCGACTCCCTTCAAGTTATTGCCTTCAGGTTTGCCAAGAAATTTTTACACGTCACAGTAAGAAAAGCACAAGTCTAAATAATAAAATTAATGATGGCAGAATTTCATTCACAAACTCCAGATCCTGGTATTGTACACGCTGGCTCACTGTCACACTATTGTAACTTACTGCGTCGTTTGAGTAGAATGAAGACATTGTTAATACTATTAGTAACATCTGTGCAATTTAAAATCTCTGCGGTAAACAGTTTTTTGACAAAGTGAAAAAACTGTTCTATCCGTACACGGTGAGACATCATACAGGCATTTAGTGGAATCAAATATTTTTTTTTCATTACCATAACATAAATATAAAAGTTTTATTAATTTCATGTTAATTCAGCTATTTCCATTTTCCTTATTAACATAAGTTCTTCTGACTTTCTTTTGACTTGAAATGAGTTCATTCAACTCATTACATCAAGTTTCTAAAGAAACATGATCTGCATATTAGCATACTGTATTTCCCAGCATTCATTGATTGGAAGTTATAATTGTCCACAGACCCTACTTTTTGTAGTTTGAGAAAAACAGACGTGATGGAAACTTGATGTGTCTTTAATACAATGTTACAAATTCATGATTGTTTCTTTTCATAATAATGAAATCATTGATTATCACGATAAGGTTTAGTGTCAAATTCTGTACTTACCCGTACATTTAGAATTGAACAAGGGTACTGGAAGCAGCCCTGTGTTGTGGTCGTACTGACTGTGCTACAAAGTGGCCCTAATGGGAGCAACAGCAGCTCTAAGTTCTTCATGTCAAATGAACTGACTCTTCAGAAGGAGGAAATGTAAATGGGATGTACATGTTCAGTGTGTCTGAACAGTTGGTGATTCAACTTATTATCTTAAGTTTATTGGGCTTATTATTCAAGCTCAGTTAAATTAACTAAGCTGGTTTTACATTTCCAAAACTCATAAGACAACTTTGAACTAATTCTTTAACTGAAGTTCAGTTAGCAGGGGGGCATTTTTAAGTTGAACCAGTTTAAAATGATTTACAGTGTAAATGCTCTGTTGGTTGAGTCTGCTCTGGTCTCCAAGTTCAGTGTCAGTTTATTACATCATGAAAATGTTACATGCCAGTAACCAGTATCTGGTACCCCCCTGTGACCCCTGTTCCTCTTTGATGGTGCATTTTGTCTGTGATTGGTATATGCTGTCATGTTGTTTTAGACAGTTCCCCCATGTAATAAATATTTGTAGTATTTTGACTGATGCATCTGCAATTCAGGAACAAATGATTTGGCCTGTTTGGAGCTATGTTAGTTATCATCTAATGTCGACTTGTTACTTATACAGTATCATATTTCCAGTTTTCAAATGTCAGTATCAGTGAAAGCACACTGTGTACATTTTCATCCGCCGCACATTTTATTGAAGGGTCTCCATTCACTGCTTGAAAACAGTTAATCAGATTCACTCCTGCCACGGCCTGTGCTACGTCAGTGACGAAGGCCAATTTGTCTTGACTGCCTACTCTGGCATGAAGGACTGCAGGCCATTCTCTCACAACTGTGGCTTTTGTCTGGAGCTGCTGCCATGCCAACACAACTGAGCCACCCAGCTGCTGTCAGCTCAGCCCTCAAACTGCTGAGACATGATTAGGATGCCTTGTGAGAGCAACAACCATCACGTTAGAGCTCTAAATGACGAGAAATACTAGGTTCAATGTTTGCTTTCATGTACCCAAATGAATGTTGTATGACATGGTCCCCTTGTAGAGATTACCTGAGTGGGCGTAACTAATTTTTGTGTACCCCGAGCGCGAGTTTGGCTATCGCATGGATTGTTGAGAATTGAATTCATTTCCCTGAAGAGGACAAGATTTTAGTTGGAGGACCAATCCCTCTATCTCATGCCTTCCTCAGATGTCAGTGTTGTATCTTGAGGTTTCCACAGAAATACTACAGCCAAGGGAGGGCTGATAAATGTTTGTCACAGCAGGATGTTGTCTTTAGTCCCGTGAGAGCGGTGAGAATATAGAAAGCAAATAGAATAAACGAAACTGAGGTGCAATCAGCATGATTCAGTTGGGCAAAAAGAGGAAGAGAAGTCAGGTGTTAACATCTAATAAAAGCAGGTGTTTTCTAATTATCTCCTCGCTGATGCACATGAGTTGGCAGGTTCAGAGACAGACAGAAGAGCACATCTCTGGATTAACCTTAACTGTTAATTTGCATTATGATCACATGCTGAAGCTTGTTTGCTCTGTAGTTGAAATGCAACACAGTGTGTACACACTTTGAGTCAGTGGCATCTATTTGATCGGAAGATATTTCATAAAAATTAATGGCTGTCATACACTTTTTGCTTTCTAATTCGTAAAAGCTTTTAAAAGCTCATGTGGAATTATATCCTGTAGATGATTTATTCTTCTTGCAGACAAGATTTTGTATTGCCAGTGTCAGTCTCTTTCAATAGTAGTACTTTGCACCCTAACATCCACAATACAATATTCTGTACAAGGGTTCAGTTAGAGACCTGATATTCAGATTTTTTTATATTAAAAACTCTACAAAATTTAGTGTGTCAACAATGTGAAAATGTGTGGTAAACATGGAGAGATTCCGATCTCCTGCTTTTCAGTTTCTACAGTTTGCATTTAATTGTAATGCAAATGCCTCAGATTTCTTCGTTTCTGATCTTATTCAATCCTGAAAAGAATGTGTAATCTAAATTAGACTGGAAACGTGTGCACAGAAAGCAATCTTTGTCATGTACAAAATTAATCCAGATTGTTTTATCTAATTTTTTTCTTCAAGGTTCAAATCTAGGAAAAATTCATTTGTCTGGATCCACTTAGCAAATAACTGCAGAAAGATTATCTTATTTTAACAAGCAGAAAAAGACATTTTGGCCTTCACATCACTGTCAAAGCTCAGTCTCATCTATTCCCTTTGCATACAACATGTGCAATGCAAAAGAAGGAACCAGTGAGGAAGAAAGAAAGGGAGACCAAAGAACATGCCCTCATCCCTCAAGTGCAGACTTCCATTTAGAGAAAAGTACAGTTACGTATCTCTACCTCTTCAGATTCCATTTGAAGATCCCTGTCTGACTATATCACTGTGTTATTGCCTCATGTCAATGCATGGAGCTCTCCAGAAAATAGCTTCTGGTTCTGCCTCTTAGGTCCATGCCATTATGCTTTTGCTTTTAGAAATTATGATCTATAGAAAGGAAAAAAACAAAAACAAAATAGAATTTGCTCTAAAAAGAGGAATAAACATTGTGAGGGTCTTCCTGTCCTCTCTCTGTGTTGTTCTAAATGTAAAGTAATTAATGGAATAAATATCTGGCAAAATAAAATGTCATGATGGAGGTATTTCAAATTCAATGTTGATCATCATTTCTGACAAATTTCACCGAAAAGGCAGTATGGTAATTATCTGTAAAGCCACCTAACCATATATGGACAGTAAATTGTGCTGCTAGGCTGTAGAACATGTATTTTTTCATAGAATACAACTTTAAATGATCATATAAAAATTTATGTCTTCATATAAATCAAATTACTATTTATAAAAGTGGTCATGTTCTCACATTTCCAAGCAAGTATGCAGATGTCCAAGACTTGCCTCTGAATGTATACTGTATCTCAGCAGAGTTAAACTTTCTGTACCAGAGAGAGACTGCAGTACTTCAGATGACAATATACCATCTGACGATCCATCTTTGAGTAGTGACATTTGATTTTTTTTTTTTTTTTGCTGCAGAATCCTACTATATGAATCATTTAGTTTTATAGTGTATGTGATGAGCGTGGCAATAAAGAAAGTATAGTATAACAACCATCTGTCCAATCTGCTCTATGCCTTTTCGCTGCCACATGGATATCTATAGTTCTTTAATATATATATTCAATATAATTTACTGTATCTAACCAGAACAATAAGGTGATTATGAATACTGTACATAATCAATGCAGTGCATTTTACTTCTAAATCAATGCAGTGTTACATAAGGTTGAGGTGCAAATAATTTATACTGCCTATGCTACGCAGAATAAACGGCTCTTTTCGACCATACTGCATTGTTTCAAGTGGACCTGCTTCCCAGTCATGACAGCAGGACCATCTAGTGGCTGAGGTGTGTATTGTTACAACATGCAGAGAACTACTGCAACAGTCCCCTGGGAATGACATGAGGAAATAAGCAATGCTATCCAGACAGTACAATACTGCCTTTCATCCGACAGTACAATGCAGCACCAGTCAGCTACTCCTACTCCTAGCTGCAACTGCTGCTCACAAAGGAGATTCAGCAATATCTGATGGCAGCTGAGATGAATGACTCACTTAAAAGTTAGTGTTTATGTTCATGTTTCTGCTGGACCCAAAAAGGATGTTGCTTGGTCAAATGCTCAAATGGAACAAATGCCCAATTGTTAAAACTCATAAAAAAATGTGTCCACTTTATTAGGTACACCTATTAGGAACAACAAGTCTACTTTTATGTAGCCTATAATTTTTGGTTTGTGTTGACATTAAATTATATGTTTTAGCACTGCGGTCATAATTAGAGGTGATGTTGTACTGGACTGCTTTACATTCAGAGGTGTCTGATATTCTGCACCCCTCTCATCATAAACACCATAAATACCACATCACCTTTAACCATAACCTCAGTAATAACATTTCTGACAATGTCGCCAAAAACTGAGCATTATGAGCTTTTAAAAGGTACATTATGGCAGAGCAGTTGTATTGGACTGCATTAGACTGTACAGGTGTGTAAGGTTGAATGAGCAGAAAAAGGAAAAAAAAAAAGGGGGGGTCTTTAAGTTGTTCAACAGTCTTACTGTTTTTTTTTTTTTCCTTGGCAGTGGAGTAGGTGCGGCACATTCACAGTCCAGATCAGCTTGTCCTAAACTGAAGAATTACAAAACTAAAAAGTAACAAAGAAATATGAATAAAATGAAGAAAAGCAATCAAACAAGAAAGCACAAGGCTATGCCCCTTTTAAGGTAGGGCCCTTGGCAGCTACTGTGGCCTGCAAATGCCAGCATGGTCTGAACCCCTGGGAGAAGCTCCAACTCCTGTTTTTATAGACAGTAGCTCCTCCTACTCCCGAAAATAACAATTAGTAAATAAGCAATGATTTATCCGTTACAAAATAGATAAATAATGTTGGTTAGCAGTAGAATAACAGTCCTAAACACAATGAGAGAGTAAATGTCAATCACAAACTGCTCAAAATCAGCATTTTCTACCAAACACAGTACAATCTCGCTCTATCTGTACCACACTTGGCACATTCCCCCAGGAACTTGACCATAAAAGGAGTCAAAATGGGCTAGGACTGGTTTGGCAGTTTGTAGGTCAAAACCAAGAGATGGCAATGTGCAGTTTAGCTTAGAGGTTATGGGGAACCCTCTTGACAAGGTGTACCTAATAAAGTTGCCTCTGAGTGTATATATTCAACCAAATGATTGCAAAACATGGATAAAATGGTCCAAAGCACCTTAAGAATATTGCCATTCAGAAAAAGCAAGTAGTGGTAGTGGCAAAGATTGAGGGGAGAAAATTATTAATTACCTTTAGGTTTGATTTTTCAGTCAGTGATTCCAAACTTTTTTGGCTGGTCACCCCTTAAAATTAAACAGTGTCTGCTTGCAACCACTCCTCAGGTTAAATCTGTTTATGAGTTGAGTGCATCATAACTAATTGTTAAAGCCCTGAAGAGGTCAAACGTTTCAGTATTTCACAAGAAATTTGCAAAAAAAATGTTAAAAATTTAATGGAAACATCAGCCAAAAAGAACTTTGTGGGTGAATAAAACATGAACATGAGCGATTTTCTGAATTCACACTACAGTGATGTTACAATGGTAAGTTGGGCATCTTTTGATCAAATCTGAACAAGTCTTTCCTTTGTTTGAAAGGAACAGAGGCAAGATTGTAGATGGCGTCTTCTTGGAACAAATCCTGGAGCTTCTCCATGCATAGTTAATAATAGAGCAGCTCCTAATTTATGAAAGCAGATTTTACTGGGGGAACACATTTTGTGATTCACAGCCAGAGGCCCTGCAGAATCTAAATAAAAAAGAGTTAAAGACTTACAGTATTATACTCTTTTTTTTAATGTAATTCTAAAAAAAAAATGTTTCTAATTCGCCGTCAATTAATTGGTTACAAAAATTTATCTCCCAATGACATAATCTCTGATTTCTTTTTTTAGCAGTTTGATTGTTTCAAGTTATCAACCTTACCATCCAAAATAGTCAAACCAAGATGATGTAAATCTTTTTTAAACTGGATGAAACATAATGTATTAGTGGCATATATACTGTATAGACTGGGGCTATGATGCACTGAAAGATAACATGTGCATGTATTAGAGAGATTAGATTTTTTTTTAGTATTTTTCTTTATGAGCTCTGGTATTTGATAGAAGGTGCTGGAACAAACAATGATTCATAAAAACCTGCAGACATCAGTTTCATTTGATGATTTATTGACATTTATTTTTTTCCACCATGGTTTCTCTTGATACCGATGGTATTTACCATAAAGTTTCTTTTTCATTTAAATTACATTTATAATGTTTTACTCACATACACATTTATTGTTTAATTTTCTTATTGCAATAAACAAGAGTAGCCAGAATGAGTCAGGTATTGCTACAATTCGCCATACAAACTCTTTGTCCCCTCAGACAATGAAATTCAAAAATAACTTTATTGGCAAGACAAAGTTACACGATAGCCTCTCCATCTCTCTCTTTCTGCTCTGGGAGAGACTGAGGGCAGAATAAGGCTAAGGCTAGTAGCCTAAACACAGCTAACATGAAATACCTGCCCAGAAAATAGGAATCTAACATTTATTTCCCATATGTGAATTATGAGGATGGATCAATGGGAATTACCACAGAATGAACATATCAAGAACAATATGAACATATCTGTGGTGCTGCTACTTGACTGACCTACAAGGGACAAGATTGGAGTACTTTGATCACATCTGAGAGTATCCAGGATGATTGATCAATCTTCCTAAACCAAACGTGCAGGTTTTTGTCTCCATTGTTGTATTAGGCCACTTTATAGCTCCAGGTTGCTTCTGTCTCTGATTGGTGGGAAGTGGGGAGAGAGCCGGTCCCAACACACACTAGAATACATATGTTACACACACCAACAGGAAAGAGAGCACAGGTCCTGGAAAAGTATCTCACTCACAAAATGAACTCTGCAAAGGAGGTTTCATTCAGCAACAAAAAGAGCACAATGGTGGAAGGCTGACGCCAAGCCAGCTTCTTCTTTAAGTAATGGCATTGATAATGTTCCTCAGGATTTTCACTTAAACACGTTTCGCACACACAGAAAAAAAAAAATGCAATTCAGTAAATCCAACTAAAAATAAGCCTGTTGAACACATCTATCTTTAATCCCTTGATACCTGGCGTTGTACCCTGTTCCCCAAGCAGAGATTACCATAGTAAAAAGGCCCTTTAATATGAAGGGTCGGTACCTAAGCCCAGCTACACCTCTGTCGCTCTCTGCCCCTCTCCAAATCCCTTCTAGGGCTAGCACTCCTCATGGAAGAACAGAAAAGTCTGTCAGTTGGCGTGCTCCCAGTTTACACTTGACTCCAGACAACATGTCACAACATGTCACAATGATAACAAGTCACTCTGATAAAAATTGCTCATTGCATTGCAATATTCAGACAAAGGTAAGACATTAGAGCTCATTGCTTCTCAATGAAAGGGCACAGTGTACATCTTGTTCAGAAAAGGGTGATAGCTTCAAGCTGTCGAGCAAGGTAGGTCTGCTGCTGCTTAGCTAGCTTTTGTGGCTCCCCGCTGAGTCAGTTAGTCTGCCTCTATGTCAGTCTGTCTGACTCAACACTTATATAATCCACTATCCAGTAATTCCACCCCTTTTTTCTTTTCCCTTCATGGACGCAGTTATTAGCATTTCCTACCTACAAAAATACTTTTATTGTGTTTTTTTATTTTGCTCTTGTCTTATGTGTGATATAAACACAAACAGTCCAAACCAAACAAAAGAAAGTGCTCACCAGTCTTTGTAAAAGAAAACAAATCATGGTGCATTTCATGGCTTTCAGTTGTAAGACAGGAAGTATTGATAGATGCCTTGGGCTGGACGTCTGCTCCGGGCAGCCTCGCTGGGCTTCTGGCTCGGTTGTCACTACAGCTCAAGATCATTTCTCCAAGAAAGTACTCGTCTTTCATCTTCATCTCTTTAATTTGTTCCAGTTCAGCATTATGGTTGCCAGTGTTGATGTGCCCTCTACCATAGACTCATATGAACCTTTGGAAATGGGAGAGGGGAGGAGGATAGGGCAGGAATGGAAGAGTTCAACCCACTGATGCTGAAGCCTGACCCTGCAGGACCTTATTGCGAGGCTGCATGCAGAAACGACATTAATACATCAGTGCAAAGGGTTGCGCCTAAGTCATACCTTCCCACCTACACAGTGAACCAACCTGTGATTGAAAACCACAGTAATGTTAAGGATGTCAATAAAATTCTTTTTGTTGGCTTAATGTGAAATGTAGTCTCATCAAATACATATGATCTATGCTCTCTCCAGTATAGAATTTCTCACTACTGTACATAAAAGCACAGAATCTTGCTATCAAACACAATCTAAGTTTAGGACAGTGACTATGTATCAAATACAGCAGTGCAGTATGTACCAATCTGTGACTTCTGCTGTTTCTCCCATCCTCTCTCCCCTTTGGTGAGGCTCTTCTCTGACTGTTATGAAGGTTGGCAGATGTGCCCTGTAGTGATTTTTGTTGATACAGTCTATTTTGAAACACAGATTCATTTGGGCCTGTGTGTGTCTGCATGCGCCCTGGGGTCAATCCACCCACTGACCCATGCCAGCCCTCCTCTCACCTCACCCTCTCAGGAAATGACAGGGGATTGCAGTCCCCCACAGTCATTTTTCTGCTCTCTGAACCCCCCCTCCCCCAACCATCAGACAGGTTCAGATGTGGCTACCACCTGCCTGTCAGATGAAGTCACATTGTATCTAGCGAGGACCTAGTGTCACAAACTGAAGAGTTGCTGGCCTCCGGCGCAGAACAGGACATGTACAGTACCATGAAGGCCGCCACAGCTACATGTGACGCATACAGCAAAGACCGATGGAAGCAGCTACCCTACTGACATAACATTATTGTCTTGGTTTTTGAGGTGCATAGGATGAGAAGAACACGTTGAGCCGTGATGACAGAAGAAAACCAACCTGGCCCAGAAAATAATGCAACACTACATGTGGTCTAATGTTTCTAGAAAGTTCTGCATGTGTTTCTTCTGTAGCTATCGAGACGGCCATGACAGGGCCACAGTGCAAGGGAGAGGGACCAGTGGATGTTAGAGATGTACAAGGGAGTTTGATGCATAATGAATATCTCTCCTCTGCTCATCCCATCTACAGATCACTTGGAAGTCTTTGAAATGGAGGGAGAATTTCAGGTAAAGGGAAAAAAAAGAGAGACATATACTTCTACTCCTTTCAGCTGCTCCTTTGCCTTGCTTTTCTCTCAGTTCGATACTTAAATTATTGGATTTTTTTCCCCTTATCAATTGCTGTTTGTGGATCATGTTTGTATCTTCACAGTGTGCTTTTGGAGTGGCTGCTCCTGACTGGCCGAAGTCAGAGGGTGATGTGTCAGTAAGGGGAGAAGAGGATTGGCCCGTGGGTGGTGCGGATAGGCCCTGGGGCGGGTCTTAGGATGGCGTGGCTGAGAGGTGGGCCTTGCAATAGGTGATGGTGTGGGTGTGGCCCAGGAGCGGCTGCACGGAGGGCCAGCGGGTTCGAGGAAGCTGCAGCGGCCATTGCTGCAGCAACAGCCAAGGGGTTGGGCAAGAGCCCTGCACCCAAAGCTTTGGTGAGATCCTTGGAGAAGGTCAAAGAGGACTAGTTACAGAAGGGTTTGAACAAAGAGACACGAGACAAGAGAAAGAGGAGAGAGAGGGATAAAATGATTAGTTCCAGAAGGTCAACACATATAGAGGAAACAAAAATATAGACCTTCCTTTTCAGACTCCCCAATCTGTCATAATACAGAGATTTCAGTTCAGCTGAGTTAGTATTTTTCAGGTGGAGGATACAGCCAACCACAGAACAACTGATAGGCCTTTGAATGGATCAGATCAACACGCTCTAACCACTCCAAAGCGTCGCAGACTTCATGTTCGTGGTTATCACTTTCTATTTGCTCTGTGGATCTCAGGTTTGCTGACTATGTCACAGGAGGCATCAGAAACTTGAAAGATTACCGTCAGATCAGCCCCCCTGTGCTTCTTGTGTCGGCTGAGGAGGGGGTTAGGCTTGCCCGCCATGCCGTCCCGGTGCCTTCGACTTGATATGTGCTAAAAAGAAAGAACACAGGAATCAGGAACACAAGTTATTCCCACTTTCCGTAAGTGAAAATATTTTCTATACTAGACCATTAAAGTGGATGAAATCCAGCAATGTGAAAATGCAGAGTTGTGTGAAGTTTTTGGACCGATTGTATCTTAAGACTCTGAACCATTGGTTGGATATCTTCTTCTTCCTACCTGTTTGAGTTGCAGTTCAGAGTTGACCCGCACATTGCAGATCTCACAGTGGAAGGTTCGTTCCTGAGTGTTGGGGTCGACCGGCCCCCCTCCCTGCTCTCCACTGGGTTTGGGGCCCAAGCGAGGATACGCCTTGATAGGGCCCAGCCCGCTCCGTGCCTCCAGGATAGTTTTGTGTTTGGTACCTTCAGGCAGACACACAAGCAAAAACACAGAAATGTCATTAACCAAGATGAAATTACAGTCTTAGCAGCTAATACAATCAAATTAAATAATACAGTGGAGATCTATTACAATTGATAACATATGAGTCATGCTGCTTCCACCTGTCTGAAGTAAAATGAGTCTGGGCAGTGTTTCTCTGTAGCTCAAAGCACTGATGGAAAAACAGTGACAGTGACAAATATCAGAGCATGAAAGAAAAGAATATGTATGAGTGTCTCGATTCTCCAGTAAATGACCACATATGCACGACATATATGGAACATGTTCCAGTATAAAGTCGTAGTGCTAAGTTTTTACCACTAGAGGGCTGCAGTCAGACAGCTGTGCACCTGGTAATCTGGAAGATGAACTCAAAACCCTCTCTACTGTTCATATTGCAATAACTGATTGATTATGTTTTATTCAGTGGAGAAGTTGAGATATGGTATGCACTACAGTATGCACTGTAGTGAATTATATGCACCGCAATGTGCCAGTGTGCCAATATCAATGACAGCGCTGGACCACTGAACCTTCACTTTCAAATCAATAATTTTGAAAGTAAATGTCAAAGTTTGGAAATTTAAGGGCAGGTTATTATTAGAAGCAGGTTTGTCTGGTATTATTCAGTCCAAGCATTTGCTTTGCTGAAAGATCATTACACCTGTGCTTTTTACTTTTTCACTAAATATGTATGTGATGAAGTAAAACTTCCAGCTCCGTGTTTTGTAAAACCGGGAACAAAATATGATACCTAAAATCTAATTCTGAATGAAGTTCATGCTGTATAACACTTGATATGGTCATGTTTCTGGTTGAGCAGCTGTTGTTTCTGTCAAACCATACTGCTGAGCAATCAAATTACTGACCTGTTTCATTATAGATGCATGTGTAACTCTAGACATAAAACAGTTAAATAAAAACATAACAGATGTCTTTCTTTGACATAAAGCAATACCAAGAAAAATAACACAACTACATGTGCACTCAGGCCTCTTAATGGTGTGACTCCCCATAGTCTCCCTACACAATGCTATTAATCCAATTGTGATTCCAGCAATGATAATTTAAATATTGAGCAATTCAGAAAAAGATATTCTGAGAGATGTTAGCAATAAATGTTGTCCACCTGCTAACAAGAATTTACAAGAGATTCTAAACTGTGGGGATGCATGTTTCATACCATTATGCATCGTATTTCTATATGCAGTATTTTCTTTACATTCTTAATTTGAACAAATCTCACTGGCTGAATGTGCAAAGGAGATTGCATAGAGAAAAGTGCTCTTGCATATTACCTTCCCTTTCAAGTTGTCTGCAAAGCAGCACACTAGAGAGTGTGCCAGAATAGTTCTTCATTAAATAATCACGTTGTGTTCTTGGCTTAAAAATTTTAGTCATGTCCCCCCTCGACCCTGTGGCTTCTTAACCTCCTTACTGCTATGCCTCTCTACTCCAAAAGTAAAGCATCTCACCATCATTGGCTCTAACTATGAATTTGAGTCACTTTCTAAAATCCCTTTGACCAGGGTTAAGGTTACAGAGGAGAGCGAACTCATCGGGGTTGGGTGGCCATGGAGGCTTGTGGGCTCCACTGGGGAGGAAGGGGCTGGAATGACGGATTTCGCTCTTGGCCAGAAATCTGCTCCTGGGGTGCCTGTTTTTATCCTTTGTTCTATTTTGGTCTGACAATGGATGGCTCAGTAGATTTTTCTTTGTCTTTGTATTGTTGATTCATAGTGCGAACCAAAAACGCAAGAGACAAAGCACATTGAAAATACAAAAACATGCAATGGGTTGAAGGGAGACTGTTGCATAAATGTTAAAATAACATTACATACATCCTTCTCTCTCTTTTCTTTTTTTGTCTTTTCTGCTGTTCATTCTCTGCCACGCACACTGTTCATGTCTTGGTGTCTACATGACATATGCTTTTATTTTTGAACCCTGCTAACATGCACCGTTTTGATTTTGTAAATGAAGGAGGGTGACTGCTTCCACTGCATTTCTCTCACTTTCAGCTCTGTTTTTATCCATTGGTTGAACTTGAGGTAATTAGCTGCAATTAGCAATTAGCTCCATGTTTAGAAGCTGTGTGTGTGATCTTTGGTTTTACTTCAATGTGCATGTACATAGTAAATGTGCTGGTGGGCAGATGCAATGCAAATCTTCTGTTGAGTAGTTATTAGAATGATACAGAATTAATCAAAGCATGATTAAATCAAAGCATGATAAAGCATGAATTCCAAAAGCCCTTCATACACTGTGCCTCTGTAGTTTTCCTGATGTACGGGTGATGTATGTGTAGGAGATTATACTCCCCAAAGAAAGAGTGGAGATACAGCAGATAGAAACTGTCTTCAGGGGGAAAAAAGGTCACGGGCAGTGCTAAATTGGTAGGGCATAAAGGATTAAAGCAGGCAGTGGGCACCTCACGGGTATTTGGAGCCTTGAGAAAGTGTTGCCATGTGTGAAAGCTGTCTGACTGAATGTTGAGGCTGGTATTGTGGAGAGCTCACCCACATAACAGCCTATTTTTCTTTTATTTTCCCACTAAATCCCCCATGCAGTGGTTTCTCGCCTTAACCTCCTCCCCTGCAAATTTTTCAAGAGAAAGAGGCTTCAGGCTGTGTGGAACACTTTTTATGCCGCGTGCTGCAAACGACAAGATAAATCATGAATCTTTGAGTGGTGGAAGAGTTTTCTTTTAAATACCTATATCTTGTGTGACTTAAGAAATTGTAGTGTTGTGTGGGTGTGTTAGCAGTGTGCTGTCTGAAAGAGCAGGCACTCACAGGTGAGGCACCTTGACAGAACTCCTGAAACCAGGAGAGCAGAGCTTGGTACAAAGGTCGTCCCTGTCAGTGTCAAAACAGATCAGTTATCTGCTGATCAGTGTTCATCTCAGCACCATCTGCTGGGTCGCACTCAACCTGAAACAATTACTAAGGGCATTTCTTTAATCAAATTCATGAACCCAGACAGGTACGCTTACAGTGAGTGCAGTCAGGTTCTTGTGCGTACTATACTTTATTTTTTATAGTTTGTGTGTGTACAACTGTGAGGAGCCCAAAGTAAGATAAATTAAGTATATTTTTGTCATTTCATATTAGTACATAGTACTCAACCTCCTCACAGTTAATAAGAACTGCTATATTGTTCTAAACACATGATATTGTCTGTTAGAGCTCATTAAAATATAATAATTCATCCCCTTAAATGAATATTAATTAATTAAATGTTGTCTTATAAATATATTTTAAGAGAGAGTGTAATAGTAAGTGCTATTATATAAATAAATGATGTTACTAAATTCACTTAAAATATGTGATGTTCTTTATTTAGTAAATATTTAATTTTCATGGCAAAAGTATCCCACATCATTTAAAAGCAGTGATGTTAAACTTTCAAAGTTGTGAACTAAAAGAGAGATTTTCAATGAATTTCCTCTCTTAAATTGACCAGTTTCTGGTTTTCTCTGAGTCCATTAATTTCTTCTTGTCTTGACATTATCAAGAAATGTATTGCATTAACAACCACTGCAATTTTTTTTTTACACTTGTAGACACATTTTTTAAAAATTCCAATACGTGGGTCGTTCCTGGCAAAATTCCTCTAACACACACCGGATGTGATACATTTCGTTTCCAGCCACAACAACAGCAGTGTGGTTTGAGTAAACAGAGAAGAATCCAACCATAGCGGAAGCAATGAGGGAGTAAATTCCAGCTCCAGAAACTAAACACAAGATTCAAGGAGAAAGATGTCACAGTTAGTCCCACGTGGTTTGATTGCCAGCTAATTTCTGGAAAGTTCACAAGCACCACAGCAATTTCAGTGTATCAGAGCTCACAGATTAACTAACCTTTGTTGTGGGCCTCCAGTTGTGACAAGGAGTTGACTGCCACCTTGCACAGTGAGCAGTAAAGCAGCTTCTTGGCCTTGTCCTCCTCTGTCTCTGGCTTGGACGAGCTGTTGGAGGCCGAGGTGCCGGCAGCTCCTGAAACCGGTGGTCCGGATCCAGGTTGCTCTGAGTTGGTGCCTCCGCTGCCACAGCCTGGGGAGGAGGAGGAAGGGGGGATCAAGGGAGGGGTGGGGGTAGGCAGGAGGGGGCACACTGAGGGCACGGGGGAGTCCATGGGGGGGGTAGGCGGGGTGGTGAGAGGTGGTGAGAGTGTTTCATCTATAAAAACAAAGGGAGAAACAAAGAAAGAAACAAAATAAACATTAATTCAGTGTTAAAAAAAAATCAAAGAACTAATTTTATAGTCCAAAAAGTTCATACCTCAAACAATAAAGTGTTTTACTACTGACCTCATTGTCTTTAAACTCTGTGGTAAAGCAAAGTCCCCCAGACAAAAAACGCTTACTACGTCAAACCATATCACTAACGACTCCCGAATGAATGTGGAAAGCACAGTCAGCTCCATAGATCAGACAAACCAACGTAAAATGCTTGCACACAGAAGTGCGTTTTATCTCCTAATGTATAGGCCATAATTGGCCAAAAAGAGCTCCTTTTAATTTAAGTTACACATGAGGTGGATCAGAGAGGGAAAACGTATGTCCCATGAGTGTAAAGGGAAGGGCATATGGTTTGATATGTTTCCGGGCTTTTTGAAGTTTTCAATTCAACCTTTCCACTGATGTGGTCTCTTATTGGAAATCTTCCGAAGAGAGAATTAAGAGGAAGATACCTCAGCCTGTGCATGTTTCCACTCTTTCCAGCACACCTGTCGTTTTTGGCTGGTGTTGAAGCAAAATGGCACTTGCTTTGTCACAGGGCAAGACATGAAATCCAAAGATAATATCATTAAGCCTCCTCTCATTCTCTGCTCACTTTTCCCCTGCTCTCTCTCCCTCTGTCTCTCTGTGTAGTTTTCATTTCTTATATTAGCATGTGTTTCAGTGTATGATGGTAACTCTTTCTTTTTTCATCACAGAACATATTTATACATACATTTCCAAACACATGTTTCTGCTCAGCCACTCCCATACGCAATGCCTTCGGTATTCACAAAGTAATGGGTGTTGGCTGAAAAAAGACCCCCTAAATTTGGGTGGGGTATCCAGAACGCCCCCCATCTGCAGGGACCAGCAGGCCCCTTTCTCAAACTCCACAGGATGTAGCGCCAAAGGCAGAAAATGGAAAAGCCCCACTGGATTATGGTATTAAAGGGATAATATGAAGTATTTCTGGGAAGAAAACAAACATTGACTTCAACTGCCCAGTTTCCTTTTTAGAATCTCCACATGCTTTATCATTTTGTCACATGACAGAATCCATAGGGGCCGTGGTATTTTTATGTTTTTGTTCTACCCTGTGATTCTTATGTGACGATATGATAATTTGTGTATTGTATAACTACAGAGTTGCTCTGGCTATTCTATTGCATCATCTCTGATGAAAATGATATTTTGAGTGCTTTCCATTCCACTGCTTTCCAAGATCAAAATTCCCTCTCTTTCCATATTGGAAGTTTCCAGCTGCAGAGCTGCTGGCTGCACAGAGCGTTTGTCAAACAGATGTTAAGTTAAAAAGGAAAAAAAAAAAAAAATCTTACTCTGACTCTATAAGGCGTTGAGGGGTCAATAAAGCAAACCTGGATCAAAGTGCTGTGCTCTTTGAAAAGCTTTGTGACTCATAATGTGCCTACTTTGCCATAGTGCAACTGAGCTGGTTAAGCTGATTGCAGTGCCTGTACCTGCATGTGCAGGAAGGAAGCATGATAGAAAAGCTAGAGTAGTTCTTTCCAGTATTGCTGTTGAAGTTTTGCCCACACACAGCATATTTCATTACAACGCAGAGAAACAAACCCAGAATCCAACACGTCTATAACATGTGGTTTGAGTTAAAATCAAGTGGGGCGGAACAGAGGTTGTTGGCCAAATAGTAATAAGAGATTTCATGATCGATGATAACCTGAAGGTCTGCCTTACCAAACCATCACATCCAGTCACTGTTTCACCTCATACCACGGTGAATGTCTCCTACAGTCATCCTCCTTACAAGTTCAGCTTGAGGCTAAACCCTTGAGGCCACATAGCCATAGCCACAGTAATGCACTGTCTGTCTCAGCAACCCAAAATAACTCATCTCACTGAAAAGAAAAGTGTTTCTTTTTATTGTATTTACTGACTAAAATGAAAAGCATGAAAAATTCCTTCTAGGGTAGACAAATTGCTTTATTTTCTTGCCCGGAGGATCCCACTGTCAGAGTTACTTGATTCTTCAGAAACTAGGGATATGAAAGTCTAATTAAAGGAAGTTAACTGACCTTCATCCCTGCTAGCTGGCCTCATAGCCAAATAGAAGAAGGCATTATTCACTGGGAGAGGTCAACAGAGGGAGATAACTCAGTCCAGATGCTTTACACCACAGCCTGGTGTGTCTGCATTGCCTTAATCAACTTCAGGAAATTAAAGCTATGTATAGTATGCAGTCCATGGGGAGAAGTTTTGTTGATAAAGCCATGGGATTTAAGAGATTCAGACCAATTCAAATTCAGACCAAAGGAACTTCCATTGTTTGCTGCAAGAATCAATGATCATCCTGATTCCTTAAGTGTGAAATTTTCTCTTTAGTCTGCAATAGCTTCCTGCAAATATAAAAAATATCTGACCGTGGAATTGGTGGGGAAGGCAGTATATTAAGGAGTGCCTATGTAAGCATATGTTCCTTATTCTACACAGAGTGTAAGTGATCCATGGCGCTAGAAAACCAAACAACGAGTAAGCCTTTTATTTTTACATAAAATGTGAGGTTGAAAGCAGAACAACAGAGTTATTGCCTTAATCAATCCTTTGTGTAGGTGGAGCATTATGCGGTGATGCATATAATTTTAAACATTAACTAAAGGCAGTGCAAGTAAAACCAAGATTAACAGAAATACAGAGGCTTGCATTATTTTGGGATACAAATCATCAAGCAAAAATACCAGGAGGTTTACCACAACACTGGGGTGTTGACTAAGTGTGGGTATAGCAGTTTGTAGGCAGGCCTGTTTCATTGTGTGTGTGTGGGTGTGTGTGTGTGTGTGTGTGTGTGTGTGTGTGTGTGTGTGTGTGCGCGCGCGTGTGTGACCAGGGGTTACTTAGGCAGGATGCCTCTGTCTGCCATCAGTACCCCCCCACCACCCGATGCCCATTCTTAATGTTTAATGACCTACGAAACCTAATGCTGGCCCCACAAGACCCAAGCCTATTTCATAATGCAGTTGGGTGCCTTTTTCCCCAGCCTGGCCTACATCCGAACTCTGAGTCATACACACACATACGCACAGTCAGGCAAATTATGTCCATCAGATACTCATGTTATTGCAGGTAGATTTCATCAAATAGCTCACTAGAGAGAAAAAAATTTGGTGAGTTCCCTCAATTAAACTCCAAGACCAACAACAAATGTAGACGGTGCATGAAAAGCATATGAGCTCTGTGTAACTCAATACTACAGTCACCTCACAGCCATGCAACCCTAGCCTTCTCATGAAAGTCAGCTATTTAATTGACCTTGGGTGTGTGCGCCTGTGAGTGTTTGTGTTGACTAAAGACTGCTATAATATCAGGGTGGTTTTAACAGGGCCCGTCATTAGAGTGGGCGTGTCGGACAGCGGAGGGATAGAGAGGATGGGAAGGAGGGAAGGAAGAGCAGTAAACAGCTGCCTCTCCATTGCCTACAGGCGCAGCCAAACCCTCAGTTCTCCAGGCCAAATCCCCCAAAGCCAAGGGCCTCCTCTTTGGGGGGGAACACTGAGCACAAACTCTTTAAGGGTCGTAAAACTTATGACCTTTTCTGTTAGCCATAAGGTTGAAGAAGCAACAGCATTCAAACTATAACTGACCTCTCTCTATTTAAGGAAGATCTTAATGTGTCCTGTTTATGGCCATCACTGCTTCGTGACTGTGTCATTAATATGTTAATGAGAAAGAGAAGGCCATCATACCAACGCTAGACTGTACTACTACTGTGTCATACCTGAATGTCTCAGAATACTGTGATATTGTGTAAGATCCCATATCCACAAACAGACCATGCACAGGAAAAAACGCTCAACATCAACAACAAATGCTGCTCTGGGTTGTATGGGATTTGCACTGTGGGAAATCTTCTCCTCGTCCTTGCAAATGTGTGCTTGCATGGGCATAATCACATTGTTTATCTATGTGTGTCTGTGTGTGCATACACAATGGATATAACCCGGTGCATCCAGTTTCAGAGTAACTGCCCCTGAATGACCTGCATTCGGCTCCACAGCCCAAATCACAGCGTCCGTCTTCCAGATGCTGCATTCCCAGTTGAGGTCAAGCACTGCTTCCTGCACCCAAAGATCTCTCCCCGTACCATGGAGCAGTGGGACAGCATTATGCTGAGGACACACACACACACACACACACACACACACACGTTTGTGCAGCTATCCTTGTAAGGACATTGCATTGACTTCCATTCATTGTGGACAGCCTAAACGCTAACCTTAACCTAACCTCAATTCATATCTCACCTTAACCATGACCTTGTAAATAATATTAAATGTTTTGCTTCATTAGGACCGTGCTTTGGCCCTGATGAGGAATACTGATCCTGAAAAGGTCAGTATTTTTACCAGAAAAGTTCCCTGTGAGGTAACAAAAATACAAACACACGCACACAATCACACACTCACAAGTAAGCAAGCATGCAGGCCGACCAGGAAGAGACAAGGTTCCAGGGTCACGAGAAAGAGGCTTGGATGGAAAAAGGCATTCTTTCACATGTTGCTACTTTCAGATCTCAATCATGGCAGGCTTGTTTTGGCTCCTCATGTGCTTGGAGTTCAACATGGGAAGTCTCGCAAATGGCAATTGGCCTAGAGCTGATCTCAGATCCCCCATGAGGGAGAGTGAGTAAGATAGGACTTGCTTTTTACTACTCTTGGATCAGCTAGAAGACATTTTTAAGTGTTATTTTTGTGGATAGTAAAAGACAGTGAAATGCTAAGACCTTTGGTCTGACATGTTGCTGCATTCTGGCCTTTATTGGACCCGAGTTTCATCTTTTCATTCATCATGTTTACTCTGTGCCCTCCTGTAAAAAAAGTGGAAATGTCTGGCAAACAGTCAGCTAAAGAAACCTTTGTAAATGTCATCAAAACAGGACCAGTCTATTCATTGCCTCGTGTTTCATCCAAGGACAGAGTGATGACACTGAGGGAATGGAAAATTCTGGGTGGAGAAAGGAGAAGGGCAGAGGCACACAGTACCCAGTCTCTGAATTACAGCTTGAAATAGGAAGATGAGCAAGACGGGGAGAGATTAAGTAAGACTGAGACAACAGGGAAAGAGCTAAAGACATACTGCTAAAGAAAGAGCTTGCGATGCCTTGATCATACCCTGTATATTTACCAACTAATAAATTAACCTGCCAACAGTGAATTGCTTTTCATTAAAGTCAGATCAGCTGGCATCTCTGTGCTATCTGGCTTAGATTCTGGTGTATTAGACTCTTCCACAATGGTGTCATATTTATTTTTCTCATTCAGTCTTAGCACTCATTACCACCACCCTGGACTCAGGTAACATGGTCTATTTTGACACTGTGGCAAATGGTGTTGCACTTCTCAATAACTCACTCAGGATTGTGCAAACACCCACACACACAAACATGTGCACAGCACAGTGGGGTTCCTTGAAAAGATGCCAAGAAACTGCCACATTGCCATGTTCTATGCCAACTCACCATCTCACTCACAGTCTAAATGGATGGACACCAAACTAGTTTTACATTGCCCAGCTGAACAAAGCATTGCTGTGGTTAGACTAATACAGAGGATTTTCTGTAGTACGGTAATGATGCTTCTACTTTGATCAACCTATCACTCAGACAGCAAGACACCTGACGCCTGGCTTTCATGTTGGTTAGTCTACCCATCTCTACGCTAAACAGCTGTTGGCCAGACAAGATCAATAAAAGGTGATCCTTTGGCCTCAGTATATTGTCCTAAAGTAAAACAAAATAAACCCTGTGATGTAAACTAATGAAGCATCTCTCATGACAGTAAACATGTATCTGTGTGTTTGATTTACTAACACTGCCTTAATACACTGTGGTCTAGCCGAGTAAGCAATTTTCCTAGTTGTAAATATTTTCAGCTTTGCCAGAACATACAACTGATTGTAATGAACTGAATCGATCTCTAATATGTGCAATGAATACATATATTTAATATCATATATTCGGTTACGGTCATGCTAGAATTTCAATTTTGGCTCTAACTTCTCAGCCCTATTGGAAAATGGGGTCAGAATCCCTCTGTTTTTAGTTTAACTTTCCTGTCAACATGCTTCCTTTCTGGCAGCTGATCATTATTTTTTCATCAAGCATTTGCCAGTGCTAATTAACTGTAGCTACATTCCGACTGACTTGGACACACTGCTTTGAAGTTAAAGCTCAGTTTAATTACCATTCCACCACTGAGGTTTTGTGATCATGCACGTTTGTTTGGTTGTGTGTTTGTTTGTTTGTGTGTTTGTTTGTGTGTTTGTTTGTTTGTCTGTTTGTTTGACAGCAGGATTAGGCAAACACCACTGAACTGATTTGCACCGAACTTGGTGGAGGGATGGGGCATGGGCCAGAGAAGAAACCATTGCATTTTTGGGTGGATCCAGATCATTTACTATGAATTTGAATTTTTTCCTCTGAAGTCTGGTTGTTGAATGTTGTTTGACATTGGCCGTGGCAGAGGTCTGCGCTCTACTGAGAACATTTTCTAGTTTCTTAATGACATTTAATGTGTCCAGGGTCACAGAAAGTAACTTAATGCTTCATCTGTGTCCCACTTTTAAAGTAACTTCCTCGGTATTCTAAGTTTATTTTTAACTTTTAATCATTAAAAATTGTTTTTGTCACTTTAAAATGAAGTCCTGGCATCTTTCTGCCATACAATAAACACTACTGTCAGTGCAAGCAGTTTCTGAGGTTTGTGGGACTGCGTTGTTGGCCATAAGATATGCTTCAGCCAAATCAGACCACACACAGAGCTGATATGCTCACAAGAAGAACAATACACTGAAAAGCCGCTGTGATTAGATGCCTTTGTTATTCTTACATATTTTCCAGAAAAACGATAAGCCTCTGAACATCCTGCATGGTTTGAAATGATTATTTCTACAACAAAACTCACACAAGCAGTTTTTCAGTTTCTAGAACTGGTTATAATTTCTGCTTTTCTCACCCGCTTTGCTGGGCTCGCCGTCTGAGACAGTGCCTGGGGCTCCGGGCGGAGATGGGGAGGAGGTGGGGGGCACAGAATTAGGCTTGTCCCCCTCCTGAGGACGACTCTTAGACGTTTCGATGCCTTTGACCCTCCTGGCATGACGGTTTCCTTTGTAATGTGCTTCTGCCTGGCTCTATAGGAGAACATGGAAGAAAATACATGTTTATGTTTTAAGTGATCACTGATGCCAAAAGGTGAATAAAACATTGCAAGTTGGATTATACACGTGCACATGCATGCATGTCATTATGATGGTATGTTATTCAATATACTCTGGGGACTGGATCCACAGACAGTAGGCAGGTTACAGCGGATAAATAGATGGAATACAAGAATGGGAACATAAACACGCAATGATGTGGTGAAGGAGACATCTGAGACCTATACCTGTCTGCCCCCCTTGTACCTCAGTCATCTTATTGTCAGGTTTTCAAATTGACAATAAATTATCATGCAGTATATTCAGACAAACAGTATATCTATTTTGGATAATCTGGTTGTCTACATTGGACATAACTGCTCAGCTCAAAGTGCATAAATCCTCTGCAGTCTAAACCCCTACATTCACCCTAACAGTACTTGGCTCCAGCTTTCATTACCACGGCCATGCTGACAGACATACCGAGGGGAGTTGCGCTTGGGGTCAGTGGGATGCCATGCTATCTGCTTTGAGGACCCATAAGCCCCATACTGACACTACTGTCCCTCCTCCAACACACACACATTATTACAGTACATATTGTCAATGGGCATACATGGGTTCTTACAACATAAATACTGTGATTGCCTTCAGCTGCTGGCTGGACAGGGTCAGGCTCTTGCACAATCCTAGACTTAATTGCTTGCCTGTGAAGTGGTCAAAATCTAAATATACATGCTCTCAGGCAGCAAAGACCCTGTCTGTAATATCTCATAGTAAAGATAAAATGTGGATTCTGAGTCTTGAGGTTTTCAGAGATTTAATCATTCTACATTCCAGCAAAGGAAAAAAAATGTGATGGGATCTATTACTAGTGTGGCTAATCTCCTGATGAAATTCTAGCTACTGGCTAATATGTTTGTTCAGAGCATAAACAACAGAGGTGAGTCATTTGTCAGGAGACTACTGGGATATCAGGGGAGTCTGTCTCTAGTCTGTATATGTTTGTGTGTCTGTACAGAAGTATGTGAGTCAGGGACAACATGCTGGATAGGATGCTTGGTTGCTATACTGAGCTGTCGCCAGTGGTCTAGCTTCACAGTATGGTGAATGTGAAACAAAACAGACATCGGCACTGACATACACACAGACACAGGTGGGCAGTGTGTATTCATGTAACCCTATTTCCCATCTTTTCACACGTTCTTTATCTCTCTTCTATCAGGCGGGCCTCAATTACCTAGAATTGCCACCTTGCCGTTGTATACCTCCGTCAATCAGACCTCCTCACTTTTTTTTTCACATTTAGTTATGTTGCAGACATATGTAAAATAATTTAAATACCCCCCCCCATCAATCTATATTCAATTCCCCATACTGACATAGCAAATCACAATTTTTGAAATTTGTGAAATTTTAGAAAAAAGGAAAAACTGAAATATTACATTGGAATAAGTATTCAGACCCTTTACTCAGGACTTAGTTGAAGCTCCTTTGGCAGTGATTACAGCCCCAAGTCTTCTTGGGTATGACACAACAAGCTTTACACACCTGAATTTGGGGATTTTCTGCCATTTGTCTCTGCAGATCCTCTCAATCTCTGTCAGATTGGATGGGGACCGTTGGGTGGACAGCCATTTTCTGCTCTCTCCCAAGATGTTTAGTTGGGTTCAACTCAGGGCTCTGGCTGGGCCGCTCAAGGGCATTCACAGTCCTAACCTACTCCTGCATTGCCTTGGCTGTGTGCTTAGGGTCATTGCCCTGTTGGAAGGTGACCTTTCTGCCCAGTCTGAGGTCCTGAGCGCTCGGGACCACTTTTTCATTAAGGATATCTCTATTCTTTTTTCTGTTCAGGTTTTTCTCAACCCTGACCACTCTCCCTGTCCCTGTTGCGGAATAACACCCCCACAGCATGATGTTGCCACCACCACACTTCACCGTTGGTATGGTATTGGGCAGGTGATGAGCGGTGTCTGGTTCCCTTGAGACGGGACACCAGAATTGAGGCCAGACAGTTCAATCTTGGTTTCAGAGAATCTTGTTTCTCACAGTCTGAGAGTCCTTTAGGCGCTTTTTTTGCAAACTCAAAGCAGCTTTCATGTGTCTTTAACAGAGGAGAGGCTTCGGTCTGGCCACTCTGCCAAACAGCCCAGATCAGTGGAGTGCTGCAGCAGTGATTGTCCTTCTGGTAGTCTCTCCCATCTTCTCACAGGATCTCTGGAGCTCAGCCACGGTGACCATAAGATTCTTGGTCACCTCTGATACCAAGGCCCTTCTTCCCCGATTGCTCGGTTTGGCTGGTCAGTCAGCTCTAGGAAGAGCTCTAGGTTGTTCTTCACTTCTTCCATTGAAGAATTATGGAGGCTCTTGTGCTCTTGAGAACCTCCAATGCAGCAGTATTTTTTGTAGCCTTCCCCAGATCTGTGCCATGACACAATCCTGTCTCTTAGCTCTGCAGGGACTTCATTTGAATTCATAGCTTGGTTTTTGCTCTGATATGCATTGTCAGCTGTGAGACCTTTATATAGACAGGTTTATACCTTTCAAATCATGTCCAATCAATTGAATTTACCACAGGTGGACTGGAATAAAGGTGTAGAAACATCTCAAAGATGATCAAGAGAAATGAGAGACACCTGAGCTAAATTTCAAGTGTCATAGCAAATGGTCTGAATACTTTATCAATGTGATATAACAGTTTTTCCTTTTTAATACATTTGCTAGAATTCTGTTTATGCTTTGTCATTATTGGGTATTGAATGTAGATTGATTAGGTAAAAAATGAATTTAAATTATTTTAGCATATGGCTGCAACGTTACAAAATGCGAAACAGTGAACGGTCGTGAATACTTTCGGAATGCACTGTATGTGGTGATGTGTTCACATGCTTAGCCAATTAATCTAATTCTGACTGAAAAAAAAGTTGTAGCAATGACAGTAGACAATGTGTTTAAATATGGATGTTGCTGCAAGAAATTCTAAAACGTGGATGCTTCACCCACATCTTCAAGCCCGGCAGCAAAGAAGATCTATACAATCACCACAGTTTCAAGGTGGGTACCCAAGATTAGTGTCACAGATTCAGTATCTGACCAACTGTGTAATGTGATCACAATCTCCCCTTCCGTTCCTGAGTTATGGTGTTGATTAATGGTCAGAAAAGTTTTTGCAGGACAGTATGATGTCACAGTGAAGTTGACCTTGACTTTTTGGATATAAAATGCCATCACTTCATCATTTTATCCTTTTGGACATTTGTGTGAAATTTTGTCATGATTAGTGCATGAATTTTTTAGTTATGCCTAAAAATATGATTTGTGAGGATACACAGACCTTGACCTTTGACCTTTGACCACCAAATTCTTATCAGTTCATTTGTCAGTCCAAGTGGACATTTGTGCCAGATGTAATGAAATTCCCTCCCCGTATTCCCGATATATTGTGTTCCTAAGACAAGGGGTCACAGTGACGTTGACCTTTGAACACCAAAATCTAAACAATTTATCCTTGACTTCAAATAAATGTTTGTGCCAGGCTTGAAGAAATTCCCTCAAGATGTTCCTGAGAATGGGACGGAAGGGTGGACAACCTGTAAACATAATGCCTCTAGCCAAGGCTGTTGCTGGTGCAGAGGCGTACAACCACAAATAGGCCCCTTGAGTCAGATAGCGCCCTGCTATCTCTACGAGTATACTGAGGGAGCAGGTGTGCCACGCCATGTGCTGTCGGCCAAATAATTTCTGTATCAAGGGGCGTATTATCAAGACGATTATTTCGTAGCTTGATTACACTTAGTAGCCAGTTGCCATTCATGGTCTTGAAGAGTGGCTGACAGCTGCCATAGGTGCTGAAAGGCTTGGAGGGTTTGACTGACACTTAGGACATCACACCGAATGCAGGCTCATAAGTGGGGATAGACTGGCTTGGTAAAAGAGGCAGGGGGTGATGAGTACTGTTTGCGAGCCCAGTTGTGTATGTTTGCTTTACGTGCGTGCCTGATGGCATCCAAGACTTGAGCTGGCATGGTAAACCAGGGGCATTGGCTGCAGTGATTTAGAAGATCATGTTTCTTATAAATCATGATGACAAACTGGGCTGAAACTGTACCCTGTCAGAGGGGTCTTAAGGAGCTGCTCTAGAAAAGCCTGCAGATCAAGGTGGAGAGAGCTGTGGGGGGAAAAGAGGGGTGAGTCGGGGGGGCTGCTGAAAGAGAAGTGATTTCTCAGATGAAGAAGGGAATGTGAGGAGATATAAAGGTACATGGTGCTGCATGGGCTGCATGGCGAAGCGGCCACAGAGGCTTTCTTAACCTCTCCCACCAAGCCAAGGGGATCAACTGCCAAGCCACTGAATGCCAGTGTGAGGTCCTGGATGGAGAGAAGGGAAAGAGGATGAAGTGGAGATGAAGGAGCAGTGGGTTCAAGCCAGGGAACTACAAGACAAGGAAGATGATGTAGTGCTGGACTGAGAATGGGAATGATGTAAAAGAGACAAAAATCTCAGAGAAAGGAAAAGCTGCACCACATCAGCCTGTGATGCCTGTGTTTCATTATGCAGAGGCTTCAAACTGAACAAGTGCTTTCCAGCATGATTATCATTCGGGGGGGGGGGGCTGTGATGTTACAGCATAGTTACAGCTACAGCTCCGGATGAGACAGAGGGGAAGAAAAAAAGGACAGGAAGTTAAAAGTGAGAGAAAATAACAGATAGACTGGGACGATAAAAGAAGCAGGAAACAGAGGGGGGGATGAAAATAGAGAGGGAGAGCAGTGAATGAGAGAGGAAGAGGACAAAAATAAGGGATGCATATCAGCCAAGTCTTGCTGCAGCAGCTGTGACGTTGGTCAATGCAGCGTGAGCCTGTGATGTCACTAATGCAGCAAGCCACCAAGGTTATTCTGCATAAAACCACCGCTTAGCACCTCACACCACCACGCAACGCACACAAACCCTCCCCGCATTCTTTCCCCTTGTCCCATCCTTCCCCTCCAACTCTCCTCGGTCTAACTTTCCCGCGATGCACTGGGGCTGTCAGAACCAGACCCCTTTCCATGCCCTTGATAAATTCCTATTATAATAAGTAGTGGCCGGCAATTTTAGGCATTTCCACATTGTAAATAATGCAGCATGAGAAAGGGACACAGATAGGAAGAAGGGGAGAAGGTTACTGGGAGAGAAACAGGAACAGAAAGAGGGAGGCACAGAAGAGAAAGATCAAATTGGATGAATGAATGGTGGCTAAATGATGCGTGAAATGAGAGGGAGCACAGGGTGGGAACAAGAAGGCAGAACTGGATCCTTTGGAGATAAATAGATTGATTATGACAATACATGGTGTGGCCCTATTGCCGTCTTTGACCTAAGCAACCATATCAACCTACAGAATGCAGATAAAGACAGAGAAATGTCAACATCAAGGGCAGAGCCCGAACTGTTTTATTTTTATGAAATATTCATTGTGTGGGTGGGAAGTAATTCTCTGGCAATATGGAGGCCAGCTTTTCTCCGGCTGAGCTTTGTAGGACACCACAAACTACACACAGCCTGCTGCAAGTTTGACATTACTGATACAGTATTTTGCAGTGTATGCTTTTTCTTTGAGCACACTGGCTGTGAAAGTGACAATGACAGCAGAGAGGTGGTGCAGTCCTGCACATCACAATCCTGAGGATTCACATGCGTGTGTATGTGTGTTTGTGTATGTGTGTCCGTTGTCTGTCAGAAGCCAGAACATAGAGTAGGCCATGGCTGCTGTATGTGTCACCTATTGTTACTTTTCCACTCATTTCCACTTGTCCACTCATGTGCACAAAAATTTGTTTCACTGTTGATACCAAATGCTCATGAAACCTTAATCTGTTTTCTTCACTGATCTAACCTAAATTTGTCTAGACTCTTTTATTGGATATGTGTGACATGGGTCTTAGTCTCGTTACATTATATTAATTTTCTATGCTGTCTTGTTGGCCCGGTCTCTCTTGAAAGAAAAAGAGATTTTAATCTCAGTAAAATTTTAACCTGGTTAACAATAGGAAAATGAAAATTAGATGAAGTCAGACGTATCTCAAGTCACTTGTCCAATTGTTCATAGTGTTAATGCCATTGTGAGCAGGGGGGATCTGTGCAGGTGTGGGGAAGTCTGTTGCAAGGTATCACTCCCTATCCCCTCACTTCTATGTATAAACAGTTTTCCTCAACCACCCTGCACATGCTTTCCAGTCAGAAATGCTCTATTTTTCATGATAACATACATTATTTTGCTTATTTTGGTTTATATAGGCCTACAAATGATAGCAAAAATAGTAGATTCTGTTCTGTAAGTATCCTGGGTTTCTTTTGTAACTTTGCTGCTTGTGGAATTTTAATTTTAATTCTTTAAATTCTACACAGATTTACATATCCTAACTTTATTCAACAGGACACGTCTTTACTAAAGAAGCCACTTTTCGATGGGTCTCAAAGTATTTCATTGTATAAACATCCTTGTCTGTTTCCTGTGCCTGTGAAGATATACAGCAGAGAACTGTGCAAAGAGTAGGCTCAAGATTACAGCCCTGCAGATCCCTGACCAAATGAAAACCATGATTGTAGACCTGAGGAATATATATAGCACCGGTCCACTCCTTAATGTTGTGTATTGTGGATGAATGTATGCCCTGGACCTGAAGTCTGCACCACTGAATATGGAGAACCAAAGCCAAATTATACACTACTCACATGACATTTGGCACTGATGTTGTCATGTGTCTATCCTATTCCTCTACAGCAAAAAAGAAAAACTGAGAATGAGTTGGTACCACTTCACAAATAATACTTCCATATGATTTTTGTTTTCATTAGTTTGTCATCAGTCATGTATGCATGTTGCCCTTGGGTATATTGTGCCATTAAACTCCCATTATGAGTTCAGATAAACTACACCATATGGACAAAGAGATTAAAGTGCCGTTAAATTTAAAAATAAAATACATCATGACATGCTGCATATGAAGCTAACTTTCCACATGTTCAAAATCTCAATCAAGCTTTGGAACTGTAAATCAGCAAGAGAAAATCACTTTGAAAATTCCGGGAAAAAAAATCCTGTCTCTCGCTCTCAGTTTCTGCAGCAGCTCTTGAAGCTTTGTGCTGCAGTGATTATTGCTTCTGCTAAACTGTCTTGAAACAAATGGTGTCGCAAATGTCAGAACACAGCCCAAACAAATGTACCACATCCTCTGTGTCAGTACCTGTACTCAGGAGAACAAATAGTATCCTATTCGTTCCCCAACGCATTCCTAAGGAAAATGTGTATGATTGTGAAAGGTGTATGTGTATGAAGAGCAGAATATAGCTTATTTAATGCCATTTGGGAAATAAAGAAACCATAAGAGATGAAGGGAGAGAAATACTGTGTATGTGGTGGCTTTATTTTGTGTTCCTGTACCTCTGAGTTGAAGCGGATCTGGCAGACGTTACATGAAATAACTGGCCGCTTCGTCTTGACCAAAGGGACTCCAAAGGTGTGGTTGATCACGGCCTTCTGCACCGGGTCCATCTGACAGAAAATGACAGGGGAGGAGATATAGAGAGAAACGAGAGAGAAGAGAAGAAATCTGTAAGCTATAATTCATACTCTGCAGTTCTCTGCTCCCAAAGTCCTGGTGCTACATCATAATGATGTGAGGGGTCACTGTGCCTCTGATGGTAGAGGCCATTGTGGAGTAGAGAGGCCCACAGTTTTTTCTGCCCAAGGGACTAAACCTAAAATGACCACAAACAGGGGGAGATAAAGTGCGCACTGACAGAAGTGTTTACAGCGTCTATCCAGTGCTTACTGTATGTCTGTGTTTATAGTCAGAAAACAGCGCTTAACAGTGTTGACAGCGTGTTGCTACAACTGAGACACCTGTTGCATCCTACCTAAGCTCAGGCTTCAGATCCTGACCAGGATGTAGCAGCAAACTGTCCCTATGCTAATTGTTTCAGCCAGGACGCCTATTAAGCACCTCGTATAAATTTAACTGACATGCTTTAGCGTGTGTCGGTGGCTAAGCTTCCCACTTAAACTCTGTCCCAGACACAAAAGACCTTGCCTGTACTGATCTAAAAGGGCATCATTCCAAATATTTATCTTGGTTTGAAGCTGAATTTATCCAGCAATCATTGTTAATTGACCTTAGCATTAGTCTGGAGTCAATGGCTGGTTTGGATTTCCACCACAGACAACTGTCTGGCACTATGTGTGCAGATAAAGCAAGCAACATTTAGAAGATGATGTGGTACTGTGTGGGTATTCAAAAGGAATGAAGAGAAACAAAAATCCTGGCCTGAAGAACAATATGGATTTGAGTGTGAGTGTGTGTTTTGAATTCATAAGGCAGTGAGGGAATGTTCCAGCGAGTCCTCCAAGTCTGATGCAAGCCTGTTGGTTTAGAGAGCCTGACAGACTCTAAATGACTCAATCTGACTCATCAATACATTTAATTTGGCTAATCACCAAGCTTTACCTTAAGCTGTATTACAAGCAGAACAATAGTCTCATCCAATATAGAAATGGCTCGAGATTCTGGCCTGAGGAGTGACAGAGTAAAGCGAGGCTGAAATGAATATTCTCATAACTCAAGCTTAAACAATTAGAATTTCTGAAAAGTGCTTGTTACTCGGCAACTCCAGAGAAACAGGGTAAACAGCGAAAGAAAGAAATGGGAAGGAGGCCCAAGGCATTTAGCTGGGTGACAGCACGGTACAGAAACACACCATCTGGAGGAGCGAATGAGTGGGAGAGGAAGATGAATTGGGACACATAGAAAGAGAAAGAGAGGGAGAAATGGGAACGAGCCAGGGAGAGATAGATAGAGAGAGAGAGAGGGCGAGAGAGAGAGAGAGGCCCATGCAGGACATCCTCACATTGCACATTCTTATCTCATTTAGCTCTCTTTACCATATTCTTCGTTCCATGAGTCCCCCTTATTTCTCTCCCCAGAAACAGCCTAAAGTAGGCTCTGCTGGTTCTCCTGTTGTTGTGAATTCACATGGATTGGAGGGTGGGGGGTTGAAGGATGGGGCAGGGTAGGGGGGTCGTAGGTGAAATTGGGCAATGATGATGGTGGATGATAACTGTCTGAACAACAGCAAGAATAGCTCAGCGGTGACTATGCATTAGTCAGCTGAAACCAACAACATGACTACTTTAACAAAAGAAGTGCAATAAAACACCCATATATATATATATATATATATATATATATATATAAACAATCAACTCTGTATTTAGATCAAATCATTCCGACTTCTCCCAAATGTCACCTCAACTCCATGCTGCATGTGTCCATGCTGTGACCTATCATCGCCCCTCTGAGGAAAGTTTAACAAGAGGCTGAGCAGGCCTGGTGGAGTAACTGTACATTCCTAACTGTACAATCATGGGCTTTGCCCCAGCCAGTCAATCCAGTGCTCTGGGTGTGGGTCAGCAATGATCTATCCAGTTGATTCAGCTGTTAAAAACACTGTCCAGCTGCCAACAAGCCTTTTTGGACGGCTGTTCACATGGCCTCTTACCCAAATACTCTCCAAAACATGTCCTCATGAAGTAGGAGCAGAGCAGTGTGATGTAACTGAAGGGGGATTTTCCAAAACTCACTCAGTCGCTTTGACCAATTTTAAGAAAATTAGCAGTTGTTTTTCAAATTGGCTTTGTTTCCTGCATTAATATTTAGTTTATAATTAAATTTATTAAATCTTGAAAAGCAAATTAGTACATAATATATACTGTCATCTTGATTACTAAAACTCAGCTTTTGGAAACTCTCATGTCAGGTGGCGTATGGAGCTGTCTGAGTGCGGTGAGAGCTCTGGCAGATGTAAGTAAACAACACAGATCACTGACTTTAGCATCGCTCAGTGGTCATGTCAGCAGCTCCACTGGGCCTTAAGACCCAAACACCCTAATGCCTTTTGTTACCACAGAGCCTCTTCTGTGGAGAAACAGCTCAAAGAGCAACCAAGCATCTCCTGGCACTGCACAATGGCTTGCACCTAACCTCAATAACATCCTCTTTTGTGATTTTTATTGTGCTTTCCTTTTCTTTATTGCTCTCTCCTTGCCACTATTTATTTTTCTGTCTTTCATCCTTTCTTTGTTTCTCGTCTCTTCGTCTAGTGTGTTTGATCAGTTCCCTGGTACAAAATGTATGGACGGGTTGAATTCCAGCAACAAGGAGCACACTGATCTGTTACTCAATGGGACCAGTCTGGCAGTCACAGTGTAGTCTGCACTGTGGCAGATAAAAACAGCCTTTGAAGTTCTACAGTACTTTTGAGTTGTGCTCAGATTAAGACACAGTCGGGTGAAAAACAAACAAACAAAAAAAACAGCAAAAGGTTCAAACCTTTAGGTACTCACCTTCTTCTCCTCTGTGTCTGTAGAAGCTTGGAGCTGCATTGGTCCTCCTGTGTGTGTGCTACTGACCGAGAAGTGTGTGTGGGTCTCAGCATGTGCGAGACTGAGAGTATGTGTTGCCCCTTCCTCACTCATTCAGCCTCCTGGTCAGTTGTCAATGCTGAATACGAACTAACTCACCAAAAAAATAGGACTTGTGCCTCGTGATGCATTGTCAGCTAAGATTTCTTTGTTTTTCCTTTTTTGGCACACACTCTGCTTCTCTTTGAGTTGCCACAAAAGATCGTCTGCTGTAAAGATTTTCTCAAATCTCTCCCTTACCCTCTGGTTTTTACTGACACATTACCTAACAAGTGCCTGTCCCTTTTGTTCAGCAGTTCTCCACCTCCTCTTCCCTCAGCTGCTTTCTTTGCCTCTGTCTTACAGTTCCCCATAGTGCATTTCCCTTCACTCCGCTTTCCAGTTATCTCCTCCCCTTCTCGCTCTCTCTCTCTCTCCCCCTTTTTCATGCATACTCAGTCTGTCCAGATGCAGCCAGGATTGTGTGCCCCACTCTCCTCCTGCTCGACTCTCGCCCTCTTCCCCATGATCACACCATCTATCAAATGTCATCATCAGCCAGTGGAGCCTTTAGCCTGCCTACCAGTCCCCCCAACGACACATGAATACACAGAATTCTCTCTGGTTTCTTGCTACAGTGGCTTTAAGACATACAGTATGGGATGCCTTTCAGCCAGACATCATTACAAATAACCCCAATGAGGAACTGGACAAAACATACTCTAAATGGTTACTATTTTTGATTGACCAGCCTCAGTCTGAAACCTGTAGAAGCAACAGGTATGATGAAACATCAGTCAGTTAGCCTCGGAAGATTAGTGCTGAAATAAAAGTGTTTATGAAGGAGGACCCACGCTGTTGTAGAGTGAGTAGTTTAGGAGGTGACTGGAATATAGATGAAAGGAAGACCGACAGCAGGTGAGATTCAACAAGTCTGCACACGGTTTCGCATGATTAGACACCTTCATCGGAAATTCCTGACTTTGCAGTCTGAGCAAGTCCACATCAGGGCAGGCAGTTCGGCTCAGAGGTGTGTGAGCATGCGTCTATATCAGGACCAGCTGCCGCAGATAAATAATTCAGCCTCGTCACTGTCTAGAGGCACACTGGGCGAGACAGGCAGGTAGAGGACAAATCACATTAGAGGACCATTAAAGCTGTATATGGCTTTAGGAGAGGCCATTTCTCTGCTGTGGGGCTAATAACCCTCAATGTGAAGTAGAGTCCCATTAAGATTGTACAAACTCAGCACAGGTCACTTATTAAGAGAGAATGATAGAATAACTGGCTGCTAAAGGCCGGCTTAGTGCAGGGACATTTCTCAGTATTATTGCCGCTGTAATGCTGTGTATTTATGGAGATATTGTGCATATTCATATTTATTACAGTACATTGGTGCAGGCAGACACCATTGGCTTCAAAGACACTAGAAATGGTATCTTTATTTTGAAATAATCCTATAGTTCACCCTCCAGTCATACAGCTATGTGAAAGAGATGAGATCCAAGCAGATGAGATCCATTCTCTGATTGTTTAAACATTCTTCAGCCTAAAAGCCCAACAAGCTCTAAGATATAGTCAGTGATGTAAAGAGAGCTGCAAACACTTTACTCTAGGACTTCCTGTAAAATTACTCAACTGCACACCACTAACTTAAACATAAAAACATCTCTGGGAAAGCTGAGAGTCATGACTTCCTCTGTATGAGGCAACCGAAATTGTATCTTTTATTTTTGCATTTTTACAGCTGGAAAAGGCATTCTAAAGATATACTATACATACCATTCTCCAATGTTTTTAATGCAATGCAGTACAAGACCTAAGGTCCTGTCCATGTGTACGTGCCAGTGTGCAGTGGTGCTATAAGGTCAGAATGCCCTCCAAGCCTCTCCTATGGCCCCCTCTCCTGGCCACAGGGCTGTAAAACACCAATCACTCAGGGCTGGCTCGCAGTCATCAGCAGCAATAGCTGTTATCATTCACAGGGTCCCTATGGACCTTCAGACATAGTTAATGTTCCGAGGAGGACGATGGGGAGCAGAGGGATGTTACAGAAAGAGGGAAAGAGCGATTCACAGGGAATATTGCAGAGGGAGTGTTGCAGAGGCGGCGAGACAAAATGAAGAAAGAGCTAACAAGAATGATTCCGGGGCTGTGCTAACAGACACAAGAGTAGAAACTGAGTGCCTGCATAATATCAGTATCTCTATTAATCCATGTCTGCTGGGTGCACTGCAGCTTTAAGATCAGTGAGAATGCTTCCACTTATGTCATGGCCCATGGAGGGCTATTAAAATGAATGTATTGTTAAAACGTGTTTAACAGTGTCTGCACTCCTGTTACTATCCCCGTAGTATCATACGTGGTCAGAGCACATGCCAGATATTTCCAATTAGTGACAGGAGATTGCTATGTCACGCCGTTTCAAACTGCAGCTAAATATACCAGGCTGACACATGCAGAGAATAACTCTGGTGCAGACATGGTCCAGGAATAGCACTGCTCCACATACAGTACCTACAAAGTTCACTGATTTTACATATTGCTGACAAGAAATGTGTTGACATTCCCTAATGGAGTCTGGAGGAGCAGGCGGCACATTATGCTTAGCTGGTGAAATGCCAAATGTCTCTACAGTCTAATCTAAATTATGAGATGTTAGTTAGGGCCTGTGGAAACAGGAAGATTCCTCTCTGTTAAAAAAAAGACCCCATTAAACAAACAGTTGTGAAGTACACAGCTATAAGGGTGGCCTTAGAACTGCTCTTTAATTCTCAGGTCTTTGATAAGGAGTAGGAGAGAGTGTGTGTACATGAAATAATATAATCTTAGGAATGTCCTGCTTCCCTTATACAATGAATTATTAATGTGGGTATAGCAGCAATTCAACAATTTAAAGACACACTTTAAAGCGTAAAAAAGCATTAAAAATTACATGTTACACATAGATCGTGAAAGCATCATGAGGGTAAATACACAGACACTATGCTAGTACAACCTTAATGTCCTGCATGCACTACAGGGCTCCCAGATTTTGTGGAGGACATAGCTCTTCTTGTTTGGTTTTCTTATTGCACTGGGTGAGTTAAAAGAATGCAGTATGTGTATGCTGCTTTGTGTCTGCGTATCTGCATCAATTCTCACCGTGTTGAAGTTGTGGAAGAGGCTCATGCTGTGTGGAGGAGGGGGGGTCTCCATGGGGAACTGCAGGAAGGGCTTCATGTCCAGGTGGGGCTGGATCACCGTGGGGGTCCGCAGGAACGTTGGCACCGCCGGCCCGGCCCGGTTTATGCCTCCTACACACATAAAAAGACAGAGATAAATAAATATACGACCCTCTTTATTATTAACCAAATGTATAAAAGTAATGTAAGATAATCGTACTGGTAATAAATGTCTTAAGTAATATTCTTAAATAAAATATAAAAATAGAAGAGCGAAATAGAGAAAAACATAACAAAACATGTACCTCATTACAAATTGTGCACTGTTGTTTTCTGGAATGTGCTACTTAATTCCAAAAGCACAATGAACCATAATTGCACTGCAAAAGCAATTATTTCTCTCTGGACAGAGCAAAGCTATGTGATACCCCAATGGATCACACAATCTCTAAACTGTGAGAAAAAGCAGCATTTGGGCCGGTAAGGACGCTCCAGTGATTGCTGTGGACGGACATTCTAG
Source organism: Xiphias gladius (assembly GCF_016859285.1). Taxonomy (NCBI): domain Eukaryota; kingdom Metazoa; phylum Chordata; class Actinopteri; order Istiophoriformes; family Xiphiidae; genus Xiphias; species Xiphias gladius. Next base: position 14,879,839 of record NC_053417.1, on the reverse strand, counting down.
TTTTCCTGACAAGTTGACAAGACTGAAGCGCCAAAGTGCAGCGGCAGATGCGGTCATACTGATGGTTTTGTGGGCTTTGCAGAATTTACATCACTGAAGCATTTCATTATACTAAAACATTCACATCAAATGAAGCGGGAATGCCACGGAGAAGACAAGAGTGCCACAGAGGCAGTGGGGATTCCTCTACCTGCCTGCCAGTCTCCTCTCTTCTCCAGGCAGACATCTGCAGCTTGAAGATAATGAGTTTTATCTCAGCATGTGTTGCTTTATGTCATCCTGCCTCTTGCACCAGAGTTGGATTGCTTGGTTGTGTGTAATTATAGAATGAATGAATCATAGACTCTGATTCCTCTACTCATGTCTGACACATGCTGCCTTGCTTTGACTATGTCCAACATGCTTTTTGACTGGATAGAAAACACAAAAACACACACACACACACACACACACACACTTGTGCACTATGTTGATGTTTAATTCTCCTATAAAAGCATGCAAGGCTGTCATAATGACACACGGCTGCCTCTTCCTGTCATTGCTCCCATCTGCCTCCTCGTCCTCTCCTCCTTATCCCCCCTCGTCTCCTCTTTAACCTCTGTCAAGGATGATAGCGATGGGGCCCACACAGCAAAACTCTGCCTCAGCAAGCTCTTAGATTAAGCCTCTTAATATCCGCAACTGGATTTCTGTGGCTTTCAAATTCCCCCGAGACTTAAAGCTCTGCTGCTCTCCTTTTTGGGATTGCTTTAAGCTACTCTCTCGCTCCGTTACTAGCTGTCCCTCGCTCTGCTTCCTACTGCAATTGGTTTCTACCTGCCCCCACACTTTCAAATGATAATTTGGCCATTATTTGACACCTCTGCATTTTCATCAAGCTTTATGTCAACCGAATGTGATGAGAGAAAATAATATGGCTGCTGCATGGAAGAATATGGTGTTAGGAGACGCAGTCTCCAAAGTTTGGATTAGAGAGAGTGGGAGAGAAAGAGAGAGAGACTGACTTTGTCAGACTGAGTGAAAGTGCTGTCTCAGCTGAAGCCCAGCTGCCTTCTGCTGCGCATCTGTGGGCCTCAGGGTGGAGAGAACTGCATCATTACCTCTAGTTAGGCATGTAAGTTTCTTCCATTGAACAAACCACAGATATACACATGTACACAAGCACAAGCTCATGCTCACACACACACACACACACACACAACTATTCTTACACCAGCGGAAACAAGTTAGTGGCCTTGTGCCTGTTGGTTTTCCAGCTGGTGGATTGTTTTTGTTTCATCATTGCAGGCTGACTCAGTACTCATAAACATTTCTGTTTACATTTCAGTATAAATACTAGGAAGTGATGTGTTTTTGTGTGTTTTTCCAAACTGGAAAGTCTCACCCATTCTGTTAAGTATACACAGTCACAAATTTCATCCAGTTTCCTCAGTCAGACTTTTAAGACGAGCTCCCCCTAGATGCTGTGTTTTGTGACGAGAGAGGATGGGAGGTCCTGGAGCTGCTCTCTCCTCTACATATACCTCCATGACTGATGAAGACACCTTCTCCTCTGGGGCTGTGCCACTAACAACATGACTAATACACTGCCTCTTGACTGCATTTATCATGACACTTTACCACATGTTGATACATGGCCTTGTGTCTGTGGCTCTTTGTGCAAGGTTGTGTGCCTGCATGTGTGTGTTTTGCTTGGAAGAGGTGACACTCTGTTAGTTGAAGTTGCACAGTAGTAATATTTGCAGCTCCCCAGTGAGTCTGCACTTTAACATGGAGACTGTTACTGGCAGTGGGTCGGCAAGCCTCTGGCACGCAGACAAACAGAGAGACTGGCTGACCAGGGAACACATCATGTCTCTGCAGCAACAGAAAACTGAGGAAGTGAACAGAGCTAAGGATCAGACTGGAGCGAGAGGAGCAGTCGTCCTTGAAGCAAAGACAGAGTCTGTCCCATTGGGGACTCTGGGTGTGTGTACGTGTGTGTGTGTGTGTGTGTGTGTGTGTGTGTGTGTGTGTGTGTGTGTGTGTGTGTGTGTGTGTGTGTGTGTGTTTGCGCGCGCACATGCATGGAGGCATGTGTGTTTGTCAGTGTGAATAAGTGAGAGTGTGACTGCTTTCTTCTCCCAGTGTATAATTACCCCATTAAATTAAACCTCTCTTTGGGGACCCTCTCACAGTGTAAATCAAACAAATTGCTGTATGGTGTCGGAGTGTGCCTGTGTGACCTGCACTACGTTTTGTGTGTGTTTGTACAGTTTGTGAATAAGTGAATATTTCTATGTGGTCCCACCAGGCTCTACTCTGCTCATTGACAAAATCTTCCAGTAGAGCCAGAGCTAATAAAATGATGAATCGTAAGTGTTTCTTCTTATTGTGTAACAACAGAAAAAGACAACCACGTGACATAATAAAAACACAGCATACACACTCTGCACTACTGTGGAACACTACTCACAGCTGTAACACTAGTGCTGAATGGCTGCTTTTCTCTCTTTAATATTATGGCAATTTAATATTTTTGGGTTGTAGACTGTTGGCTGAACAAAACAATCACTTTGGAGATATAACCCTTGGCTTCAGGAAATTATGAAGCCAAGGAAGCATTTTATACTGTTTTCATTTTATGAACCACCTTATTACTGAATAACAGATAAACAAAAACAATTATGCACAGAAATCATCAACAATCAGTAATGAATAAAACTGCGGGCTGCAACCCTAAGAAAAGCTAAAGCTAATTTCTGCATATTGAAGTAAGTGAGGACAAAATGGTGTCTTTACTGTGTGTATTGCCATATTTCCTCCCTCTTTTCTCCTTACAGGCATTAGGAACCTGATCTGCTTGAATGTTTGTGTGAGACAGAATGACAGACAGTCCAGTCTGGAAGAGCTGAGAGGACTTGGACAGTGATTTTGATGTTGTTAAACCCTCTGACATGCTAGGAATCCTACCAGGCTTGCAGGGCCCATAATCAGAGCTCTTAAACTGCCTCTTGGACACTGCCTGAAGGTTTGGTGTTGCAGCTCATGTATGCTATAAGTGTGTGTGTGTGTGTGTGTGTGTGTGTGTGTGTGTGTGTGTGTGCGTGCGTGCGTGCGTGTGTGTCGTGTGCGGATTTTGAGTTTTGGACCTTGGGAGTAATGACATTTTTAGTTGGAACTTTGATTTAGATTATAGTTAAAGGAATGGTTTGGGTGAGGCATGTACTTGTAATGGTCAGCACTGACGACCAGGGAATGCATGTTACATGGTCCTCCCAAGTATGAAAATATTCATATGTGTGTGTGTGTGTGTGTGTGTGTGTGTGTGTGTGTGTGTGTGTGTGTGAAAACACCCACATTTGGAGAAAACAGGGAAAACCCCATGCTCACACTGCTCTTGCATATACACAGATAACAGTAAAAAAGGACAAAACAAGCTATCTGCTGCTGGAGGGGGTGGGGGGCTGGGGGCTGGGGGATTTAAAGCTAGAAACTGGTTTAGTATAGACAGAGTGTAAGGGGGAAAAGAAGGAGGGTTAAAATTAGAGAGCAGGCAGCAGAGAGTTCAAAGGAGAGAGACTGATTCTCTTATTTGGCATAATTCGCCAGCCTGCGTGGCCTTGATAAATCTGCTTTTGGCCACATCACCGCTTCCACTTGGGAAATACATATATATATATATATATATATATATATATATATATATACACACACACACACACACACACACACACACATACACACAAATCAATGCTCCCCAATCCTATTTCTCCATTGGACACACTTAATTTCCTAACTTTATATGTGTGGAATGAACAAGTGGAGGCAAATAACACACAAGTAAAATGCAACAGATGGGGGATCATTGCATTTTCTTATTGTTACTGCCTATGTTTTTCGTGTCTTGTGCCTGTTTCCCACTTCATACAGTAATTACGATACGATGCAGCATCATGATGATAGTGAAAACAAAGCTCAGACTCTATTCCACACTCATAGACAACCGCATAATTATTCATAATCAATCAATTATTCAAATTAAGGAAAAATATGTTTAAAGAGGGTTCACAAGATGATTTTCACATGAAAAGAAACATTCTGTTATTAAATATTACATTATAAAATTATTAAATCAATACTATATAAGGTTATTATGCTCATGCAGGATTGTATTATTACATCGGTGAATGTCTAACTCTAGAAACAGAAGCTGATAGAGGAAGAATCTTATTGAATTCCCATTTGGTGTTTTCCTTGCCTATGCTGCAAGACAGAAAGCTGTCTCTGGAATCTAGGCTAAGAGAATCTTTTCATGTCTTGAGATTATCTAACAGGCTGTGTAGGTTGGGCCACACTGTGTTCAGCCTTCTTTCCCATGGGCGTTGGGTGCATTCAGGAGAGAACAATGAGAGCGGGGTAGTTGGCACAAGGCATGCTGGACAAGCACAGATGTGCCAGGGTTGCTGGCAGCAGAGACGGGGAGAAGGAGGTGGTAACAGTCAGACTGCCAACTTGCCTTTCTGCAGGGCTGTGAAGCAGGACCCTGTCCTCCACATGGCTCAGAGGCAAGGGAGACATCAGGAACACATACACAGTTTATAGTCAGTGCTGCCGATAGAGTTGACGTTGGAATGTGACCAACAGAAACACGGATAAGATTCAAAACATTTGATAATACAGCACCTGACTGGGATTAATATAAGTAAACGACAACCAAGAAATATTTTTTGGCATCTCAAAATTTTGTGGCAAGCTTTGGCTTTAGTGATTAACTGTGCAGTTTTCATAATTTACTTTATTGATCTAGTGCATGCATGGCATTTAAATTTCAGACTAACTGCCGACTCTAAAGCCTGAGAAAACCTGCTCTCGGCTTATGGATACATTATTGAGAGAACTCGAAAACAGTGAGATGATTTAAAGACACCGGGAGGTGCACTGGGAGCTTTCTCAACATAACCCCCAACATTGTTTCTAATCACACCTCCTTTTTCACTCTCTCTCTCTCTTACACACACACACATGCACACACAACAGAGTACACTAGACTCGTACTGTAGGAACACCATTAGCAGCTCCTCAGTCCCAGTCTGACGGTTCAGAGGATGGTGGCTGTCTGCACATTGACAAACTAATGGCAGAGATAAAAAACTGTGGGTGCCTGACTATTTTATAACCACTGAAGAGAGAATTCTCATGACCTAAAATGACTGGCTTATTATTATTACAGTATTTGTGGTCAGGCAAAGCTGTCAGATTTTTCTGTTACATCCCTCCTGGTTTACTGTTTCATATGGTTTGTAGTGTGTGACGGATGACTAGCCATCTGTCTGTCTGTCTCTCTCGATTTCTCTTGCCATCTCTCTCTCTCTCATCTCTCACTTTACATTCATTTGTTGCCTCCCTCATGATCCGCTCAGTGTGTATTCTGTGCTGTACACAGCTGTGCCCAGGACTATAGGAATAGCCAATTCATTTTAGCAGTGGAGGCAGCGCGATAGAGTGCGGACACAGGGTCCAAGAGGTAGAAAGAGAATGAAAATTTGGCCCTGCTCCATTCAGTATTCCCTTCCAGTCTCAGGCCCAGCAGGACATTGTGCCTCCCTTTCACCTGACCACCAGCGCAATCAACAGGATCACAGGCCTTGCCAAAAGCCCTGCTGAACTGTACATAGAAAATAGCACAGACACACTAAGGTTGACAGATACATACACGAGCAACAGACAAATGCATGAACATACACATGAAAGACACAAGTTTGTGCACGCACGCACGCACACACACACACACACACAGTGACAAAGACTGAATTAACTTTGTCTGTAAGACACACTTAAACCTCAGTGCACTCTGTTGTACACATGTAGAGGATTATCCAGTCAGGCCCATTCAAGGCAACATTCCTCTGACTCACATGTCTCAATGGCTTTATACCTGTGTCCATCATAAAGCATTTGACTCTGTTTTAAGTTTGCCTCCACACACCCACATACACATGCCACGTCATGTTCATTGAAAGAACTGGTTCAGCCTCATGCCTCACCTGTCCCCTTAAGATCCTGCACAGAGGCACAGAGTGCCATGCAGGTCATTAGTCTTGAGTGTTTGTCTGGCAGCTGTGTCCTGAGCTGCTTACCTGCCTGGATGCTCCCCTCCCAGACAGCTGTGGCAGCACCATCCTTCATCCAGATAGCTGCCTCAGCCTCTGCTAGAAATGAATTAAGGACTCATAGTGTCAGACTCACAGGGAGTGATGCACTTCATCACGGAAGGCAACAAGCCACCACCTTCACGCCATCAAGCAAAACCACCAAACCCCCAAAACCTGAGCAGGCTTGACTGTAAGTGACCACAAGAGTGTGCTGCTGAGCCCCTCTGTAAACTTCAAAGCAGCCATTTCAAGTTCTTACTTTAGCGCCTGAAAATGATTATGAAACATAAAAACTGCATGTTCCGATTAAACTTTATCTCCCCCATCTTTTCTAATCATAGTATGCTAATTTATAGCTTCCTATGAAGGTTAATACAGGCACACAAGGTAGGTGGATGGAGATAAAGATCTGTTTGATTTGCTGCCTGGAACTGCTGGTGTTATACTACGGTTTAATGGGAGGATTATGCAGGAGAAGCTGGGAAAACTGAAACTTGTGTGATTACCACAAAAGCCAGTTGGCTTCTCTGTTTGTATTTGTGTTGCATTTAAGATGTGTGTGTGTGTGTGTGTGTGTGTGTGTGTGTGTGTGTGTGTGTGTGTGTGTGTGTGCGTGTGTGTGTGTATTCCTGGAAGTATGTGCATTTGTGTGTATATTGGTTAGTGTAAAAGGGTCTCGAGAGCTTAGTTTCTGTGATATGATACAACGGTTGCTGCTCAAGACTTCAGCACAGTGCTAAGTATCAATCCTTAATCCAGATCTACGCACTACAGTGAGACTCATGAACAAACACTCAAACAGACACACACACAAACAATGTGTTATCTAAATGGCTTACAAATGAATATTAGCTTTGCTTCTGAATTGTTTTGTTAGCATCTGTGCAGCGTAACTGCGCGGGCAACATGTTTGTGTCTGTGTGGGATGGTGTTAAACTTTCCCCTCTAATTGCAGGTCTTTTAGATTTTACCCAACCTACCAATTTGGAGAACAGCAATTTACTGCATTCATTGTACTGTAAGGTAGGAGTAAAGTACAGCCTGCAGCACGCATGGTATTATGCTCTGTGGCTAGAATTTTTTAAAGAATGTCCAAGTACCAGCAACATGAAGGTCAAACAAAGTTAAAACAGCTTCACATTAACGATCAAAGCTTCCCAAATCTCATACGCATAGTTTAGATTTTTAGGTAAAAGGACCAATTAGTGTAAGTTCATCATTGCCTCCCTTACACACATACACACACCAGAAAGTCAGGCTGCCCTTTGCAATCTTATCAGGGAACTTAATTCCAGACAGGTCCATTTCAAGAGCAGCTTCTATTCCAAAATATATATAACCCATAACAAATAACATCAGACACACCAGCTCCTCAAAAAACACACACTAAATACAGATATACTTGATTTAAGGAAGGGTAAACCTTCAGTCTCTCCCCAAGGTGAGTATTGTGCATAATGACAGAGTGGACGGGGTGGTAATGACACCCTAGTGAGATAATATGACAGTTGCAGGCCCCAAAAAGCCCCCCTCCAAGATCCTACCTTGATCTCTCCTAAGTAGCTGTATCAAGGCAGGGAGGGTTTAATTGCCCGTCTGTCTCTTTGGTAGACACAGAAGAGCTGACTGGGGATTCCAAAAGAGATGGAGAGAAGAAAGATGGGAGCTAAGGGAGGAAGCATGATGCAAAAATAATGCCATGGAATGAGGGTGAAGACAGTCTGCCCCTGATACCCCTGCCTACGTTGCCTGTCAACCCTCAGCTCCACAATAGACAGAATACACACTAGAGCCAGTGCACATGCTTGAGCCGCAGAAGCAGATGCACACCCCTTTAATCCCTCAGATAAATCTCCTGCTGGCTCCTCATCCGGCAGCAACTGAACTTTTGGAGAGTGTTGGCTTTTGTTGCTTGTGGGTTGAGGGATTGTGTGCTGGTACAACACACAAACACAGAGACACACTTGCACACTGACATGCACACACATGCACACAGATCCCTGATCTCTGTAGAGCAGCCAGCGACCTTCCTGATTTATGCTGTAGATATGCTGTAGCGTGCCGATCAGCTCAGTAAAGCCAAATCCTTTGACTCATTTTCCTTTTCTTTTCACACTGGATCTGTAGTATCTATTCATCCAAGGGCAGTTAAGGTGGGCTAGTAAAATGATACAGTTCCATCCCTTCCCGCATGACTGATATCCTGTTTGTGTGTGGCTCCTACCTTAAATCAATGGCAGCACTGATAATGATGATACTTTGGGCTTCATGTTGCAACTTGCACCAACCCATTCAGGACAGGATTAATAGATTTAATGAAAATGTCTGAATTGGCCTCAGTCTCATTACATTCCAATGGGATATTTATCTCTATAGCACCTTGTGTGATGAAAGCATACCATGTAATTAAGTTTGAACTATAGTACAGGCCCATAATCATTTAGTGGTGCAAAGCTCAGCAAGTGCAGCCTGGGTGTGTGCGTGCGTGCGTGCGTGCATGTGTGTGTGCGCGTGTGGTTGTGGTGATGGAGAGTGTTTGTGCTGTTTTGAGGTCAGTAATGACAGACAAATAGCAGTCAGGGCTAATGGGAGAGGACAGCCAAGGATAAAGTGAACACAGAGAGAACAGTGCAGCATAGCTCAACGCAGGCTGACTGTGGAGACAAGGCATACAGCACTGTTACAGCATTCACACACAGAGAGGGTCACAATTGGTGCATAAAACAAACACACAAATATGCGCAAACACACACCCCTGTGTGGTTACCCTTGTCAGTGCATGGGCTTACATTCATTCCCTAACTTCCCTAACCTTAGCACTAATCCTGACCCACATGGTTACATAGCTAACCCTATTTTATGTAACATTAATTCTAAACCTGGACCTTTAAAAGAATACTCCACCCAAAATGCATATTTTGAGTATCAAATACTCACTGCTTGTATACTTGGAAGGTAGCTCTGAAAAGTGTGTAGCTTTCTTTTTCACAGACGATGGCAGCTGTAAAAAGTAGGATTTTGTTGTAGTGGTATGAGAATTTTCTATGGACATTTGATCATTTTTGCTATGACTCACTATTTGAATACATTTTAACTACTATGAATTTAAGCTGACAATATAAGCTGCCATCCTCAGCAAGTGACGAAGTTTTTATTATTTGAGACTAATATATTTGAGATTCAAAAGACAGATTTTTTTGGTGGAGTATATATCTCAATATTTCCATACTTACAAAAAGCTATAGGGAACATTGAGATGAAAAAGCGTACATACAAACAAATGAACAAACAACAGTTCCCACAGTGTACAGTTCCCATATTTCACATTGGTACATGTTTTGGTCAACTGTAATTTTTCTGCAAAGCCCAGAAGTTTCAGTAGTTTCAGTGATTACCCCTTAAAACGGAATGAACTGACATCTGTCATCCGGCAGCTAAAAAGACGAAAAGCTTCACAGCAGATTCCAAATTCCTCTCTTCCAAGACCCCTGTCTTCTTTGAATTTCCTAATGTCTGCTTTCTTTCTTCCTCAGGTTTCTATCTTTTTATGTATTTTTCTTTTGTAATGAATGCTCCCTTGGCTGACAGCCAGTCAGGTTTGTAAGATGATCACCGAGTTGTCCAACAGAGATGTGTCTGAATGTCACTGGCTAAGGGCAAAGTCTTAGTCAGTGATGGATGGACTGCTGGAATGCAGTGGAGGAGAAACCGGAGCACTGCTTTGTTATGTCTGTTGAAAGACAGTGATCCACTGTAGCGGGGGCAGGTTAGACTTACTGGTAGAAAGGGGAGAGAAAATGCTGTCTGTACATCAGTGCACTGCAACAGAAACAGAGGGATAAAGAGATGGAGAGAGAAAACCAGAAAAAGAGGGAGAGACAGAAAAACAGAGGACAAGGTGACATTCTTCGTCTGAGAAGGCAGTACACCGGAACACGTACCCTCTTTGCCTCTCCCCCTCTCTCCACCTGTTCTCTTTTGCTGGTTGTTTTCCTTTCTGCAGCCTGTTCAGATCCGCTCCCCCTTGTTCCCTGCCAGCCAGCCCCCACCCAAACCCACATGTCTCTCCCATCTTCTCCCCTTCTTCTCTTGTTCAAGGCGGTGGTCACACACCCAAGTGGAACAATAGCCAGCGACTTTATTCCCATGCACCTCCCAGAAACCTGTGCCCTCAGGTATGGAATTCTATCACTCAGCCACTAACAGTTGGATCAACCCAAATACACTTCGAACAGAAGCAACAAAGGCAGCAGATTCTCTCTAAGATTAGACCACCAGCCCTAAGGCTGAAGAGAAAAGAAGGAAACATGATGGGTTGGTAGAAGGTGTATGTGGGATTTTTAAAAATTAACCTGCGCTGTTTGAACAACACCAACCATAATATCCTCCTGCCTGGTGTTTGCCAGTCCATTTCATATCTTCCATTCCCAAGGGAGGGTAGAGGGTAATATGCTATCAGCCTAATAGAGTGGGGGAGGAGACTTTATGGTTGATGGCCACTGCTTTCATTGTAGCCCTGCAGTGTATTGTCTATGAACATGGAGTAGCCTAACAAACGAGCATGTCCTCTAATATAGTGTTCTCTGTTTAACCTCTCTGTTCACGGCCCAATCTCTTTAAGTGCTGGGGGTCTTTTCCGTAATGTCACTTGTCATTGGTGTGACCACAAATGACACTTTTGTTTAAATCAGCATCCATCACCTCCCCCTGTAAAGTGTGGCAGGCAGCTGGGGAGCTGTGCACACTCAGAGAATCCGGACAAGCCACCAAGCATTTTTTAAAGGTTAAAACAACAACTGAAATTTAAAATTCTGTGCCGAAAGTGAGCACCACCATAGTGTAATTGAGACTTGTGATAGAAACACACACAAAAATCCCCCATGGATGCTAATTCCCCTGGCAAAGCTCACTATATGAAAGAGGGAAACCTCCTTGAACCAGACCTGAGCTCATTTTTCAAAGTAGAGAGCAATTCCCACCGTTGTCTCATACATAGAAGCTAAGTCGAGAGTAATCTTTTTGCTTTTTCATACCACCTCCCACACCATCAAGCTCAGCTGAGGCATATTCAGCACATTTTTTCATGATAGCAGGTGATGCATTATTCAGTCAGCTCTGGTTGATTTTGGCTGTAATAAATCTCCAGTCTATAGACATGTGGACATAAACCCGCACAAACTCATACACAAACTGGCATTCTCCAGAGTTGATGCTTGAGGAATAAAGCATGAGCACTGAGCATCCACAAATCACACCTCCGTGGAGAGATCTTAAACAAAGCATACGGTGGATGAAAGGAGTGCTAGGCTTTTGAAAAGCTATCCAAAGCAGCATGGTAATGAGAGTAATGAGGATATCAGACACTGAATGTGCTGCAATATGCTTGTTAAATGTGACAGCTGAATTACATCAGAGGTTCACCCCTGTGAATCAAAACACTGCTGAAGCAAATATTCTGTCCTATGGCCAAACATTTCCTCAGTTCACACTAACATTTAAGGACACTTTACTGTAGGCAGGGTCATTGAAATGTTCAGAGTCATTACATAACTTAAGAGAGGGGTAGCAGGGACACCTGGCGATGGGCAAAACTGGTCCTGAACTGGTGGGCCATATGATCACATACCTTCAAAGAGAGTTAAAGGGCAGCTCCACCAATTTCCAAAGAAAAACTCAGTTGACTAGTCATGGGGAGTACCACTCAGCCTGTGAAAACAGTTGTATAATGTTCTCTATGGCACTGGAAGGAGTCTGAGAGACTTGTCTGATACATCAATTGTGACCATTCTTCATGAAAGTGAAATACTAGATCACTGCAGTGCTATTTTAAATAAGATACTGAACTTAAAGGTCAGCATTTTGCTTTCTGGCAGAGTTAGATGAGAAGATTGCTAAAACTTTTATATTTTATATCATACACAGATTAGCCACAACATTACACGCTACACGTTTCAATGGGTGAATGGGATATATATCTGTGTGTGTGTATATATATATATATATATATATATATATATATAGTTTTGGTTGATCGTGTGTGTCTCTTAACACAAAGCTACAGGTCTGCACCCTCACGCACTCTGCCTGTTTTCCTTCACCTCCTCCTTCTAACTCACACCCACCCCCCATGCCCCAGTCTGACTCCTTGGTTTGTCTGAAGATCGGAGGGCAAAAGGAGGATGGGTAGAAAAGAGGGATGATCGTCCAGCAGTGTTTTCTGAGAGAGCAGAGTAGAAGAGGGTGTTCAGTGCCATGGCTTAGGTGCTGCTTGCCTTTGCAGCCTGGGCCTCATTGTTATTATGATTTATTTTTTAATGAGCAGTGCTGCCCTACCCTCTGCCATACAAAGGCCTGATTGAATCTGGCGTTCCATTAGCATGTTAAAGAGGCCCAGCTTCATCTATGAGCTGCTGACTGACAGTGGATATCATCTCTGTAATTGCTCCGTATACTGGAGCCAGAGCCAGCCAGCCAGAGAGAGAGAGAGAGAGAGAGAGAGAGAGAGAGACGCACACACACACACACACACACACACACACACACACACACACACACACACACACACACACACACAGACTGTGGAGGAAGGGGGGAGTTGAAGAAAGATGGGAAGGGAGGGATTAGGATTTAAAAAAGAAAGATGCAGGAAAGAGGGGGAGAACTGATGAGAGGAGCTGGTGGATCAAGCTACATCTCGGTATATCTCAATTTGGCACGGATGGGACTCCATGCAGAGAGTTGGGAATAGTCTGTTTGAATAAGGTTTTTTTTAAAGCTACACTCACAGGCTATGACACTTACCAAAGCAGAAACAGTGGCGGTGTTTCATAACAGAAGCCCTGCATGTACGTAGCTGAAGCTGTTATACAAGGAAATTATGTTGCACAGATTTTACATCTATTAATGTGCAAGTTGAAGCAAAGCACATATGAGATTCTGTTGCATGTACAGCTGGTATTTTTGAGCAGGGATGTCACGGTGTCATGTAAGTACATGTCACTGTGCCTGACACCTTTATGTGACAGTGTGCTCTTCTTCTTTTTGTCAGCTCTGCACCACATCTAACCCCATGTCTTCTGCTCTCTCCCTACCTCTGTATACAGAGGGGTTTTGCATGTTCCCTCTCTCTCCCTCTGTTTTTGTACTCACTCTATTCTCTCCAACTCTTTCACATCTACTTCCTCATCCCCTGCATCACTGAGCACCACTCCTCCACCTCCTCCTCTTCCTTTCCTTCCGTCGCCCTTGTTCTTCCCTTTCTCTGTTCCCTCCCTCTCTCTCTCTTTCTCTGTGTCCCTCTCTTTCTCTGCAGTAAATGGTAATTGAACAAACAGTGTGGTGGAGGAGAGCTGCAGAAAAGATGGTTATCCTAACCCCACATGCCATGCATCCAAAATTAGCCCCCCTCCCTCTCTCTCTCTTGCTCGGCTCGCCTCTGCTCTGCTGTGACAGTGTGACATGCATGCAGTCCCACAGTATCATCTGCCTTGTGTATTAATATTGGAGGACAGCCCAATGGTACCATGGTGAGTGAGTGTGCATGTGTGTCTATGTGTATGGAGGTGGATGTGTGAAAGAACTCAGATGTGCAGCGCCAGCACATTTCCAATCCTAAGGAGACCAGGTCATAAAGGAAGATGACAAGCACACAGAAGTACTCATATCCCGAATCTGCACAACATTGCAAAAGGGAAGGCTCGAAAGTGTCAACGTGCCACACGTAATCCTGACTCATTATATTAAATTTGCTACTGCTTGTCCTATCATCAGAATGTGATAGATGCTTCACGACCTGCCTAGATATAGCTAATCTATAAAGATGTTTTTATTTTTTTTTTACATCTTTTCAGGATTAATATGAATGAAATGTCGTGTTGTGCAGCTGAAAAAAATATGTGGGAGTAATGGGGCTTCCACATCAGAAACGACAAACCACAAAGCGCAGTATGTCACAAAGTCTGTTTTAAACAGACTGGATAGATTTACTAATGACATAATTAATGTGCTCAGTTAATGCTTTCAGGTTTTACTGTCAAACAAAGCAGCTTAATCCATCAACAACAGGAGGGTAGTCTCTGAGTTTTATTTGGCGTTTGAATGTAGTTTATTTAAACAAAAACAGCTAAAGCGTTCCAACTAACCCTGTTCTCGCAGATATTTTCTGCTGCTTCAGATTTTTTATTTTTTTATGCCAAGTTCTGGTATGAATATGTAGAACTATGTTATTTTGGATTCTCTGACACAGATGAAACTCTGACAAACTAAAAATTAACTTCCTTCCTTTTTTCTTCGTTGGAGTGAAAAATGCTAGCTTTTTAGTGGCATCGGACATGCTTCATAAAAGTAAATATGGATTTCTAAGTTTAATTTAGTTTAAACAAATGCAGAGGCCAAGTGCACAATCAGTTTCATATGTAAAGATAAGAAACCTTACAGTGCTGGTCATCAACAAGGAAAAGGTTCTCCAACTCTAAATCAAAGCAAGGAGAAAAGGTATTTTAAGAAGCTTTTATTTAATCAGACATATTCATGATCTAAAAGGCCAAAGGTTTGACCGGATAGACTTTGCATCATGGCAGACCTAATAAAAACCTTGTTATACAGACAATTTGGGACAACATATGGAAATAAGTTATTTTGACTTATAGTCTGTATCAAACTTAAATTTTATGCATGCATATTTTATATAGTGTTCATGCTTGTTTTATTCTGCTTTATGTTGTATTTTGTGTTTTTTCATTTGATTGTTGTATCTTGGATTGAATGTGTGTCAATGTGGATGTCAGTGTTTGGATAAGTGTGTCATGTGTAGGTTGTTTTATAACAAAATAAAACCAAACCAAACACCAGAAGTATAACTTCTTCTATCACCTAAAACTAAAACTTTTAGGTGATCTAAAACTTCTATCACTAGATTATTAATAATTTAGTTATTTTGGCCACAAAAACTGTTGGAATATCTGGTCAGAGTCTGTCTCACACATGAAAAACACAGAAAGGCGCAGCAACATCTTTTATTGAGAAAATGACCTTACTTTTCACATCAGGTGTGAAAGCTAGGTAGCAACACATTATTTCATGGGCACACTGGCCTTTCACATTAAACATTGGTTTAAACCAAGTCCATTAAATTCATTCAACATCTTCAGTGTAACCCCCCCCCCCCAGCACCAGCACCAGCACCACCACCACACACCTGTCCTTTCTTTTTTCCCACCTTTATGTTTGCATTCATTATAACTATCATTTATTATCATAAAAATTAGTACTAACTGAAGGGGTCTTGACTCGGTGCCACAGCACCTGAACACTATGTACCCTTCAAATATACAAATGCACACATACACACACACAACATAGTCCTCCTCCCACCCTCCAGGCTCTCCTTGCTCCACTAACACACCATGAAATCTCTAACACTCACAACACATTTACATGACATTACCGCTGAACTGCTATAAAATTGGTGCCTGAATAGCAACTGCTGAGATGCATTGTTTGTGTGTGTGTGTGTGTGTGTGTGTGTGTGTGTGTGTGTGTGTGTGTGTGTGTGTGTGTGTGTGTGTGTGTGTGTGTGTGTGTGCGTACTTGTACTGGCAAAGCACAACAGGAGTTTCAGCGGCTGTTTACATTGTGCTGATTGTCAAAAACATAATTTTACGACCGGTCTGTAAAATGGAGAATATTAATATGTGTTTGTGTGAAAAGGAATTCTACATCTGAGTTGAGACTATATTCGAGTCTGTTGTCTGATTGTAATGATCTCCTGTGGTCTCCTGTGTGCTGCTCTGGGATTAGCATGGTAATCATGCAGCATGTTGACACACACTGTTAGATTGATGTGCTTGTTTGTGTGGTGTAGGGCTGCACAGCTTTAAACACCAACTGACTGCATTAGCCACTTGCTACTAATCTGAGACTTAATGGCTTTCCCCAACAATGTTGTTCCCATGCACATGTTTTATTCAAATGCTTGCTGGGTCTGTTCGTAAAGTGCAGAGATCTATCACTGTTACTTTCCCTTACAGAAACGCTCTGGCCAGATCAATGTAGTCGTGTCTGAAGAGGTAGTTTATCACCAGCAATTATCCTCCAAGTAATACCCTCTCTTGTTTGTCTTGGACCAAGCAAATGGGACAAGTCAGAGTTTCAGATTCAGTGACTATTGATGCAGCCCCTAAGGCCAGTGCTGACATATGTATATATGTGTGTGTGTGCATGTTTGTGAATGTGTCCAAAGTAGAGCACAAAGAGGATCAGCTGGTAGACTGCTTTGTATCTGCAACAATAAAAACAGCCACAGGAAACAAGCAGACTACTGTCTTAATTTCCATCTCGCTCCCCTATTTTTGCCCAGTTGCTACTATTCTGAAAATGTGTACTGTGATAAAATGCCATGCGTATCTCAAAGGCTGCAACTGTAGTTCTTGGAGCTACTCTATATTTGACCAAAGCTTTATACAGCTATGGCATCAGAGTTAAAGATTTGCTCATGTCTTGGATAAGATTTATATTCTTTGCCTAACCCATGGGGTCTTATTCCGGGCATGCATAGCACACGTAGCCAAATAACAGCAACTCTAAGTGTCTTCATTCAGTAGCAGTGAAGAAGTGTGCACATATAGTTTGCATGCTTGTACATGTCACTGTGCACACGCACTTGAGGCCACTGACAGTGTGGTGGAAAGCCTTGGTGATGCAGACAGTGTAGCTTTGTGTGCTAGCTGGTGCTCCGCTGCTGCTAAAAGGACAGACAGATGTGACGCTACAGTGACGATGACAACAAACCATTATGTAGCTTTTCCTGTTCCTGCCCTGCGTGTTGCACACGTTCCACGCGCACCTCCTTCACCCTCATCTGTCTGCTTCTCTCCCCTGCTATCAGAGTCTCAGACTGCGGCAACACAGGGCAGTGAGACGGAAAATACAGTGATTGTTTCCGACGAAAATAGAGGGGCTCAGTGAGAGGGAGATGCAAAAAGAGAGCAGGAGAGAGAAATAGGGAACCAAAGGATGACAAGGCAAGGGGAGAAACCAATGGAGTAAAGGCAGAAAGAGAGAGACAGCGCATTAGAGCAGACCATTTTAAGGTCACTCTGTTGTTGTATAGGCTCAGGGGAGATTTTTGAGTAGCAGCTCCACTGACTAACCCTGATATTGTGTATATTTGAGGGAGTGAGCATGAGAAAGAAATGGAGGATAAACAGAAAAAAGGGAGAGGTTGAGAGTAAGAGATAGAGAGAAAGACAAGGAGGGAGAGAGTGCTGGACTGTACCATAAAGAGTCTCACCTTGTTCTGCACCATGCACACACAGCACCCCAGCTGTCATCCAGTTTTGCTCTCTTTCTCCATCAGGGCCGGTGGGGACATGCATCATTCATGAGCAGGGACTTATTTGGCTGCGTCATCTCCTCACATAACTGTCAATAACTTTTTTTCTAGCTCTGGCTTCACCTTTACACAGGCAGCAGGGTGCACTGGATGCACACAGCAAATGATAAATAGCATTTTTTCTCCAAGACAGAGCAAACTGCAGGAAGAGGCTTTATGACTGAATGGACTGTGACAAATTTCTTTCCAACAAGATCTTGACTTTCACTCAAGATTGAGCTATACTCCATTAGAACCCATAACATTTACAAAATGATAGATATAAATGATATTTCAAAGGATAAAGAACAAGTGTCAAAATGACAATATATTTAAAAATGGAATACACTATATATAGAGGATTAAATGGATGTGCTTGTTTTCTTTTTGAAATTAAAACATAGCCTTTTGGAAAAGAACACTTTAATATTCATCATAGCTGTTGCACGAGAAAGCTAGCAGCCACATGAAGAGAGTGTAATATGAAAAAGTAATTATCTAAGAACTGCCGTGTCCTGCCCCCAGCTCCCTTTTTGCCCAGCCTGTCCTCTTCGCTGAGTGCCTGTGTCGCAGCCTGCTGTGAGGCTGCCTGCTGTGAAGGTCACCCTCCCTGCAGCTATGGATTACACAGGAGCGCACAGCGAGGCAGAATGCGATACTGGCTTTTAGGGGAGGTCTGAGGCTCAGGTTGGCAGAGATGAGACCTCTGGAACTTCTGGACCCCACCGGGACTAGCCAGAATGATAACATAGCTACCTCTAGTCAAGTGCTGGAGCAACAGTACATATAAAGATGTAAAAGTCATCTATCTGTCTATCTATCTACCTACCTATTTATCTCATATCTATGAGTTGTTTATAAGTTGTTAGCAGTTCCACCAAAGATACTTTTCATCTCTAAATTTCTAGATGGTAGCAAAAAAGTAAAGGTTAGATTAAAGTCCCAAATATTCATACAAATTTATGCAGCAGAAATTCCAATTTTCTGTGGAACATGCACTTTTCCTTTTGAAAAGTACCTGTTCTTCAATTGGTGCAGAACACACAAAAACACAAACACAAAACCAGACATCAGTTTGCTCCAGTGTATCCGTGGCTGCTGTGTAGGCTCACCACCAAAGTGCATGAAAAGGAACCGTCAGGTATCAGAGCAGCACTGACGGGCCAGCAACAGCCCTACATGAGTCACAACACTCCCAGCAGGCACAAGAGGGAATCTAATCCTGTGGTCTTCATTAGGTGATATCAAAAAGCCTTCAAAAGAGCATTCATCACTCTGTTTTCTAGCCTGAATTCAAAGAAGGGGGGTGGCACCTTTTATCCTGCAAAATGGTGCAATGAGGGTCATTTTTCCTTTGAGTGGGACCAGAGCCATTTAACAATGGCTCTCTCTGGAGTCATGCCACTGTTTAGAGGTCACAAGAGACAAAAAAAAAAATATTCACGCATACATAAAGATGCACTGCGCAGATCATGTTGTCCTTTGCTGGCTCGACTCTCCCTGCTGTGACCTTAATTTGTTCTGTCTTGAGTGTAAATGCCCACCGGGCAGCTGATGCACCCCAAGGGAGCAAACTGACAGGATGTGTGAGCATTATGTACATGTGGGTTTGAGCATATGTGGGTGAAAGACAGAGATAGAATTAGATTAAAAGAAGAGGGTAAAGACTGAGACAAACAAAAAGGCACAGAGAAAGAGTATACATTAAGATGTAGGTGTGGTGTGTATGTGTTTGTGATTGTGAGATTCTCAGGTGAGCCACAGCTATGTTCACAGGTTTAAGTAGAGGCGACAGGAAGGGGAGAGACCGCAGCTGAAAGTGCTGGAACCAGGGCCACCAATAAAAGTAAAAGAACACAAGCTGTCTGCCTGCCAGCTAATCCTCTAATGAAGATCTGTGGCAGTGGCTGGCTGGTGATTATTGGTCCAGCACAGTGACAAAAACCATCTTCTTTTGCTACTGTAAATACAATCTCTCACATTTACACAAGCTATCACAGGCGCGAATGAGAAAATTTAGGATGGAGGCAGAAACACTGCTGATACAATGTATATGGGCTGGCTACTGCTGTGCTCAGACACGCTGTCAAACCCCTGATGCTAAATTAATAAGCAATCCCATTACAAGCCCAAACATTAACCAACATTATTCAGTTGTGAAGAATGCAATGCGAAGTCGCTTATGTTTATGCTGTTATTCCTGTCTCATTGGGCCAAGTGCACCGATCCTGACTATGCTAATTTTATGGAAATGCTTGTTTCCATCCTTCCTCTCTGACTCCCATTTGTTAGCATTCATCAGTGCTCTTTTGAACCAAGACAACTGCAACTGTCTGAGCTTCAGTCTTAGCTGAGATGTGTGTTGAACATATAAGCAGGAGTTCATCCATCCATGTATCCCATAACAGACACTGCTACTGCATTAGGAGAAACTGAGAGGGGTAGATTTGAGAATTCAGTCCAGCCTACCATCTCCACACTTCCTGAAAAGATCAGCACTTGGATCTTTATATACCACAAACACAAAAATCGCTGCAATAGATATGTGTTTTTCATAAAAAGTTGCTCTTCAAGGAAACCAAGAGCCCAAAATACGGCACGTTACAAACACCAGCCTCAAGGTAAGTAGACATGGTAACACTGTAAATGGATGACCTCAGATACCACATTACCCCTGTGTCCCTTACAGCCTTCTAATCCACACCTCTGGCACCTCACCCTCCTGATCCTCCCTCTCTCCTCTCCCCTTAGGCAAGGGCAGGGAGCTACGTTGCAGGTCCTGGCAGAGTCCTTTCTCCTCCCACCCTCTCCCTCTCTCTCTCTCTCTCTCTCTCTGAAGGGTAGGGCCGCTTGTTCAGGGAAAGAACTTGTGTGGAGACAGGTGTGCATACCAGACGGCTGCACTAAACCCTGTGCCACACGGATCCAATAACTACCTGCTAGAGAGGTTTCTCCGGCTCTCATCCAACACGGAACTAAGCACATCCAAAGAACCCTTCTGCTGGTCAAAGCTACGGTAGCTGTCAACGGACAAGATGCCACAGAGGGCAGGTCTGACCTCAGCCTACTGCCACCTTTTTTATTCACAGGCCTTTCCGCATCCCATCAGCAATTATACACACCATTAAAACACATTGGAACAGATTTAGCTGGCAGGGGGGAGGCGTTTGGGGTGGAGATTTAGGCTATTTTGAGCTGTTCATGTAACATTAAGGATTAAAAGCTAGCTCAAGGCTTTCTTGGAAGCAAAAGCTAGTAGTATTCATTTAGTCTGTGTGCCTGGTTAACCCTGTGTTAGTAAAGCAAGAGCTGGATGGATGAGGTCACAGAGCGAGGAGATGTCCTTGTGGCTATAAGTAAAGTTCAGGCAGGGCTGTAGGATGACATTCCCAACAGTGTCAGTCGGATATACTGCTCGCATTTCCTCTTTGCATGAGTCAGATGATACAGAGAGACTACAGCTCAATGCAGGCTGTTGGAAGGAAGCATCTATTTCTCCCCGTAGGCCAGCTTAAACCGAAAAATTGTCACACCACCCCATATGCAGTCTTTCTCATCTCACTGTTTGCTCATTTCCTCTCTGCCTTTATCCCTTCAATACTCCCTTAAGTCTCTCTCCTCCTACACTATTCACTTGGTCCTGCGCTCTCATTCTTTGGTTGCTTAATCAACTTCCTCCACCTCCTCCTCGCCTTCAGCTTCCTCCTCTCTAGCCATGCCCCTACGAATTGACCTTGCTACATCTCAAGGAGAATTGATTTCTCTTTGGGTCTTTGTGTGAAACCCTATCTCAACAGCACTCAGAGGAATCCCCCCCCCCCCAGAGCTGCATGGAGGTAATTCTCTTTCATAAGGACACTTTTCATTCCATTTTATCTGTCTGCCTTTCTCTCTCTCTTCTCCCTCCTCTTCTACCCGTCTTCTCTTCTGAGCACACAGAAATAGAGCAGGCATGATTAATGCAACATCTATCGCCGCAATGCTTGGCTGCTGTTTGGGAAATTGTTATTTATGCACCTTCCAACACTGCTGAATTATCACATTAGTTGACTGATAAAACAGTTTGACTTTTTACATTTGATGAGGATGATTGGTAAAGAGAAAACACAAGGGCTGGATCAGACATTAATTTAACATGTATTTCATATATTTTCATAAATCCAAATACGGGGGGGGGGCACTATGCTACTTCAAGCATTGCAGCAATAGACTGTTGTATTTGATATAAAAAATGTAAAATGAAATTGAAAAAATTGTCATGTCAACCTTTTAAAAGTAGCCAAGCACGGTTGCTTTGACGCTATAGGTGATACATTTTTTCCGTACATTTATAGTGCACCTGAACTTGTAGGACGTGTACAATAATAAACCTCAGTATACTGACTCATGTCATTATATATACTATACAGTGTGCACATGTACTATCATGCCAGTACTCATTGGAAATGTAGTTCAGCCCATTAGTAGTTTCCAAATACATACAAAGTTCTAAAAAATGGCATGTCACAAAACATGAACATTAATCAAAACAACAGGTAATTGACAATAAAAAAATCAGTCAGTTATATCAGAGTGAAATATCGGAGTGAAAGTTTAGAGTTACAATACTACAAACACATCATCAAAGCAGACAACAGTAATATTCTACATGATAAAGGTAACAATGCCATTTTGCAAACCCTAGAGAGCTGCAGTGTGAAGAATCATCTGTACCTCTTTCCACTTTGTGATCAGACTGATTATTGAAGCATACGGAACATTTTCCAGGCTTCAACTCCCAGGTGTCTTGTAGCCCCAGGATTCCCAGTAAGTAGTCAGCCAAGCTGCCTTGGTGAATGCACTAATGTGACACCATAATCATGCACAGGTGCATTTTTGTGCTTCACAGAACAACAGCACCAAGCTGTTGGTGGTGGTAGGTGCCGGCACTGGTATATGTGTGCGCGTGTTTGTGTGTGTAAACTGTACATTTTATTAAAGTGTAGGCTTGTTCTGAAAAACTGCATCATCTTTACTCAGTGTGTGTTCTGAGTAAAAAAGACCTCATCACTCAAATTCACAAAATAAAACCATGCGTACTCTTGTACCGTTGTGGCCTTTACTTTTAATGAATGGTCATTGACATAGGGCACTGCAGTGAGGCAGAAGAAGCAGTGGGAGTCAGAAGAACAGACACCTCCACCTCCCTCTGCTCTGCAGTGCTACATACACTGATAGGCCACACACACACCCAGATGCACTCACAGACACAATGGGTTGCCTTCCCACCGGTCCAATAACAGGCCTATTCATTAGAGTCTCTCACAGACAATATTGACAACCTGCTGACATTGAGTCACTCCAGCATAAACAAATAGACCAATAGAGAACAGCAATGGAGGGTTGGGAAGGAAGGGAAGAGACCTGTTATAGTGGCTTTTTGACTGAGGAATCCTCTCCACAATCCAGGGGTGAGCCAGATGCAGAAAAAGAAAAGAGAAGAGAAGAGAAAGACAGCTGTAATTCCTGCTACTTCTACCCAGCCACATACATAAACTCCCGTCCTCTCACACGCACAGACAAGCACACACAACACAGTGTCACATTAATCTTGCATCCTAGATCACTCCTGAGATGTGTGGCCGTTTCTAATTATGATTAAGAGAATACGTCTTATCAATGAGTGCCTTACCACATGGATGAACTACTGAAAGGTGAACAGGGTCAAGTGCAGTGGACCTTCTCATCACACAGCACCATGTCATGCCATCCCCCCCGAAGAAATATCCTTGCTGAAAGGAAACGGGATATTCTTCAAAATAACGTGGGGAAATTTGAATCCACTGTCCCACGTGTCCCAACATCCAATTTAGCAGTGAGTTTACACGGTGATTTAGCGAGATTTATCACTCACAGGTGCTAATTGCTTATGAAAGTTTATATCTCAGTATATGCCAAAGCATCAAGAAGTATTAATGCATAATTTGTTCAGCATGTTTCTCTGCAGGATTCTCACATTTCAGCTGCAATAAGGTGTTCCAGCTTTATGTTGGATTTGCAAAGAAGCGTAAAAGGACTAACTGTGCTATGCATACCAAATATCTGACTCATTAAGGAGTTATAATTACTCTGTCACTTTGACATAAACTAAGAGAGCAGAGCAGTCATAGGGAAAAAGGGGGGGAAAAAACTGCTGATCTGCTCAATGACATATTCTCAGATGTCTCTTTGACCTGACCTCTGAAACCAGGTGAGTGTGTGCAGGCGGTTGGAGGAAGGGGGGATGGAGAGCTGGGTGAACGGAATGAGCAATAGCTATGCAGACAGGTCAACAAAGAGACACACTTTATTAAGACAGATGAGGCTGGAGTGGGCACACAAACACAAAGACAAAGGAGCAGATAGACTGCATGGCCCTGAGCTCAGGAGGTTAGCTCTGACTCAAACAAACAAGATAGATGAGACAAAGAACGACATCCAAACATGAACTGATTATGACTGAAGCTCCCCTAAACACTTTGAGATGAAGCTAAAAAAAACAAATGCCCCAGGAATGCTTGTCAGACAGTCATCATGCAACATTCGGGGTGATAGTGAGAGGACTTTACAGACATTTCTTATCTAATAGTAGATTCCATACCAGCAGCTCTCTCCAGGCATCCGCAAGCTGGAAGCGTAGGAGATTTTTTTTACACAACATGGCGGCTGATCACAATGACACCACAGTCAATCGAGAGGCTCTACATTAACATTAGCCCAGTGATCATGTTCTCTAACAGCTTGCAATTGTTCTCTCGCCACTTTGCTCTGTTCTCTGTCCAGATGACATACTCACATTTTAATACATGCCCATGTCAGGCTGAGCTAAACTGGCTGCCCGCAGCTTTGTATAGAGCAATCTGTACAGCACAACCACACATCCATTGCCATTATCAGCATCAGGACTGTCATCACTATCGCAGACCTCTGCCAGGGCCACAGATTGCCCACGTAGCTAGTTATCATGGATTTGTGAATACAATGTCAAGGACAGAGCAGCACTGGAAAAGGTTGTTTGCTCAAGGTCATACAAAACGAGGAATAGGAACAGACTAATAGCCATACAGTCACAGCTAGTGAGGCACTCGGTTTACACAGGCATACAGACACCATTCATATTTTACACACTAATTTTTAAAAACGATATATATTGCCATTTGTCAGAGATATGTTATCACAACCTTGCAGATTTATATCAGTGAGCATAATCAGGAAATATGCTGATTGGAGGTCCAGATCAGCCAGTGCCAGAATTGTAAAGGTCATTACAATGACATTACCCTTTTCAGAGGAAGAAACCAGAAATGTCAAATCGCTCAGCAGCCACATCATGCAAATGGAGCGGAATGTTAGGCACTGGGAAATCTCAATATTCCGACAGACATAATGGAAGATACCTATCTGACTGACAACTTAAATAGAAGGAGTTTAGGTCAGCTTTTTTGGCTGCTGTCAAGGGAGACAGACCATCAGATGTGATTAAAAACAGACACAATTGGCATTTCTGAGTTACAGTACATTACCACTCTTTAAACACGACTCATTCTGGTGTAAATAGCTGCCATACATGCAGTGAACTGATACTGACGGCATTCTGTGTTGCTACAGAGGCAGAAAACATGGCACTGCACAACAGAAGTCACATTCCATCTTTTATTACTTCTATCACAAATGCTGTGCCAAACAGTTAAAACCGACCCAGTGTAATAACGACACTAAGCTCAAACCATTGCTCTGATGATCAGGTTGACCCACTGTTTGTTACTGTGGTACAGCTGTAGTTGAGAGTTAATGTTGCTATTAACATCTCCTGACCAAATAACATTCACAGGAGGTGCCACGACATGTATCCTGATGAAGACACTGCTTGCCTAAATGTTAAATGAGGATGAAGTAAGGGAATTCTTTACTTTTGACCGGCTGCATTAACTGGAAATGTAGCACATGAAAAAACAGACACAGACACAAAATGACACAAATCTCAATATAAAACAGACAAAAGAAAAACTTGAGCGAGTGAGAAAGTTCCCCATTGAACAGTCATTCTATAGCATGAACTTCAATAACTTGCTTAGAGCCTTTAGCTCACGGGAATATATTTCCTTCAACGTGCACACTTCAAACTCCCGCACCTAAGACTACATGACTCCCTATAATCATTAGAGATGTCTGCTTGAAAAACATGCCTGCCGGGAGAGTAGAGGAGCAGAGCTGCGCCTGAATCAGCCCAGGCATGCGTTAAAACAAAGTGGCCTCTCTGGCCGAGCTCATAGCAACACATACACACTTAAAACAAATGCACACACAGTCTCACAGACAGGACCATACAAAAATTAGAAGACTCTAGAATACTTTCACAAGCTTACATGCACTGCGTTACTTATTTTACACACACACACACACACACACACACACACACACACACACACACACACACACACACACACACACACACACACACACATACACATATGCGTTCTTTCTATCATATCACTGGACTTAGAAAGGCAAGCTCCCATCCTCTGTATGAATGTACAAGCTGACTATGTAGAGCACAGAGACCACACAGAATCCCCTCTCTCAGACATGGCCAATATGAGACCAGAATACTAAAGAAGAAAGGACTGGCTGACTCAGAACAGATCATCCCTGTATAATAAGTAAAAGCTATACTGTGCTGCAAGCAAAGGACTGATTCTTTGTATGCTCATCATTGATTAGGATGGTTACAAGGAAAGGTTACATAGGAACTGGTACTAGTGTAACAAATTCCCAAAAGAAATACATACGCAATGCATTAATCATATATCAAGTTGTTCTATAAATTTGCATTTCATTAGTTATCAGTAAGTTGGTATGAAGCCATGTTTGTGACTTCACCTCTGCTGGCAGGATGTGAGAATGGTGGAGCCTGGTCATGTGACCAAACAGCCCATAATGATACAGTCCAGCTCCAAACACTATGACCTTCCCTGTCATCATTCACACCTGCCATATTAATGGCACACTGTTATTGTAATCACACGCACTAACCATGATTTAAGGGTTCATCCCGGCCAGTGCTCAGTACTGACAGATGTCTGTGTGGAATGGTAACCAAAGTTTAAGTAGGGATTAGTGATCCAACGGCATGACTGGCCTCTCCAAAATCCCATGCACCAAAAACCGACAACTCACCCAAAATCATGCTGTGTGTTGCCTTTGTTATCCCGGGTTTGACTAGTGATCCCTCACTGCCCCTGTCTCTCCTGTTTTTGCCAAGGGACAATGGCTCCAAAATCTCTTTTCAGAGTTCCTCTCCACTGTCCAGAAAGAGGCAACTCAGAGAGGCAGTGCTAGATCTGAGGAGAGACTTCTGCTGCTGCTGCTGCTGCTGTTGTTTCTGCTGCTGCACATGTCGTCCCTTGCGCCTGCCCTCTCCAGGTGAAAAGCTGAGTGTGTGTGTGTGTGTGAGAGAGAGAGCGTTTTTGTATGTGTGTGTGGAGGAGGGGATCCAGCGTTTCTGCAGTTGTGGCTCAGGTAAGCCCGAGGACAGTATGGAATGGGTTAGAAGCAGAGGGAGAGAGAGGGAGAAGAGGGGGAGCCTAAAGTGTGACAGCCAATCAGAGGGGGAGGCTACAGAGCCAAGATCTTCTTCTCCACAGCAGCCAGGAGGAATTGCAGTGGTCTTCAACAAACAGCTGACAAGCAGTTTCTTCTCAACTGTATAATTTCGCAGGGATCTTCAGAGGGATGGTCTTCAATGCACTTTAAAGTCGGCGCTTGCTTTGTCTTTCTCTGTAAAATACACACTCCCTTTTCCACTCTGGCTTTTGCTCCCTCTCTCTGCTTCTTGTTTTTGGGGTTGGGTATAACCTAAAGGTACCTTACATGCCTCTGCTCTGATTGGTGGCAGCCTCGACCAATGGGAACAGCGGCAGACACTTGTCATCATGCAGACTGGAAGTCATGCAGGAGAGACAGAGCATGACTGAAAATGCCGTCTCCCCCAACCACTGTTTCTCCCTTTCATTTCCCACATTCTCCTCACCCAACTCCCCCGCACAGAGAGCCTGATTGTCAGATCTGTTTATTGCGTTTGTTGTCTATTACCCCTCCCCCTCTCTCCATGTGTATGTGGACTTGTCAAAGGATTAACCTTTTATCTGTGTGGCTCTGTCTCTCTCTCTTTTTCCCCCTCCATCTCTTGACCTGCCCAGGCAAGGTTAGACATTTTATCAACCTCTGTGTTTTTGGCAAAGGGATGGAATTCAGACTTGGAGTGGAGTGGGGAGCGGGGGGTGGCAAGCAAAAAGGAGAGATGAAATAGAAAGCGACAGAGCGGAGGAAGCAGAAGAAGGAGGGGCAGAGATTAAACTAAATACAAACTGACAGAGGGATGAAGAGACGTGGAGTGACAAGAAGACACGACCGCGAGGATGGAATACAGAGACGAAGACAGACAGTCGGACATAGAAGAAGGGTTGCGGAGAATTAAGCTGTGGACCATAGCAATGCAGTCACTAATTGAAGAGGAGCTTCACAGCCAGCTTCTTATGGTCCACTTCCTTCACACCAAGAAACCACTCAAACAACGTCTGCTGTCATGCCTCTGGACCACTCTCTGCTTCTCTCTCTCTCTCTCTCTAGCTTCCCTTGTAAAGTAGAATCACAGGAAAGCTAGAGACATAGAGAGAGACCTTTTGAAAATCACACAGCCACAATGTTATTGAGAAGCTCAGTGCCTAAAAGAAGGCTTAACAAAGCTGTCAAAAAATTAATCCCCTTGGGCAGGCATGCTTGCAAACACACAGATACAAATACGTGAGCTTGGGGCTACAGAAAATGCTGCCTGGTGTTCATAGTGCCTCCTCTTGTCCTGCCCCCCCTTCTCAGGCTGAGGCTGTGAGTCACAGGGTGTTGGAGTGAATACTAAGGAGGCTGGCTGACACCTCCAATACCTCTCTGCACAGCAGCTCCCTTGCACACATTTAATCCATTGTATGTAAACACTGGCAGATTTAGGGGCCACAAACACCCACACAAATTCTTATGGATTGTAAATTTGGGTAAAATCCACTT
The DNA here is from genome assembly GCF_016859285.1 of Xiphias gladius. Classification (NCBI taxonomy): domain Eukaryota; kingdom Metazoa; phylum Chordata; class Actinopteri; order Istiophoriformes; family Xiphiidae; genus Xiphias; species Xiphias gladius. Next base: position 14,851,255 of record NC_053417.1, on the reverse strand, counting down.
ACTAAAAGCTGCTGGTATTATAGAACACATGGTAGCTCTTAGCGAAGGTGCACGAAAATCAAGATGTAACACCTTGTAGTAGTTTATCATACACATTAAATAGTGAACTTAAAAAGTGACAGAAGAGGGCCAAACATCTTACAATGCAAAAAGACAAAGAGACAGAGTAGAAAAGGAATTTGACCCAGTGAGTCCCTGGATCAAACACTCATCATGTCTGCAGGAAACTGACAGAGCACTGACAATATTAGCTTTTAAAATGGGACACTAGCAGCTGGACCTATAGTTATCAGCAATACAGCTATGCGTGCCAGTCCTTCCATGAGCATCTGTGTGTGTGTGTTTGTGTGTCAGCAAAAGGACTGAGATAGGGTTTCCTCATTAGTTGTGTTGGTATCAATAATTCAGAGCCGGTCCTTGTTGGCGTTCAATGGGCCGAGTGCTAATGTGCTGTCAGGCCAACGGGGGCCCAGGGCCCAGCGCCACTTTAATGGATGTCATGATGAGAGGGTGAAATCGGAGCAGGGAGATCCTGTATCATCCATAGGAAAGAAAAAGGTGGGAGGACATGGCAGAGGAGACAGGAGACAGGAGACAGGGGTGGGGTGAGGGCCACGGGAGGGGAGCACAGATGGCATTTTTGGACAGGTATGTGTGCAGAGAAGTGATGGAGAGAAACAGGGAGAAGAGAGAGGAAGAGGGAAGGAAATTGGGTTATTAGGTCCCTTTGTTTGCCACTGGCTACAGATCAATCATTCTGAAGATGATGTGCTGACCTCTATCACCTCTGAATGGGGGGGGGGGCATCAAGGGACGCATCTTAAACGGCCACTAGGGGATATTTTAAATGAATAATTAACTGACATAATTTCATTTTGCCAACCACTTGAATCGCTAGAGGTAATTTACACACAAATGTCTCTTAAAAAGTGATGGGAAAAATAGAATATACGATGACGCTTTATTTAACAGGTCCATAATTTACAAATCATTCCCCAGGAAAATTTCTAAAAAATGTGTCACTTGGGACCAATTATAGGGAAAATGGTATTTTCTTTGAAAATGCTGTCCCATCAAAACCCTTCATTTATTATTATTCATATATGTTGAACTGTGTGCTTGATGCTTTTCTATTTTTGCATGTTCAGCTGACCTGCTGATCTCTGACTGAAAACAACTTTTGGAATTAATTTGTATTTCTATTTTTCATGTAAAACCATCAACTTACATAATTATTTTTGGGAAACATTTTAGGAAATTATTAAGATATTATTCAGACATTATAGACCAGTAAAATTAAGCACTTTTATTGTTATAAGACAGATTTTCAGTATAAAGATTTTTTTTCTTATCCTAGAATGATTTTTTGATCCGTTGTTTTTCGAACAACAGATTAAAATTAGCCTTCCAAGATAACTGTGGCTCATATACAGTTTTTTCAACTGATTGTCAGGCATTCCAGGCTAAATAAACTAACCTAAGAAGAATTACTCTACTTTATAGTAACAAAAAAAAAAACAGGCTCCTGTGATGCATAGGAGAAAGAGCGAGAGTCAGATACGCCCAGTGTGTGTGCTGTGTGCATAAGGTACATGATGATAAAGATAAGATGCCTCTGAGGTGATAAACACAGCAACATTTGACAAACCAAAATAACAAAATAGAATGGAAGGACAATTAAACCAGGAGAGTGTCAAGCCTCAGCAGTGCTCCAACTGTGAGTCTCGTAGCATTGTCAATGGGAAAAGTGAATAGAACTTGTTCTTCCTTTACTTCCTGTGGCTGAGTTTTCTAACATTTTGTTTTCTGTAATGCTGTTACATTTTATGAATTGTTGTTTTGTTTTTTATTTTGTTGCAGTGTTTTGTCCAATGTTGTTGTGATTCAATATTATATTGATGCACCTCAGACCATATAAGATGATGGCAAGGTTGAGGAAGATCAGTGAATTCAACCAACATAGAGTACATGACTATTTCACTCTGCGGTATGAGAATTACATTACCTGTCAGCCACCCTTCCACCCACACACAGAGACTTGTTTTTTTTACTTGTGAGAATGTTGTTTTGACTCACCCTAATTCCCTGAAGGCTTATCCCAACCTTGACCTTAAGTACCAGATGCCTAACTCCAAGCCTTACCCTAACTTTATCCTGAGCCTAATTCTAACCATAACACTGTAACCAAGTATTAACCCTAAAAATAAAGGGATGACCTAGCGAGGAATCCGTCTTTGTCAGGAGATTGAAGGGGTGGTCCCAAAATGTGATTAATAAAATTGTAAATGCACAGTGTGAAGCTAAGAGAGGACTCAATTCACTGGACATCACTGCTAAGCTTAGATAGTGATTACTGGTTAACCTATGCTGCCGTCTACTGGTGTAAACCTGTCAACACAAGATAATCCAAGCAGACACTGGGAATCTGTCACAGTATTCTAGCTTTAGCGATCGGGTTACTAGATTGGAAGTTATATAATGAAAAATGATCCCATGTAAACTGCGAGGCAAGTATGTTACCAGATTCATTACAACACACAGAGGGGTAAATAAGGGAACCAAACGGATATGAGGTACAGCTGGTATAGTATTGATGGCCTGTCAGACTGAATCAGAAATACCTTACTCGAGCAGAAAGCTTGACTATCTACAGCATACAGGCTATCTACAGCATACAACAAACTTGACAAAGCAGCTGATGCCAGTACCGTTACTGTAAATGTTTTTATCGGCAGAATGGTGAATTACGCAAAGTGCAAAGAGCCTGAGTGCAGCAGGTCAAATGTGAAAGGAATGACTGCTGAGTATGAATGACTTATAAAGCTGATGTGAAGCAATAGTGTGTGAGAGATATATCAAACCTGAGGGAGAGAGCACATCAAACTCCACCGATCATATAATGCTATGATCTGTCTTCCTCATTCTTTTCCTGCGGGGGATAACCACAGTAAATCTACACTCACTGAAATCTGTCAGACAGAGCCTAACTCACTTCCTCAGAACAGCTCAAACGCAGTGTCAATACGCTGCTTTTGTTGATCATAAATTCTAGTCATATTTTATGAGCCGAGGCCTGCGGGCTCTTTGTGACTTTCCAGAAACCTTAGTTTGCCTTTTTCCTTCTTCTAGAGTCTGCTTGCATGATGTAATGAAAGGGATTTCTGTTGATACAGTGTCTGCACCTAGGTCATATATCATGCCTTGGGTGTCTCCTGGCACTGGGGTGGTGAATTTAGAGACTGTCTACGAAGGTCAAAGGTGAGAGGGCCAGGCAAGCACCAAGCAGCATACTTGTACTTCCCCTCATAATGTGGCAAAGCATTTACTAAAGCCTATTAGACAATGAAATCTTAAGTAACTTTAAAAGAAAGCAATCACCTCTCTCCGTTTATATACCAGGTAATGAGCCTGTCATGACACGTTTTCCATTTGCCGGCTTCATTAAGAGCATGCATGGCACATAACAAGTAAGTCAGCTCAGTATGAACAAAAGGACCTCTGCATTCCCCTTGAACTGGCCTGAGCCTGCAAATCTGACAGTTAAGCATATCAGTTTGCAACTGTGAGGGATAATCATCTCACTAAATTTAGAGTATTGATCAGGTGTGGATATGTGCAGGAAATGTGGCTAGCTGTACAATATGTTTCCTGTGCATTCATTTTTCCCCAGGAAAGAGTTCCTGGGGAAACATGCTGTGTTTTGATTTCTTACAAGTGAAGTGGGTTTTTTTGTTGCTTAGAAAGCAGTTGTTAGAAACAATGCTGTGGGGAGTGTGAAACTGAGAGAATGGAGAACAGAAGTAAATTTTCCTATAAAATGCCCGAGGTACAAAAAACAGAAATGGCATTTTTCCCAAATTTACCAACCCAAAAATCCATTATGTTCCTTGCCATTCAGAAGAATTGCTTACTCAAACTGTTCAGCAGACAAGGCTAGCAAAAGAATATAGAGCCGTTTGTCATAAATAATGACAAGAAATCAAGGACATATTTATGTCCTCTTTATTTTAATAAACTGTAAAACAAAGAATTTTCACACTTTCTTTTCCTGATTCTGAGTATTTCTCTCTTTGTTTAAGTGTTGTGAGTTGCCAGTTGGTTCATTTCATATGTGTATGTTTCCGCTTTGGCAGCATGTTTTTTGATCAAAATGTAATTGAATCTATAGAGAGAGAGATAAAAATATAGAGACTGGGTTTTGTGAGGATTCACAGTTGTGTGTGCACAGGTGGGTGTGCCCGTCCTGTGAATCCACGCCTGCCTGCAGAGATGGAGAATGTTGATGTTGACTGTCACACTCTCGCACTTCCCTGACATTTTTACACCAGCACCAGAGGACAGGACATCTTTCTTTCTGACCACATTCAGGTTACACATATTTGCTCTATAACTGCTTGTAGTTTCTACACATTGAAATTTTGCTACATTCATTTCTGTTATGCTGCTCTCTGCTCTGACTAGACTAAATACTTTAGGCTGACACATTTCTAGTTGTTATTACATAACGCTGTGAGTATTTTAGAACATAGCAATTTGAAGTAAGTGTCCTCTCTGATGAACAGAGTCTAAAGCTATGACATGAGAGTGATGTGGAAGATGGAAGAAAAACATCAAGGGTCAATTACGTCCACGCAACAAAATTTAGTCTCATTTTTATCTTATTTTGTTCTAACACACAACTACAATTGGTCCACACACTAACATGAACAAGTCTGACACAAAAAACTATTCCTTAACCCTGCATACAAACACACACACGTGTACTCCCTGAAAGCACGTACACACACACACTATAAGATCAGCTAGCCCATATGTGCATTTTCAATCCGGGTGTGAGGGCAGTAGAAGACAGGTGGAGCTGTCAGGACAGTTGTCAGCTCCACAGGCACATGTATATATACATGTACAGTATATATTTAAGCCGAGAGTAAAGATCAATCACTTATACGCACATGAAAGGACATACACATATTTGTCTAATCATTCATTGAAAAAAACTCACACAATAATCTCCAGAAAAAGATGTCCAGTGTAGTGGATGTATTTCTTGCTCCCCATAAAGACAGCAGTAGCAGTGGATGGTAATAGGTTTGATTTCTTACCTGCGCTCCACATTGATTGCACCTCTAGTCCTCCTGTTGCTCTTACTAAGTGAGTCCAATCTCCAACCCTACACGGGCGCACTGAGAAACAGCTATTTCTTCTGTGAGCTCCTTCCCAGCATTAACCTGGCCAGGGCTCTTCAGGTGCAAGAAAAACGACCAGAAAGATCCTCAACTGTTCTCATTCATTCAAAAAGATTCCAAGAGCTGCGAATACAAACAACACAGCCTTACACCCACAAAGGCAATATAAAGGACATGTGGAAATAGAGACCACAAACACATTGATTCTATCACCTCCCCTCCACTTCTCTGCATCGTATCTCCTCCCTCCCTCCCTCCCTAACACTCTCAGCCCTGTGTGAAAACAAAGCTGGAGAAGGAGATTCCAGCAGCTAATCGTGGCAGACCTTAATGAGTGAGGGCAGTTGTGTCAGAGGAAGGAGAGAGCAGCGAGCTGAAGGTTGTAGCAGAGAGGCAATGAGAGGAGTAAATGGAGTCAAATGTCAATGGAGGCACGAAACGTAAAAGTGAGGTACAGTTACAGGGAGAAGAGAAACATCAACCTAAGAAGAGATGATTTGTGGTACAGCACATGGCATAGTTTTGAACTGTCTCTCATAAAGAACCACCCACTGGGCAAGGGAAAGTAAAAAAAGCAAATTCTTAAACCTCTGTAATGGGGCAATGCTATGGTCCAACAATGTTGAGAGAAACAGCACAAGTTGAGAAAAAACAGCGCAAATATTGATTGTATGGAAAAATGCTGCGTGGCAACAGTAACACACACATGCAGAAATTCTGAAGTAGATGTTATTCTGCAGTTACTAGAGTAAGCAACCACACACTATACAGGCCACTCTGAGCCACTATAACATGCCATCAGATGTACAGTAGATGTCCAGTTCACCTATACTGCTCAGTAAGCCCTTACACAGCATCACCTCTTACAGGGCTGCACACTATTAGTGTGATACACACAAAGTATAAAAATCATACATTGCCAAACTTGGAAGCGGGCACACTGTGTCTCAACACTCCCATCGGCACTCTGCGGGAAGATAAGGACAGCAGTTTACAGTTGTAAGCACATTTCAACACCAAGGGGCCTGAGGGTAGTGTTACAGGGTCATACTGCAGACCAGAACTGTCCCTGTCTCTCACAGTACTAAACACACTAGTAAAGTTTACACCACAAATCATTAAACTGGACAATGGGTCACTGGTCACGGTGTCTTTGTTTACTTTTATATTTATTAAAATTTTTCAGCTGGAATCTGTAATTCAGGTCTGAAAAGTCAGTTTCAATAGGGAAACCTCCTTGTTTTTGTGGCTTTGTAGTCACATATGCATACACTTATACAAATCTTTGACTGAGTGAAATATATGTGATATGGCGCATTTTTAATATTAGTTGTTTCTTAGACAACATGAAAGACCAGGTTATAAAGAAATTAAAATGTCATGACAGACTAAAAACAACCGTTTTGGTTAGTACATTGCATAATGAGACAGGACAAGAGAAATGAGGGAAATATCCTTCAGCAAACAGCATCTTTAAATATTTCTCAAGTGCTACCAGGGGGAGTCATGTTCCCCCATTTTGTCCAGTGTTATTAGATCATATGTTAGAGTTGATGTGACTGCCATTTTAGATAAATACATTTTATTTAATCTTTTAAATATTTATGATTTTATGAAACGCAAATGCTTCAGAGGGTAAAGTCGGGAGATCAGTTGTCATTTCACAGCTGTGGATTAAGGTGCCTTAAAGAACGGGTTCACATTTTTAAAATCCTGTCCTAAAATGATACTGACACTGTACATTGAAAGAGTTTCCAGTTGCTGTTATTGTTTCTTCTGTCCATAAAGACCATTAAAAGTGTTTTTGGATAAAATCCACAGTCCTAGTTCTGTGCAAAAATATTTTCCAAAGTTAAACTCAAGCTAAAATGAGGCTTCAGCAGTATGACTTAGACAAATTAAGTCCTTATTTTCAAAAGTCACAGTCTTTCATGTGTAAAAGTTCATCTTAACTGTCCCTCGACTGCCGTTCAATCAGGAAACACTGAAGAGGAAAACACAAAGAGGGATTTTGGTACTAAAAAGAATAAATATGTAAATAAATTAGAATAAGAAATATAAAGGATACAAATCTTTAAAAAAGAATGTAAATAAATGTAATATAAGTATTAAAATTCTAAAGTGTACACTGGCTCAGTGTGTTGTTGGGACGTGCCATTTTTCCAGTGTAAAATACACATATGTCACAGTAGTAAAGCAAACTGTACAATAAGGCCAAGTCCACACAGAGGTCGGTTTTAGGAGTGGCAGCAGTGTCCTTTGATGTAAAGAAAGCATTTGACATGTATGTCACAGAGAGAGGCACTTCTGGTTACAGTAAGTATTACTTACTTTTTCTTTTGTACAGATAGTTAGAGTTTTAATTGGATATTTAACTTTTGGATCTGAGAATTTTTAGTCTCCATTATGAAAATAAATAATTTGTAAATATAGCCTTAGACGTGAAATGCAGGGACAGGAGGTGTATGGGGGTGCAAAAGAAAGAAAAAAGACCTCGTAGATTTGGAATTAGTTCAAATTAGATTAAGAGATAAAATGTTGATTTAGTGAGTGAGTATCCTAGATAAGAAGAAGGTGCTGAGGCCCAGAAAATCTATGTTTGGATTGCACAGTTTTATAGATGGTGTTGTAGATAGAAAAACATTACCACTGAAAAATAATTATTTCTAATGAAATGGACTTTGTGGTGGACAACATGAATTTATGCACTGGTTGAATCTTTCTTCTCTTTCTCCGTTAGAGAAGACTTTTGGAACATTAAAAAAAAAAAAAAAAAAAAAACTCAAGCCAAACTCACACAGAAACTCAGTGTAGGCCTACCTTGAACACTCTTGCTGAGATTTTCATGTTGTGGTGTGAATGGTGAAGAGCGCACACTAGCATCTTGGCAAGTGGGCTCATTTACCTCACACTGGCCAAGTTGTCCCAGTAACAATGATGGGCTCATAGCTCTACCCCACTAAGTAGCTGTCTGCAACAAAAACACTCCAACTTATAAAACAGACCCAAAGCAAAGAATGTTGCTGTTACACCAAACTCTTTACTTATGCCCGTGTTGAAGTGACTAATATTAGAGACAGACAGAATTTACTCCATCTGTTGATGAACACTGTGAGATGCTGTTGAAAGCTTTGGAAAAGGCAAGTAAGAGACTGACTTGAGTTAAGATCTAAGTTGAAATGTTATTCATATATGAGAGCCTTTAGAAAGGAAGGCTGGTATAATCGTTAGATTTGTTTGTACTGAAATGCACTTTGTTGTTTTATGTAAAATCATAATATCTGTGTTGTATATTTTCATCAGATGTCTTACATACATCCTGGTGTAGTTCCTGTAATAGGTAGAAAAAACATACATGCCACTTCTGTTTTGCTACATTTAAAACATATAGTGTAGCAGTACAACAGATTGACTTGTAGTTTTCATGCATGTAGAATATACCAAACAAACACATTTAAGGTGTAAAGTAACTGAGAAATGATCAAGAAAATGTATTTTTTAAAAACTGTTTAACAGAAAAAAAAAAAAAAAATATGGCTACAGATCTGCCCTGCTGTATTTTTGCCTGATTAGACCTATTGTAGATGGAGTCTGGTGACCACACGTTCCCATCGCAGCCCGGCCTACCTTGAACCTGAGCAGAGTTTGATCAGCCAAAACTTGAAACACCTGTGGAAGTGTGCAGGGCAGTCTGGCCATCGGTATATTTCCACATCAGCCCTGACAGTGTGAATTAGATATACATTGGGTTGAGCTTGTTTTTGCTGAAGATATGGCCAGCATAGATGTATTGAGAACCAGGTTTTACTTTTATGACAAGATGTATAGTCATGATTTACGTGAACAAAGCTTTGCTGACTGGCCATTTAGAGAGGAGTGTAACTGCACACCTGAAAAGGTAAGGGGGATGCTGTGCTTAAGCAGAAATCCTAAGAAGTCTTAACTTCAGAACAATGGTTGAATTATCATAAAATGCTTTAAAAATATTTGATTGATAGTTCATTTTGACAGTGCAGTGGTAGAACGTATTTAATCAAGAGAATCTTTCTGCAGGGAAGGCACTAACAAGGTTAGACCAGGCCTGCAGGATGCTGGACTGGGCTCATACAGTATGTGTGATGTGTCCTCTAATTTTAGACAGCATTGTGTCAGAAACCTCTTATGCAATTCACAATATAGCCTAACTTACATTAACCTACACAGTACATGACTATGGCTTATGAGAATAATTTTGGATAGTATACCCCTGCCTTGTTTACAAAGCAATTTTTATACCACGGCTTTTTATCTAAGGCTGTGACAGGTTGTGATTTATGGTTAAACAGGTGTCGGATTCAGTTTCGTTGTATCAGATTTCGAGTGCATACCCACTGCTCTCTGCCCACCCTTGTCTTGTCATGATGGATGGGCTGCTGACACCTCACTTGATGAGCAACACTATATGCCATGTTGCCAGCTCATAAACTCCCCACCCAATCATCCCCAAGAACCAAAAGGCGATCATCCTGTGGTTTTATTCCCACTGAGACTCAAACATGCATCAAACATTATTTGTTGCTGTTTGTTTGTCTTTGCAGATGGCCAGGGCTGGGTTTGTCCACTGCCCCAGTGAGAATGAGCCTGATGTTGCATGCTGTTTCTTCTGTCTGATTGAGCTTGAGGGTTGGGAGCCAGATGATGATCCCTGGTGAGAAAAGCACGTCAACTACCTTCATATAAGCTTTGACCCACTGAAGAATATTATGCCAAGATCGTAAGGACGTTCAGTAGCTTCAGATCTGAAATTCTTCATCTGTATTTCTGTAACCGATTGTTAGCTATAACTGTTAAAGGGCAAATTTTGATATGAAGTACATCACCAATGAATGAAATGACAATGAAAAGGAAAGATGGCTGCCATATAATGTTAATAACTCCTAAAAATTCCTACTTGGTTGCAGCCATTTCTTAATTTTGATCAGTATAATGCCAAATTAGAATCTCTTAGCTTTTTGAGGATTGTATTCTGATTGAGCTGGATTATTTAAGGATAGCATTATTTGTCTTTATATGCCACATTCACTTGTGTCTTAGACAGATTTTTCTATAGTATCTTCTCTGCCCAGGACTGAACACGTAAAACGTTCCCCTAACTGTGGATTCTTAACCATGAAGAGAGACTTCACCGAGCTAACTGTGGCTGATTTCTATCAAATGGAAAAGGAGAGGCTAAAGGTCTACCTTGTAAGTGTCCTTACTATCTGTGTAGATCGTGTGCAATGAAGTGAGGCTTAAATACTTGTGCAGTATTTGTTCCACACTCTGCTTTTTATTTCTTTCTAGAGAAAGGTTTGTCATAAGGAGATGGCATATTTGCGGGATGACATAGACCATACACTTGAGAGCCTTAAATCTCAGTTGGACTCCATATGACTGAAAATGTAATTTTTATGGCTACACTGATCTTAAGGGTGTAGCAAGAGCCTGTACTCTTGACCCACTAGTTTGATGCAATTGAAGATTAAAATATTAATAAAGTTTGGGGAATGTTACACTTTGGTAGTAGTATTGTCTTTAACCACAAGATGGTGCCTTTGCATTAAAGCTACAGTTCTCCCATGTCACAAGCACACTTTTTTTATGGAGTTCCCAATCTCCCACTCAAAACCTTCACAAAGGCGACCTGAAATGAAAGCGCACATTGTGCAGGATTACAATGTGCTATATTTCCTCCTTTTTAAAACCAAATACTTGCCATTTTCCTGAACGTGCCACCATCTCTACCACCCCTTTTCAAACCTTGACCCTGGACAGATGGCCTGAAGCCCCTCCCTTTCAATACCAACTGTTGCCCCAGTAACATCTGTTACATATAGGAGGGATAGTGTGCACTGAGGACACTATCACAGGACACTTGCCTTGCTCTGTTAGGACAGATTTAAGAAACGCTGAAGGATGCTGCACCTAGCAATGAAAAGAGAAGGTCCTCATGCAGTAAACACTCCTAGAAAGCTGTTGTACTGTAATGCCTCACAGCTCTTATTGAGCATTTCAAGAACAAAGGTTTAACATTAAAATTATTTGCCAAAGTTGCTGCTAAGTCTTGAGAGTTCCATGTCTTTTGTGTAACAGAAACAGGGTTTGAGAGTCTCTCCCAGGTGTCTTATGGGAGGGTTGGCTGGATGGAGTGCAGGATTAAAAGATGCTATCCCTTCTCCAACCTTCCACTGTTCTGGATTAATGTCTAATGTAACACTCTGGCCACTGAGCACAGATCAGCAGCTTAATTCTCTTTTATCCGCTTGCTGTAGAGCAAATTGAAGAGAATATTTTTATCAAAAAAAAATACGCATATGTGATGTAACATTTCTAATGAAACTGTTATGCTTAAATTTTTTCAGGACTTATTATACTCTAAATCAGTGGTACTGTGAAATACTTGTATTTTGCTGTCATGACCCAAATTATTCATTTTAGATGTTGCTATTGCGTATGGAGAGAAACAACAACTAAATGAACTAGGTTTTTTTTCTTTTTAAAGATTAAAAAAATTCCATGCAGTTTACTGAGATAGCTGGTTTTGACATTTAGTTAGGTAAGTGGGGTGATTTTTGCATAAGTACACAGATCATAAGGAGAATGTCTAGAGTAATTGCTAATGTAACTCTAATCAGGGCTTATACCCACATACCATGTCAATCCATTTATGTGTGCTCAGAAAATGAACAAAGACTGGCATGGCGTGACTTCTGTCCCTGATTAGCACAGATGTGATAAATGTACTCATCTGTGGGAATGGTGCAAAACCGTTAATTTGATTGGATCGCAACTGGGGGGGGTGGGATTTTGCTTTCTTTTTTTCCCCCCAACCCAGTTTATTTTGCAATTATAAATATAAACCAATCAAAATTTATTTAAAATGAGTCATTAAGCTAATAGGAATTTGCATTTCACCCCTGCACACAGATTTGGGTCTTTTCTGATGTAATTAATAGACGTTGACAAAGTGTTTGCACCACTAGCCTCTACTGCAGTTTTCTAATTAATGATATTCTACTAAACAGTGAGTGTAGCAGATGGACAAACGGACAGATGTTACTAACAGAAAGTTTACAACCTGAGCTTTCCATCAGGCCCCATCTGTTGCTCCTGTGACTGGTACCTCCCTCTATCCTCCTCCAATGATTCTCCTTTCTTCTCATCAGCATCATACCTTGAACCTTCTCCCTGATGCTCCATACACTGCATTGCTCCAAATGAATGACATCAGTATTTACCCTCTTGCCTGACCTGGTTTAACCTTTAATAAACAAAGGCTAAATGAACAGCATAGTATCACATCAACTAGGATTTACACATCTTACATCTTTCACAATATAATTCTTTTAGCTTTGCTGGCTTGTTTCACTCTGAAAGGTACTATACAAAGCAGCCTAAATGACTATAAAGACTGGCATGTATACAGGCCAGATGACAGAGAAGCCTAGACAGCACAGTGGCCCTGAACCAAAGCCATGTGAATGTGTCTAGATCATGCTGAATTTACTGACAGATTACGAGAGCAAAGGGACACTTCGAATTACTCTTTCTTGCATTATAATTAGTAAGAAACTGAAATCCCTTTTCAGTTTCTCCTCTCCCTCCTCCACCTCTAATGTTCTCCCACGTCTCTGGCAGTGGGGCATGCTGGCTGCTTGCTCCCTGACATCATGGCCCTCCTACCTTGGCTGTTTTTTGTGCCCTCTTCCAAAGGGACCTCCATCTGTCCCTACACTCAGCCCATTGTGGTGTCCCAAAGCCGTGCAACTTCCACAATGCAGTGGGCGTGCAGAGGGGGGCCAGAGTAAACACGACAGCATCCAGATCCCATTAGAAGCTCTTTAACTTCTATACCCTAATACTCTCAGAGAACTCTGGGAGGAGAAGGCCAACCCCTTATCCCCATGCACACGATATCATCTCTTACACCCACTCCCATAGGTAATGAGTCTGCGAGCTGCCCTCTTTCTTCCCGTCCCATGTCCATCTCCTTTTTTTTTCTTTTTCTCTTACCATAGTAGAACAAGGTGTTATTTTATATCTTTATCATTATTTTTCTGACAATATTGACATGATTATGTGAATTTAAATTTTTACATTGGAGCTGGAATTAATTTTATTCATGTCTCACTAGAGTTCAGTTTATAAATGAGTTTAATCTCATGTGATATGCTAATAGACAGAACCAGGGTCAATAAAAGGTAGCGTTTTATTTATATCTAATTGCCTCCACCATGTTGACCATGACCATCCCTCATCATCTTAATTCTCCCCCCTCCTCCAATCCCTACATGTTCTCATAATGCCAGCATTGCCATCTTTCATTGTTTCCATCGGGCTTTGCCCACATCTCTGTCTCCATCCATCTTGGTCTTTCTTCTACCAGCTGCTCCTCTAAGTCTGGGGCGTCTCCGTTTCGGGGTGCTCCACCTCTCAACCTGGGCACTCATATCCCTATGCTCCCCACACAGGCGTGTGTGTGTACATGTGTGTGCATGTGCACTGAGGCCCAAAAGGAGGGGGGGGGGGGTTCGCTGTGTTCGCCCCAGCTTAAAGGCAGAGGGATTACCGGCACACAGACACTGATTAAAGCCTTCCAGCCTCCTATGGCCCCATTAATACAATCTTAATCACAATGCTTTATCCCTCGATCTAGCTCCTATGGATCAGGACCTTTTCATTTTAGTTGGAGCCATTCTTGTTTGTCCTGTGGATTAAGTGTGCTGCACACAGAAACTATAATATAAGTGAAGAGAGAGAGGGGGAAAGAGAGAGTAAGATTCATACTGCACTTCAAATATTCTATTCCGCTCATATTTTTTCTGTTATTTTTCTGTGACGTCAGCTTCCACTGCCAAGTGAATTTGCCTCAAAGTTAACAAATATTTGTTGTACTAAGGGCCCATAGTGTTGCATCTATAATGTATATAAAAATAAAAACCACAAAGACCACAAAAGTTTAGGAAACGAGTTGGATTGCAGCTACATTAATTTTCTGTGGGCTGATATCTGTCATGACCTCACTCTCCCAGGGGACTGAGCTACAGGTCGCGCTCTGCTGGCTGCCGCCTCGGCCAAGATGGCATTACAGAGCATGTGTTCCGTTCCATTTAAGATACCCTCATGCCCTTATCATAGGTGAGAGCCACTTGATACACCAAATCTGTGTTTACTGCCTGTACTAAAAAGTACTGTAAGGTCAGGACTTTTTGTAGCACATTTTGAAGTATTTTACAGAATGATTTGTTTTATCATTTTAACATGACAAACTTCCTTGTTTGTACCAATGAAATATAAGCTGAATACAAAATACTTAACCTAGAAAAACTTGTATCTTTTCTATATCTTCCTGAACTCCATGAAATTATCAAACTATTTCTCCATTACTATACAATTTCCCGAGACTCTCCTGCATCTCTGTATTTTGTAATCTTGTATCCAAAGTTAATTTACGTGGATTATTTCCATATCCACCCACTCATGTATTTGGACTCAGGAGGATAATCCGCATACTCTGCCCCCCAACGTTTTTGCACTAACAAAACAGCAAAGACAAAAAGAGGGTGTGCGCCAGCGAACTCCGCCTGTACTTTCTCACAGGCCAAATGTCTGCCTGTGTGTAAAGCTATGTGTCAAGGCTGACACACAAGAGCAAAGAGGACAAACTTGTGAATGAGGAGCAGGGACCTCAGTCACCTCTTCTGCCCTTTCCTCCTCTTTCCTCTTCTTTTTCCCCCAACACACTGACTCTTTTCTCTCTCTCTCTCTCTCTCTCTCTCTCTCTCTCTCTCGCGCTCTCTCTCTCTCTGTCTCTCTCTCTGCAAATTGGCCCAGCTGTCCATCAGCCCCCCGCAGTTCCCCCAGCTGTCTGCCCTCCGCAAATGAGAAACCCCACAACAATACAGGTCACAGGTCAAGAGAAAGAACAGGCTGCGTTCACAATGGACCATTGGCGCCCAGTAAAACAATCATTCCCTTTTTCTCCTCGAGCCTTTCCCCACTGTTGCCAGGACTGGAAAAGACAAACCTTCGGAGAGGTAGCTGAAGAGGGGGGAAGTCCTCTTTGACAACAGCCTCCCAGGCACCTTCCCCTTCCTACAATTGCCTATAGGACCACAATGATAAGCACACTTGTACACACCAGCACTTGCTCTCACCACTCCATCTTTGCACTCTGGCACCCCATTCTTTGTTTGTTTCGAGAGCCATCATGTCCTTCAACACGATCATTAAAGTCAAAACTGAAACTTTTGTCATTAGTTGAGTGATATAAATGTGCTAGGAACCTTACCAGTTGGAGTTGATCTGAAAATAGGCATCAGTATACTGTAAATTTCATTGCTGTTATGCTGAAAATTTCACTTAAAAATACTTTATATATTGTATTTGAGGTTCCATTTTTTTCAAAATAATATTGAAAAAGTATCTGATCAATTAATATATAATCATATCTGTATTCATATGCTGTGTCCCTGAAGATGAATCTGGTGCTTTTCTCTTTTAGTTTAATGTGGATGAATTCTTTGAAAATGAGTTCTTGCCTGACAGTGTTTTGGCATGAGCTAGATGGGAAAATGGGACATGTGGGAGAGAAAGTCAGAGAAGCCTCTGTGACACATTCACCTGTTCCCCAGAGCTGTTTTCCCATGGCCCACAACAGCCTGCCGCCTGACCTGATAGAAACCCCGAAGCAAGTCTCTGAATGTCATCATACAAACACACACACATCCTGCAACATATCTCTGTTGCGTGGCCACAAAGTGCTCCTTTATTCCAGCAACTTAGTCTTGTATATTTTCTTTGTTTTTGATATCGGTGTGTCCGTTAGCTATTGTGAGCTGAAATAGAGCCACTATGATCTAAACATTCATTTTCTTTTGTCTGAGATTCTGTTTCAACTTTTTTTCATATAGAGATATGCCTTCATATCATACTACTACTTCATATCGAAGTACTACACTACTTGTTAGAAAGTTGCACATAATCACTGCCATAATACACGGGAATTCAATAAACCAGCTGAAATTGACTGTGTGGAAAGGGAACACTTAGAGTAAGTGTGATGTATGAACTGCTGTTGATTCACCTGTTTAAAATTCTTACAATAACTTGGATTTTGTTTTGACATTACATAAAACTATCAATTTTTTTTTAATTTTTTTTATTTGTAGTATCTCTCATGGGTTGTGGGGAAAAGTGGGAATACTTCCATCTGACTATACTCAACCATATTTTCTGGAAACCTCACTATATTAATATTCAAGTAGTGTCCACATGAACTGTCTATTGAACTGAAATTTTAGTACAGCCTTATAGCATAACAGAAGGAAACACATGGAAAACATTGTTACTATGGAAATAGCATATAATATAAGAATATTTATTCAATTAAGTGCGAAACAGCAAAATATTTACAACGTACAGTATGACAAAAAGTGTTACACCAAATGAACAAGTTCCTGAAAGACTTCAAATAAATAATTTAAATACAGTACAGCTGCCAGTGACTGACAACAAACCAAAAAGACAGTGAAACAAAAACTGTGCTGAGAAAAAATATAAAAAGGACAAGACCTTATCAAAATAAATATTAAATACAGATATAAATAAATGCATTGCTTTTCTTATGGCGAGAGGGACTTGGCTGCAGGCCAACGCAGCACTGAACCAATGCAGGCCTCAGTGCACAATTTAGGTTGGATGACTATTTGATCTTTTTTTTTTTTTTTTTTTGATAGGTAGACATGCAGAACTTCTCAGAAAGTTTTCATGTTTTTGTTCAAACCCTACACTTGAAACGTCTGTGTGATGCTTAAGGTTGGATATCCGATTTGGTAAACTAATCTTTAGTTCCACTCTGTAACAACTGAGGGGGCAATTTATAAAGAAATAATTATAATCCAAGTATCAACGTAAAATCATGACAAAAAAGAATAAATAAAATATTAAAAGTTATGGGTGCATGTTTGTATCAGGTAGATTGAGTTGAGGTGATGAGTCTCTCTCTCTCTGAGCATTCAGTGCTCTCCCAGAGTACTAGACAACATAAATGCAAACCATTTTTTCTATACAGTCTTTACCTTGGCCATTATTTTGACAGCAGATTATTCAGGAGCAGTGTTTCTCCCCTGGCTAGTTTCATAGCAGTCAACCACAGGTCCTCTCACTTCTCCATGGTCACATTTCAGATGGTACCCATCTGAGAGGTGACCAAGTGAGAGGGAGTGAAGGATTCAAAGGCCACATCCAGGGGCAGCTCATAACGTGAAGCCTGAAAGAGTGGGTGGCCCTGAGGCCCACCTGGCAGGCCACCTGTCGTGGAAATGGGGTAATGGTGCGACGAGAGGTAGTGGGCATGGTGGCCAGGGTGGGGTGTGTAGTTCCTCTCTGAGTCATGGGGAGAAGGCTCCTGCTTCAGGGCAAAGTTGCCACTGATGCTGAGGGGAGGGGTGAGGGGCCCATCGTATGGTGGGGTGCCAGTGCTGCATTCGTTAGAGGAGGGGTTGTCGTATACAGGCCCCTTGAATCCCTTCATGTGGAGGAAGTGGGATGCCTCCAGGGAGCCATAGGGGGGGCTTGGAAGGCCTGGGGATGGGTAGCTGAGGGGATGGCCAGCCTGACCCCCCACACCACCCACCCCGGGGCCTCCACACTTGTCTTCTAGCTTGTTGAGCATCATCGGACTGGGTCCCAGCTGCAGGCAGCCAGCCACAAGGTTACTGGTGGGCTGAGACAAACCTTTACACAGCATCTCCACAAAGCCATGGCTCTCTGGGGACTGGCCACTCTCAAGCACCTCTGACAAGGCCCAGATGTAGTTACGGGCCAGCCGTAGAGTCTCAATTTTTGACAACTTCTGTGTCTTGGAGTAGCAGGGCATAACTCTGCGCAGATTATCCAGAGCATCGTTCAGCCCATGCATACGGGAACGTTCTCTGGCATTGGCCTTGATTCGCCGGGCACGAAACCTCTCCTGTCTAGCTTTGGTCATCTTCTTCTTCTTCGGGCCTCTCCTTTTGGGAGCCTGTTCTCCATTTGGTCCAATCTCCTCCTCATCATCCTCTTCCTCTTCCTCCTCCATATCTTCACTGCCCAGTTCTGTGCAGGAGCGGATCCGGCCCCCTACAGTCAGGCCAGGGCGCCCCCTCATCTCTGGGCTTTCCTCTCCATCCTGTGAGCTACCGTCGTCCTCCAGCCAGCCGAAGGAGCTCACCAGCTCACTCACATCCCCGCTCTTCCCAAATGGTTTGGTCATCATTTTGATCTGAAGAAAAACAGCATAAAAAAAAAAGTTCAATCAATCAATACTACACCCATGTTTTGATATCTGTAAATGTAAATGCATGATGGTACTCTCTAAAATGTATATGTAATGATAAAATTTTGTATTGTAAATGATGAGGGACAGGGACCAGAAGTAGTGCCTGGCATATATTGATTGGCAACTCGTGTGCCATGAAACACAGAGTGAGTGCTCACATTTCAGCACTGCAGTGTGGACAGCTCACTCCTCTCACTCAAGAGCCAGTGCCTCTGTCCAACAACATACCAAATATTTAGAAGAAATGCTATAACTCTTTAAAATGTATTGTATTGTGATATTGACAAATAGATGGCTGGTTTTGTAATAGTGTGGCTGAATGGACCCCTGCTGCCATGCTGTAGTCGTTTCAGAGACGGTGTCAATCTGGGACACGACGGGATTTACTCAGCATATAGAGCTCAAAGATTAAATAGGCAGCCCACAAATCAAAAAACATGTGGACAAGCAGCCCACATACTGTTTTTAATGTTACAAAAAGTGGATTTCTCCGTTGCTTTTCTATTTGTTGATAAAACTTTCACATTTAGCAAAATAACTACACATTAGCCTAAACGTTATAAGAAGTCAATTGTTATTTTTTAAGTGAAACGCAGACCTCGGACAGAGAATTTGCTATTGTTTTGAACAAAGTGCCCCAATTCATTATTGTGCACCAACGCGTAAAAGTGGGACAGATTACTGCAATTTATGAATTCAGAACGTAAGGCACATAATTCTGTCTGGACTATGTGCTACTGAACATAATTAAACATAATTACAAGACCACTGCAAATATAAGGCTTTTATTTTAGTTTATTGAAAACCACATGTTTTTTTAAATCGGCTTTAAAAGGCTTTCTTTAACCGTTGGAAGGCAAACACAAGTGCGCCAATAGGTGCATGTGCTGCATTTAGTAGCCCAAATCTGGTTAACTAATAAGATATACAAAAGTCTCTTTCTTTATATTGGATTTGGACCTAAAAAAATGGACAAATCAGTAAACTCACCTGTTTGGATTCGCTCTGTGTAAAGTAAAAGAAAAACCTGGCTAATTCAAAAAGACCAGCAAATGAATGATAAATCCAGAGTCACTGTGTTTCTCTCCTTCGCACATCTGCCGGTATCCCAAACTCTTCTGCTCCCTCAATTAGCCATGAGTGCGCTTGGAACTTTCATCTCCAAATGACAAGACCCGTCTGGTTTCTTTGCCTTTAGCCGGATAAGCCCCTCCTTTTGGCGCCCCACCCACCATCAACTCACCCAAACGCGCGTGGCGGGCTCGTGGCCAGAAGTTTCACCCAGCAAATGTGTTGAGGGGGAAGAGAGAGCGCGCGTCCGGGTGCAAGTGTAAATCAGGAGGTCCAGTAACACTGGCATGGTGACGGTCCGACGGGTGAGTGCAGAAAATGCGTGCCCATTGGGAAAACACCTCTTAAAGAGGCTATGGCCCTCACGAGTGATGTTGAGAAC
Organism: Xiphias gladius; assembly: GCF_016859285.1. Classification (NCBI taxonomy): domain Eukaryota; kingdom Metazoa; phylum Chordata; class Actinopteri; order Istiophoriformes; family Xiphiidae; genus Xiphias; species Xiphias gladius. The sequence continues at coordinate 14,831,277 of NC_053417.1, read as the reverse complement.
CCCTCCTTGCAATATAAGGAGCATATCTGACGTTACATTGGAGCTCACGGTAGCTACAGATGCACGTATCTACCCACATCCATGGGACTTGCAAGTTTTCATTGGCCACAGACGCTCTTTTCCACACACCGCACAAACGCAAACCTGCTTAGCTGCAGATCTTCTATTTCGCCAACAACAAGAAGTACTATAATAAATCTTCGTTATCATCTCCCTCTGATGCCGAACTCGTCATGTCCTACAGGATTTTTTCTTATTTTAAAATCAGCTGTGTTGCCACCACGCACTGCAGCACACGTTTTTTCCATGCATCATACATTTCTATCGCTTTTAGGCCAGAAACTGGAGGCCAGTATTTCTGTCTTCATCCCCTCTGCCAATATTTCGTAAACCTGTAAGATCAAAAACACATCAATCTGTTTGTTTTTTTTTCATAGATGACTTCATTTCAAAGGGTCTGATGGATCACAGATTTATGCGTAACCCCCGTGCTAATCTGGGTTCATCTGGAGGCCGAATCTGGCAAAAATGAAGTCCTCCGTTCAGCCTAATTTGTACTCCTAAAAACGGCACTGTATATACAGTAGACTTCATCTTCACACCTGAAAATGTAGGACAGACCAAAAAAAAATCCTCTATTCTATTTTGATTTCGTGTGTTAACTATCTTAATCGATTGTCTATGTCTTCATTAGTCGGTTGGATTAGAAATTTTCCACTTAATTAAACACAGCGTAGGCTGGTCTTTGCTGAGTAAAGAGACGCGCTTCCGTGTGTGCGTATTTAAGTGATTTTGACAGCTTGGTGTGCAGAGAGCAGGTGTGCGTTGTTCACCCAGTCATTCAATTGTTTTCTTCCATTTTTAACGTCATATTCTGCCTCCGAGGACTATCTGATTATTAAAATAATTGGTGCGATATGAAGAGATTGGTACTTTTTGTAGGCTTAAAAGCCACGAAGATAGTGAAAACTGTAAACGTAGCATATAAAGTTAACTAGACTGTCGATAATGCATCAGGCTTATTATATGTGTTATTTTATTTTATTTGGGGACTATTTTATTTTATTTTTTATTTTTTTAGGACTATTTTATTTTATGTTATTTTTGAATGGGAAAGGATAATCAACCCATTAAAAACTGACAGCAACTATTACACCTGACTTTTCAACTCAACCCGCGCGAAGCTTTTAAAAAACTATATGGCGTTTATTGTTTATACACTAATCGTATTTCAATATTGAGCATTTTCCCAGTTTTGACTACAAATGCCACGGCATAATAAACGCCCTCCGGTCCTCGTGCGTGGCGAGCCGCAGCTCAGTGGGGGTCTATTGTCATCACCGGCCATTGACAGCCGGGGTCTCGCGAGTTGCACGTGCCCCCGCATTGATCCCATTGTGCGCGCCAGTGCGCACAGCTGTGCTCGAGATTGAGAGAGACTGAACTTTGCCAAGTGGGCTCTCCGTGTTTCTGAGTGTGAGATATATTTCCAAGTCTGGGGAAATAAGATGGGGTCACGTGGTGAATCGGCAACATCGCGTAAAAACAGGCACTTATCCAACGATTTATTGAACAGACCCTAACAGATGGCTGGATATAGGAAGCGTTGGGGGCTGGGTCATCTGTTGCTTGGATGCTCACGCGTCACTCGCTTGCCCAAGTTGATGTCTCGTGCTGAAACAGCGTTTATCCACCTCGCTAACGGCCCTAATCACTCCTGGTCAGTGCACTGGCCATAAAGGCATGTGGACAGAGAGAAAGAGGAGCCCTGTCCTTTGTGTGTGCTTGCGTGCGCTTGTGTGTGTGTGTGTGTGTGTGTTGCCCCATATTAACCAGACATTGCATGTGTACAGCAACAACTCTACACTAATGTGATGGGCCCAAAGCTCCCCAGGTACATGCACCCCTACCCCCGAACACACATACACTACTACCTTTTTTTGTCCCATGAGTGTGTGCATGGCCTCCACCACACCTGCAGCCTGCATGGGGAATTGGAGTCTCGTAGTCTCCCACAATCGCAATCGGTTTCCCAAATGACTGTCTGACTAACGGAAAGGGAATTGTCCTGCTTCCATTTAAGCAGTAACACAGATAGCCAACCTTCTGGAAGAGGTCATGGTGAACGCATCTGATCTGAACCAACTTTTAAATGAGTTTGCATGATTACAACCTGGGTAGCCTACTCAAAAATATTTATCTAACACATTTATTTTTGTACAAAGTTATGTAGTCCATCACTGACTTTACTTGTTCCTCAGATATTTAAAGTGTTTATGTGTATGAGATTCCGAGGAAGATTTTGTGGGTATGTATTTGTTTTTAGTGCTTGTGGTGAAGAACGCCGAAGAATAAAGGCATGTTAAGCTTAGGCATGAGCTGTCCAAAACAAGTTTCTCTTTAAAGATTTGTCCAAAATAGTACCAGTCTTACATTAGCTATTTAAATGCTGTCGTCGCTAGTCATGGGGGTAACCCCCTTCCTTACAAAAAACACTGCCACAAGTGAGTTGTCTCTCACTCTTGTCCCTGGGGACTCAGAGTGGAATGGGAGGGATTTGTGCGCTGTGCTGACAGATGGGTCCTTGTTCCTGTCTTTTTCTTCATCTCTATCTCCCTCTCCCTCTTTAGCTAAAACACAGACACACTCACACACACCAAGACTGCACGAATACAATAGGAATTAAAGCTCTACACACATGCTCCCTGGTCTACTCCTGAAAGCTGAGCCCCTTGTAGTGATCATAAAAGATGGAGAGAGCTTGGATTTTTTTTTTGAGAGAGGTTGGCGTGCTAAAGGGTGGGGGTTGTGTGGCACAGGGTGGTGAGGTTAGAGAAATGAAATTGTATTGTTGCTAAACTAAAATAAAAAGTTTGGTATCATCAACTAGTTGTATTTATTGGTATACATTTTAAAGTTTTATTTTGTGAGATTTCCCGAAGTTTCAGCAACAATTTCCTGTGCACATGCACTTTATCCGACTATTTTAAGTTATTCTATTGCTATGCTTTACAGTAATTGTGTGTGTGTGTGTGTGTGTGTGTGTGTGTGTGTGTGTGTGTGTGTGTGTGTGTGTGTGTGTGTGTGTGTGTGTGTGTGTGTGTGTTAAGAAGTCCCAGGGCTCAGTTCTCTATTTGCTGCTCACTGAGGCTGAATATGGTTACACAGCAGACTTTCCTGAGGGAGAGACTGACAGGCCTACTGACTCTGCTGCACACTGGGGAACATCAGTGGTCTAACACACACACATACACACACACACACACACACACATACAATTTCTAAATCAAACTATATTATACACGGAGCCTACTGCTTACATGGAAGCTTACAACCGCAAGTTTTCACACTGTGAAACCTGCAGCCCAATCACTGTACATGTTTCTATGCTCATGAGCACACAAGACACATGATAGCTGTCGACTCAAAGAAAGGCATGCATGTGAATTCATGTCCGACAGACAAGTAGACTGTTACTTTTATCTGCTCGTGTAAGAATATAGTCCCATGTTTGACTTCAGAGCACGTACATTTTTGGAAAAGGGGTTGTCATATCCGTAAAGCTATAATGTCAACAACTTAAGAATCGCCTAGACCACAAAGTAAATTTTGATAAGATCTAGCAGCATTTCATCCAGGCAATATGAGCAGATTGTTTGCAGCTTATTCCTCTTCCTTTGGGCTAATGGATTTGGAACACATTCCAATCGGGCAGAAATGTAGCTACAGAATGGGAATCAGGCCTGAGGGCAATTCTCACTAAGTGGGGAGAGAGCCATTAAACAAAGGTGCCTGTGGTTTCATATTCAGGATACTTTACAACCTCCATCCCGGGACATCAACAGTGTTTTTGGGTGAGCTGTTAGAGGGGGCAGAAGAGGGGGAGGAGGATCCATCTGCCATGCTGCCGGTCCTCAGGGAGACGGGCATATCCCAGGGGTGTTTTGCAGGGAGAGGGGCTGAAAGGATTACACCCAACCACTAATCAACGACGGTAATCTGTGGGCCCCCATACAAAATCCCCTCCGATCCAAACAACAATTTGGGACACAAGATAAAACCTCAGAGTACAGGGACATCTAACTGATGTTGAAGAACCTGACAAATACAAGGACAAATACAGGTGATTTTTAATTGGAAATATCAACTCTAGAGGTGTGATTGGCAAAGAGCCACAGTGTCTCTGTGATCAGGTGCAAGTGTCCCACAAGTGGCCCAGTCTGATTCCCAGTGTGACCATTATGCAAATGCAGCAACTAGACAAGCCTACAACATAAATTACTCTAACGGATAAAAGCACTTTTCTAATCAAATCAGATTGCAAAAGGCTTTTTTCTTATACTGCATTTTGGTGTATATGACCCAAAATAACAAAATATTGGTAAATTTCTCAATTTGAAATTATTCACGAGTGTTTCACATATGCTTTTTTAATTGGACACTTGTTTTCTTTTTTTCAGTTGACAGGAATAAAAAATTGTTTTCATTTTTCTTGAACATGAACTTCTATCAGCTTATGTCATGCTGTCAAAAGATGCGCCCTGCAGAGCAGTTGTCCCTGAGCCTTCTCCAAAGACTTTGTCACAGCAGGATCCTACACAAGCTGCAGCTGTTGAGGTGTTGTCCTGGCAGGTCTCTCCATTTGGTGAGAGAATCGCAAGGAATCAAGGTGCCACTATTTTCATGGTCCCTTGTCAGTATGGTTTTGATGTCTGGGGCCTGGGTGGGGTTTGGATCTGGTATTGGTGGGTTTAAAGCTCCCCAGGACTATGGAAGAAGCCGCCTAATGATGGTACCAGTCCTCCAGGGCATAGGGAACTGGAGCATCCTGGCCTGCATCTCCTCTACCTCCTGCAGTATGCCCATTGGCTAGGCAGGCTCTAAGCTCCCTATCCCCATAGCCTCATTGTTTAGTGGGCCCGGCACTGTCAATATTAAGCCTGGCTAATGTGATCTAGAGGCAGCTGGAGCAGCCCGATTATTACCATGACACAGCCGACTGAGGGGTATAATATCATTAAAAATAAATCAGGTGGTTTGGAGATTTGCTGTGGCAGGGGGGACTCTGAATGACATTAGGTGGGAGAACTGCCATAATTTCATTAGTCAGTTGGGGCACCTCAGAGGATCTGTTGAAACATTTCCTTTAAGTTGGACTAATTGAATTTGCTTTCACAACACTGCACACAAAATGAAAGACAGGGAAAACGATGATGGTAATTTTTCCAATTAAGTGCCTAATAACTTTGAAAATTAATTTCAGACATGCTAAGAACTATGCAGACACCTGAATATCATAATAGGATAATATTTCAATTTCCTAATTACGGCACATACTCGAGATAATCTATCCGAAAGCAGACATATAGGATATTCCTGTTGTTATTATTAGCCTCTTGCGGTGGATTATTGTTGCAAACGATGAGGAAAACGTGAGGCCCTGCTAATCTTCTTAAACTGTTTGACACTGAGCTGTCTGCTCGGCAGACTCCTCAGCAGCAACCTGCTGGCCAGTGAATAGGCTGTGGGCTGACAGAGTCTATTGACATTTCAAAAATAAAAAACAAATTAAACTATTCTCATTACTTTCGTTGTATCCTATTTGTTGTTATTTTGGCAAAAGGCCTGGCCCCGGTGACTTTGCTGGGAGGCCCCCCCCCTCCTCATTTTGCGTCTTCGATCTGCCACTAAAGCGCCAGAAGTGCCGTTGGTCTCGCAGCGAGGGTCTTATGTCGCTATTGTTTTGACTCTCGAGCCACGTAAACGGTGATTTCAAGGCCCATTGAGCGCGCGATGGATTGTGCCCGAAATCCGCGGACGACCTGAGAGCATGGATTATTGGAGGTGCGGGTAGAGTGACGCCAGGAGTTGTAAATCTGTTTTCTGACCTGCACAGTGACGTTAAATTCAACCCGAAAAAATAGCACTCTTTCAGCCCCACTTGGATAGATAGATAGATAGACAGACAGACAGACAGACAGACAGATAGATAGATAGATAGATAGAGAGACAGACAGACAGACAGATAGAGAGATAGATAGATAGATAGATAGATATTATGATTATTATTATTATTAGTAGTAGTAGTATGAAAAATGATCTCTGTGTTGTAACAAATTTCTACTTGAGACAGACCTGCAATTCTTACTGAGCTGAGTCCAAAGGCTTTATGGGGTTTTCCTGTTGTGTAATAGTGACATCTAGTGGGACCCTTCGGGACTACTATCTCCCTATGGTTCTAATGTTGTTTTATCCCACGCATGCATGTATAAACAGTGGTGGAAGAAGTACCGCCATACCGCAACAATAAAATGCTCTATTGCAAGTACATCACGTGGCTAAAAGAAAAAAATAACTTCATTAAAAGTATAGGAGAATTATCAGCTATATATCTTACAGTATCAAAGGTAAAAGAACTATTTATCCAGAAGCATGAAGCAGTGTCCTATTGGTATATGAAATGATTATTGGTTTTGACGCATTACTATGTAAACAGAATTTTAATGTTGTAAATGGTTGAGGTGGTGCTTTATATATGGTTGGCTTCTGTTTAACATTTATTCTGTCAAGTCAGTTTTATATATACATGCCAAAATAACAAGTCACAAATGTACCAATACGGTCTCTACAATCTGTACAGTATACAACAGCATCTGTCCTTAGACCCAGGAAGAGGAGCAGAGGAGTGATCTAGCAGTAAAGCTTCCATCGTTGAGAAATAAATACAGAGGAGTGAAAATAACATTTGTCCCAGAAATACAGTAGAAGTCTAAGGGAGCATAAAATAAATCCTAAAGTACAGGTCCCTCAAAATAAAAAAAATACAGCAGCTTACTTGAATTAATGTACGTAGTTACAGTTCATACCAACTGAGAAGCTAAAAATTCTTGTAATTTTTGGATCCATGTCAACCTCAACACAAATAATGGTAACCAATTTACTGTGGCAAAAAATCATTTATAAACAAACGCTGCTTCACACAACATCCAATCATGCACATTTAAGCATTTATTGATATCACAGGCCACTCATAGCTCCTTGTGCACTGTTCAGGCAATAATATCGTGTGTGAATCATTGACATTCAAACTTCAACCTTCACAGAGCAAAACATGTTCTAGAGTCTAAATTTGGCTCGGATCATGGTTCGGATATTGTTCCATTCTTCTGTTTCTGGACATGTAGCAAAAGTGTCAGCAACTTTGCAGGACACAGGTGGAAGGGGGCATCTGAGGAGCAGGACAAATAGAACATATATTCCATCAGCCAAATTAGAACAAATTATTATTAGCTGCATGACGGGTTATTAATGAGGCACAATATTTGCTCATAAGATTTTGACACCTCTTATAAGACCTCTTAACAAACATTAGAGACTGATGTCAGTTAGGCTGTCATCTGTGTGTTAAGCTTGACACAGAGAACCCGCTCATTGCTGCTTCACTCCCACGCACACACCGGGAATTTCTGACCCCAATAAAAGCATATCCTTGGAGTCATGCAGCTGTGGCTGGTTCTTTCTATATCTATCCCCCTCTTTATTCTACAGTCAAGCTTTCATCTCCACTCCTCCTACGCTTTGCTTCAGAAATTAACTCACATGCTGTTCCATACATCCACCTCTGCCTCATCCACCTGCCAGTCCCTGAGCATCATCAGCATCATCAACCTGCCCCCCTCAACCACCCACCCCCACCCCTCGTAAGGATACACACAACTGACACACTTTACTTCATAGCTCAATATCTCATCTCAGCAGACATACCGGCAGCAGGTGCAGAGATTTGAGACTAAGTTTAGGCTGTCCAGGGCGTTAGGAATGGCTCCTAAAAGAGAACCCTCCATTAAGAAGTCGCCTTCACAAGTGATCCAACCCAGACTGGGTCCCCCTTATCCCTGTCTGCCTTCGGCTCCTGCAGCACCAAAACCAGCTCCAGAGCAGAAGCCTAGGATGCTGCGTCCCTCGGATTCACCATTTGACCCCAGTACTTTGGAGGTGAGTGGGGTTACTGCAGTATAATTTTGCGACAAAGCTAATGTGTGGCGTCCATAAATGAGGACTATTGGAAATAACTTATTAATTTCCTTCCTAATATAGTGTTTATTAATCTTAGCCAACAAAGTAAATCTCAGCCAGAGATACACAATAATGGTCTGTTGTCAGATGTCAGTTAGTACTGTAAAAACATTTTAAGCTGATTATTTGCCATGTAGCTTTCTATGATTCTGAAGCTAACTAGACAGACCAAACTGTCTGCATCAGTTTGGAATGAGGGAGTGCAAAGAAAGGGGGCAATGAGAGCAAGGCTGTTAGTCAGCCATTGGCCTCCTTAGGGAGAAAGAGGCTGTTTCCGGCTACAGTTTGTGCTATTTCTTTCATCAGGCGGGGGATTCCATCAAATCAGTAGCCTTCCCCTTGTGAGCTACAAACCCGTAACTGTTGTAAGAAAGAAACTGCTAGCTTTATTTCAAAACTCAAAGAGAGTGGACCTCTCTATAGACCGTTTTCACAGCACACATATTGGCTTGTCGTAGCAGGAAAAGTACAGGTGGAATTGATGACATGAAAAATGACTGCATTCAATTTATGTGCATTAATCTGAGGCTCCTGGTATTGTGCATGCAGGCTCACTGCCATTGCTTACTGGGGCATTTGATGGAACGGTTAACAAAATTTGTGTCACCCGTGCTTTTCCTACCAAGTCAGAATGTCTGCTGTGAAAAAGGTCGGTGCTTCTGTCTAGTGGCTTAGATAACAGTTTGTTAGATAGATTACAGAGTTTATTGGTCATAGACCTTTTTCACAGCAGATATTTGAAGTGTCGTGGCAGGAAAAGCACAGGTGTTATTGATAACATTGACCATCCGTTCTATTCAAGTGCCCCAGTAAGCCATGAAAGTGTGACAGTGAGCTAGCATGCACAATACCAGGACAGTGAAGCCAAAGCAGCAAGTGGAATTCAGCCTATCATTGGCATATCATAAATATACTGGTGATGGCAAGTCCTGACTGTGATTTCAGTATATATAATAAATACAGCATATTGAGCATCAAGTTATGAAGCAAAAGCCTGAGGTAACTAAGAAAATGTTTCATTATTTTGTCCAGAAGCAAGATCTGGATTCAGTATATAATACTCTTCATCAATTATTTTTGCATAGCATCATGTCACAACTGAGTAGATGCAGAGTCTGTTAAGAATTATACTTTTATTTTTCAACTGTAAAATAATCTGCCTGTATTTGTCACAGGTCTTAGATAACAAAATTTGAGGGAGCCATGCTAAAAAAAATGAAAGCATATATAGAGTACCATAAAAAATAAGAACCAATGTTGCTATTGGGTTTTTGGTATATTTTTGCACTTCATAAACTATTATGTCATCTAAATATTTAGTCCCATTTCTTCAACTCTTTAAATAACCTGAAATTTAGTCTTATTAAATATAAGATATCAGTAAATATAGGACTTTAGTAAACCAATAAGGCACCTTGACCATTCTGGAAAATGAAAACATTTTAACATTACTAAAGTCTAGACCATTACAGTGTTCTCAGGTCAAAACAGGTATAAGTCAATCAGACAAAATACTTTAATGTAAAGAATACTCAATATCTCAAACTACTGATGTCCACATTAGACTTTGCACTAACATGCTTAAGCTTTGTTGGTGCTTTAGCTTTGCTGCGATTCTCATGGGCTTTCAATGTTACACTGTGTACTGTATGATTTTTTGGTGTGAGAATGCGAGGATATGTAGGCCATGTTAAGCAACTGCTTCTGCTCACAATGGAATCATTGACATGACAGGAGGACAGATCCCCTGCTGGGCAAAGACAGCACTTTAGCCAGGCTGTTAAGAGATGTGGCATCAGTCCATGATCTCACTGGACTAAAGTAATCCCACCATTCCTGCATGGCCAGACATTCACATCTTTCATGCAAAGACGAGCAAAGTCATTCACTGCAATCATGCATTAATTTATTCAACTGGGGTCAAAATCACCAAAGTCAAACACACACTACAAAGTGACAAACATCTCTCAAAACATCCAAAAATGACTTATTCAGGTCCATTGACTCGCTGATTATTTTATAAGGTTAAGCGTAGGCTGATTTAATATGTATTTTATATGTTTTAGGACATATAAAATACTCTGCTTGGAATAATAACTTGTGTCCGATGTGGTTTTCCTGCAAAGAGTTTAATTAGCATGTTGCAAACTGCTTAAAATTACATCTACTTCTTCTCCTTCATTGAAAAATTCTAAATCTCTGAAAATGCAAATATTGTTCATCAGTTTAATTATTATTAATTATTTAACACAAGCTGTCTCCTACATCGGTGATAATTCCATTCTTAGTGTATTTGCATTAGACGTTTAAAATTTCCACATCACACTTGAGCAAGTTGCACATTGAAGCAGGATCGGCTGGGATGAATCCAAACAGGTTGTGATGGCACAAAATCATTTTTGTAGGTACACATTTTAATCTCAGATTTATGGTGAGCACAGAGAAACTTTCCTCCTTCAGCAGATACATGTGAAAACTGCCTTCTAGTATGGTGAGTAGTATTGAAGCAAAATTATTTGCAAGTGCGTGTGGAGAGTTGTCTGTATGTGTGTACTCAGAGTTGTGGATGTGTAAAGGAATCTGAAAATGTGTATTCAGATTTGCATGTGTATTGATATTTGTAAATGTGTAAAAGAAACTGAAATGTTTACTCAAATCTGTAAATGTGTGTGAGATTTGTAAATACCCACAATAAGCCTGGGCTCAAGGCAAAGAGAACCCTGAGCTACAGACAGTTCGCCATACACATTGGTAGATCTCAGGATTGGCAGGAGTGTAGCAAAAGTCACATGTAAAAAAAAAAAAAACAAACATAACAAACAATAAATATTTTTTAGTTTCTTTTACACATTAAGAAATCTCAGTAAACTTGGAAATATGATTACACTTTTGCAGATTCCCTTACACATTCACAAATAAGACTAAAGATTTAAAGATTCTTGCAAACATTCACAAATCTGAGTATACACTTACAGTCTGAGATACAGTTTTGCAACTCTCCACACACATTTGGAAATAGTATTGCTACAAGAATACCCCCATATTTTAATGTCAAAAGGCCAGACTGAGATGAATAAATTACATTTAGGCTTTCTTGCCTTTGGACTCCTTGGATTAAAGTCAACTCTGTAAATTCAGATTTTAAACTTTAAATTATTAATTGCATGTACCGGTCATCTCAATCATAACATGAAAAGTTTAAGGAGTTTTAAGGCCTATAGTTAATGTAAAAGTGAACCACAAACCATACCAAGATGTTCGTTTCTATATATGGAGCGTGGCTGTCCGGCCATCCCTCCTGCTGGGACGTCGTGCGTGCAGTACGTCATGACGCAGTGCTGCTAGAGTTTTCTCACTGCGCCCTCTTTTTGGGTCCGTCACATTCTTCGGTTTGCCGACGCCTAGGATACACCTCAGCCATCACAGCCATGGTGGGTTTTTTCGTTTACCAATACTTAACTTGTTTTTTTGTTTTTGTTTTTTTACGGCTGTTCTTTTGCAGTTACTTTTGTTTGTCATTGTTTCAAGAAAATGGTTCGGCTTTGCTAAGCTGTTTGAATCTCTGAATTGGCTCGCTGGTCGGTAGCGGAAGTGCAACTTTTGAGAAGCTAACGTTAGCTTGCACGGTAGATAACGATAACAATCACACGACGAGCTAATTAAGGTCGACAAAGTACCTACGTTTACGTTATTCACTGCTTAATGTGTTATAGTTAGGAAATATCTGTTTTGGGTGAATCTAACTAACTGAAAATTTGGTCAAAAGCCTTTTGAAGTCAACCCGAGCTAGCTTTGCGCAGCAAAAGGGAACAATTTTCATAAAGCCTAATTTCTTTTTGAACAGTCTGACTTCTCGGAAGATCAAATACTTGGTGAGTTTTGACTTTGTGTTTGACATTTTACAAACCCCCCTTTTTTTGCATGCTCTCATTTTTGCTTTGTTCAAATGACACTTTGCCCTGTATCTCCACTATCACCCTGCTCTATACCTGCCTGTCATAGTAGTCGTGGTTAGGCTAGGTTTCCTTCTTTATTTCCGTACTGTTTCATCACTCTCCACTTGAAACTGCTTGTCCTTTGCAGATTGAATTTAACCTGGATCAGATTCATGGTAAGTCAGTGAAAAGGGACCGCCTTAGCACAAAACTGGTGCCTATCTCGGGAGTGTGTAGGGTGTGATCTGCATGTTGATTTTGGATAAAACCAAATTTGTTTTAAATGTGAATGAGAGTCGCTTTGCACTGTTGTTTGATACGTCAAAATCAGTCATATTTTGCATAAAACGTTATAATCCTTACCAGCTTTGACCATGTCTTGCAGTGTTTTTGTATATGGACAGTCATGCATTAGAAATCCAGATAAAGCTGAACATTGCTAAGGCTCATATCTGTTCTCATAAGTCTTGTTCTGTTAGACTGTAGTCATTCCTGGTTGTGTTCATTTGCCTTAAACTTCGCCTGTTATCTTTCAAGCAGCTCATCTCCACAAGTGTGCCCTTTTTTGGTGCGGGATACAGTGGTGGATGGCTTTTGTCCTAGGGCTGGTTTGTTTAATCACCGTTGACATAATAGGCTAAACTCTGGCTCTCCTCCTACTTTCCTCCACTCCTCTAATACCAAATATGGTGTTTGGGAAAAGTCCTCACATGCCAGAAGGGAAGAGGCACATTCCTCAGAACAGGAAAAACTCCACAACAGTGCCTGAGCTTTTTTTTTTTTTTTTTAAACTTAAGAAACAGCCTGGCGACCGGATATTGTGAAGTACAACTCCATGTCTCTCCCGAACTGCTATATCTTAGCAAAGCTTTTTGTTTGGCTTAGTACAATGCCTGATAGATCAAAGCTACATTAATCTAATCAACCCTGTGAACAGCAAGATCGCATCATTGTTGACAGCTGATAAAGTCAAGCCAATTCCACTTAAACAACAACAAAAAAACAAAAATACTCAGTACTTGTTAATGTGAATGCTTTAGAAGGCTCAGGTAGCTCAAAGCCTTACTGACTATTAAACAGTGCTGTAAAATATCGTTGTCAAATGGGAGTTTGTAAACAGTAGGGGTGTCAAATAAAGCATTTTAAAGCTTACTTACTTACCTTATTAGACATTAAGAACAAAGGCAACTTTGAAAACTGTGAACATGAGTTTCAATTATACACCCCTTACTGTAATCTAAGCATTTAAAATACAAGTGCTAACTGTACTAAACTTATCTTGTCCACTTTTGGGTCACTCTAGTGAAGGACTAACGCTTGTTTGAAGCTTTTATCTGTTGTTGATGTTAATGTAGGAATTTGTGTTACTTCTGTTTAGACCTGCGGCATTTCGGAGTCTTAGGTCTTGGCCATGTCTTATTTTCTTCGAGATAATAATTATCTTTAAACAGTTGAGCCCTAGCAACAATTTTCCTTACTTTACCCTTATCTTCCAAGCTTTATAAAAATTTACTTCAAACATACTATAGCCACAATTGTTTGATCTGGTTCTTTAATTTAGCCACAACTTTCATATTTACTGCTACATTTTTAACACATTTCTTTGTTATTTAGACATATTTTGTATGCTTGGAAATTTAATCCATACGCATTTGCATGTTCAAAGTACAGAAAAGATGACAGAGCATGTAGGCCCCGCATTGAAGTTGGATCAACTTGTTGTTTTTGATGTGTAGTGAAAAAGTCAGACTGACCAGATGACACGAATATATGTGCTGAGTTGAGGAAGTAAGAGGGGTGATTGCAAATGTCAAACAGCAGAGTATGGAGAGTAAGCGTTCTTTTTTTTTTTAAATTTTTAAACTTAAGAAACAGCCTGGCGACCGGATATTGTGAAGTACAACTCCATGTCTCTCCCGAACTGCTATATCTTAGCAAAGCTTTTTGTTTGGCTTAGTACAATGCCTGATAGATCAAAGCTACATTAATCTAATCAACCCTGTGAACAGCAAGATCGCATCATTGTTGACAGCTGATAAAGTCAAGCCAATTCCACTTAAACAACAACAAAAAAACAAAAATACTCAGTACTTGTTAATGTGAATGCTTTAGAAGGCTCAGGTAGCTCAAAGCCTTACTGACTATTAAACAGTGCTGTAAAATATCGTTGTCAAATGGGAGTTTGTAAACAGTAGGGGTGTCAAATAAAGCATTTTAAAGCTTACTTACTTACCTTATTAGACATTAAGAACAAAGGCAACTTTGAAAACTGTGAACATGAGTTTCAATTATACACCCCTTACTGTAATCTAAGCATTTAAAATACAAGTGCTAACTGTACTAAACTTATCTTGTCCACTTTTGGGTCACTCTAGTGAAGGACTAACGCTTGTTTGAAGCTTTTATCTGTTGTTGATGTTAATGTAGGAATTTGTGTTACTTCTGTTTAGACCTGCGGCATTTCGGAGTCTTAGGTCTTGGCCATGTCTTATTTTCTTCGAGATAATAATTATCTTTAAACAGTTGAGCCCTAGCAACAATTTTCCTTACTTTACCCTTATCTTCCAAGCTTTATAAAAATTTACTTCAAACATACTATAGCCACAATTGTTTGATCTGGTTCTTTAATTTAGCCACAACTTTCATATTTACTGCTACATTTTTAACACATTTCTTTGTTATTTAGACATATTTTGTATGCTTGGAAATTTAATCCATACGCATTTGCATGTTCAAAGTACAGAAAAGATGACAGAGCATGTAGGCCCCGCATTGAAGTTGGATCAACTTGTTGTTTTTGATGTGTAGTGAAAAAGTCAGACTGACCAGATGACACGAATATATGTGCTGAGTTGAGGAAGTAAGAGGGGTGATTGCAAATGTCAAACAGCAGAGTATGGAGAGTAAGCGTTCTTTTTTTTTTTAAATTTTTTTTAGTGGTTGCATCACACTCTACCTTGCAGATGAAAATATTGGTGACATATATTATTTTTAAAAAATCAGCTTTAAAAGTTTAAGATTTGAGTGTTTGAGGCATGACCGTGCAACATGAGTTTGGGGTTTGCCATAGATATGTAGTATATCAATACATTTATTATCCTGGATAGACTTTCTAGAATTATCTTGTCTAGAGAGGCACAAGAGACCTAGGCATGCTCGTCAGTGCAGTGCTTTGAGCCCTGCCTCTTCTCTTTTTTAAATTTAGGTTTACCAGTAGAAAACCAGATCATTTATAAAGTTATTCACTTTTCATAATCTGTGCTTTCTCTGGTCTGCTTGTTCTCATTTTCCTCACAATCTGTCTTGCTTTTCTGTTTTCATCTATTACCAGTTTACGTCCTTAATCAATTTCATTCCTCCATACATGTCTGCTTATTTTACAACCATGTAGAATAACCATGTCTGCTAATTTCCACAATAATTCATATCCCTACTCAAATTTGTCATGTGTCTTTGTATCCTGCAGAGTTTAAGGAGGCATTCCTGTTGTTTGACAAGACAGGAGATGGGAAGATCAGCTACAGCCAGTGTGGGGATGTCATGCGGGCCCTGGGACAGAACCCTGTCAACGCTGAGGTGCTCAAGGTCCTGGGCAACCCCAAGGCTGAGGGTGAGAGCTAAAAATTTAACTTGCTGGTAAAATGTAAAATGTAAATCATTAAACTATTGTGGCGGAAAAAAGTCTCTGGAGGCTCAGACTGAGAATTGCCTCAATTATTCTTGTCTTTATGCAGAGATGAATACCAAGATGCTAGACTTTGAGCAGTTCCTGCCCATGTTCCAGGCCATTGCTAAGAATAAAGATCAGGGCTCCATGGAGGATTTTGTGGAGGGACTGCGTGTCTTTGACAAGGAGGGCAACGGCACAGTAATGGGAGCAGAGCTACGTCACGTCCTTACCACGCTAGGCAAGTTCCATTTTTATCCCCCTTTAAAAAGATAGCTAGCACTTTTTAATTCAGGTAAAATACTGCAATCCTAAGAATGGAAATCTCAGTGCAAATCTATTTTACTGAAAACTGAATATACAGTACATATCAAAAGTAAATGGATTGCATGTTTGTAAAGTAATTTTGCATTAAGAACATCTAGTTTGTAAATGTATTAGTGGTAGTACTAGTATTATTTTTACTTATCTTTTATTTCCTTTTCTTTTTTTTTCTAAAAGTGAAATCTTTTGTTATCACAATAAAAAATTGTGATAAAGTCACTTATGTAATGTGAATAAACAATTTTATGTTAAATTTTCAGGTGAGAAAATGACAGAGGAGGAGGTCGAGACACTCTTGGCGGGACATGAAGATGCAAATGGCTGTATCAATTATGAAGGTGAGAACGAAAGAAATAAAAAGGAACAAGACGGGATGCCGGCTGTAACTAGGCTGGTATGACGATGCCATTGCTATAAATCTGCAAAAGATTCATGGTAACCATTCAACCTAGTCTTGGCAATGTGACAACGCAACCTCATTACATTGTACGTGTGCTTTGTTGATGTGAAATATTGTGTAACTGCTAAGAGAAGTACTTTTGAGGAGAAACATGTAGTTTGAGTTTGTGTTAATGCAAATACTCTGTTTTCAGTAAATCCTAGTTTTCTAAAGGCAATCATTGGAAGCAATTTAAGTACTAAACAGGTAGTCACAATATTTGATTTAGTCTTATGATGAGGTGTGGCTGTCTAATCATGTTAGCAGCTACTGTCTAATATGTATTCTTAACACTTATGGTTGAATCACTGTTATAAGAGACCCTGTATAAATGTCAACTGCTGACAGTGTGTGTCAACTGTTCTTCCTCCACAGCATTTGTTCGCCACATCATGTCAGGCTGAGGGCCGGTACGGGCACTGGGTATACCATGAGATGGCACCGCCAGGCTTTCCTGCTTTAAGTGTTAAATAATCCACCCCCATCAGGCCATCCTAACATTTATCAGCTGTAGTTTTGCTCTTCATATTGGCTAACGGGAACAGTGTGCTATTGCAAAGTAGATTTGACCTGTAGGTGCCTGTGGGGAAAGCCTGGTGGTCCCTCTCATCTTTAATCCTGAGGCTTTGGCCCATGTGTAGGCTCCTGCTGTTCTGTCTCTCTCTCCTGCAGCCCTCTGTCTTGGCCCCTGGCTGCAGCATGCCCCTCTGCATGTGTCTGAGACTCCCCTCAGTTAATAAGGGGATACGGTGGACACACAGGGAAGAGACTGGTCTCATTCAGGGAAAGCCTGGTGGACACTGTCGAGTCTTTTGAGCTGTTTGGTGTGGTGGCCATGAGGCAGCTCTTCTAATCTGCATGTCATCGGTGCTATTAAAATATGCCTCTTCTGTTGGTGTCAGGGGCGCTGCTCTTTTCATCAACGCTGAATTAGATGTATCAGTTCATTACATTGTAGACATGTTTTTAGATTCAAGTATAGCCACCAGCTTTGGGAGAGTGGACCAGTCCCTTTTTCTACTAACCAGAGATTTGCAATGAGTTGCTCTTGTGCTGATTGTTTTCTCCTCTGTACTGATGGAAGCTGAATTTGTAGCTGGCCACACTGTGACTGGACTATAGCTTCCTTGATCTTCTCCCCTTTTCTATGCTTCTCAAATAGAGAAAAGCATACAGCGAGGATGGCTTCTCTAACCAGCTCTTCTTGGATCATAGACAAGGCCTAATTCTTTGGCTGAATTCGAGATAGAGATGATTACCTCACCTCTTTCTCTTAGTACCTAGTTCAGCCCTTCTTTCCTCTGGGTGAGCAGAATGTGGGGATCTGCCTCCAAATGCAGCATCTCCCACCCCGGCTCACCAAAGCTGGATGAGGAGGGAGCCTTAGCTCAACATGCTGTAGTTGGAGTAGGTCTCTGATTTAGACCATGAAACTCAAATTTTGTCTCTTTCTCATGTCTCTTTACAGAACTGGTCAGGATGGTGATGAGCGGGTAAAGACGAAGAGCATCCCAGTTTTGTTTTTTTGTTTTTTTTCCTTTTCCATGGATTTGCTTTCCACATTTAATTTAAGAAGTGCCTTTACATTCCCTAAAGACCACAAAATGAGGCTGGCTTTGCTGCCAGGTCAATTC
Organism: Xiphias gladius; assembly: GCF_016859285.1. Lineage (NCBI taxonomy): Eukaryota > Metazoa > Chordata > Actinopteri > Istiophoriformes > Xiphiidae > Xiphias > Xiphias gladius. The sequence goes on along the minus strand of NC_053417.1, from coordinate 14,813,202 downwards.
ACATATGTGACCAACTTGTATGCATTGTAATACTTTCAGCAACATACTGTACTATTGGCTAAAACTTAGTTAGGCTGAGGAAGATGTTCCTCTGATTCTGCAGTAAACCAGTATATTCAAAGCCATACTATCATGAGGTAGAAACATTTCAGATGGGTTCCCATGTTTTTAATTGACCCCAGTTATGTTGCTTCATTTAAATAAATGTTTTTCCTGAAAACCTATCTGGGTTTTTGAGTGAATTTGTTTGATGAAATAGAGTAAAGCTCAAGTTTTTGTAACGGCTGTGTCTTAATGATTTTGCACAGTGGATTGATGTGTCTGTGCTGTTTTTTCCATTGACACAAGAGGGCAGTGTTGTTGCTGGAATCTGCTATGTTAAAAAGGCCATTTGTCTATATAGATAGTGTAAAATAAGAGGCATATCTTGCTCTTTGTGCTTTCATGAGCCAAATGAAGAACTTAAAGCACACCATTTGTTTAGGCTTTGGTGCTCAAGCCAATTTAGATCGTGGTTTTCTCCTGTTGGTTGTAAATCTTTGGGAACATAATGTGAAATTTCAGCCTAAATAAATAGGTTTTATACTTTTTTTGTCACCATGCTGTAATGTGGTGACCAAGCACTAGGATATGAGCCTTAGAAGGCTGTTTGGTGGCTCTCTGACCTTTTCTTCATTTTCCTCACAAGCAGCCACAACTATTTCCCCTCATTAGGCACCACAGCTACCGGGAGTATGGAGCTTATGTGTGTTGGGTAAGGTTTAGGAGGGTGTCATAGTCCACTGCTGAATAGGTTGTCCGCTAATTACTCTGTATGTGTGTATGTGTGTGGTCGATGGAAGTCAAGACTATTGATTATTTTAATCCTCCTATTTGTGAGTCTGTGATCCTCATGGCTCTGCATTCGACAGGGGAATCACTAATGGGCCTCAGCACAGCCTGTCTCAGACCTCTCCCCGTCCAATTAACTTTCAACTGGAATCTGCCAGAAGAGAGAGCCGGGGGCTGGGCCCAGGCATGGCACGGCAACATCCCACTTTCTCAGTTCAGGAGCAACAGATTCACCAAATCCTTTAAGTCTAGAATGCTATCGGCTCTCTACTCTAATTAGATGTTTTCCTTTTCGCCAATAATATGGGAGGTATTCGAGATGTATTCTCTTTAACATGAGGATGATGGCTCTCTCTGCTCTGGTTTAGAATTTTTTATGGCCTTTTGGATAAAGTGGTGAAATTAACTGTGTAGAAAACAACACATAGTAAAGAGAGATTCATCAACAGACTAGTTTTATATCACACACAATTGCAATTTTTGTAAGCATATTTAGGTATGATTTGTGTTTTGCACCTTTGATTATATATAATATGAAATGGCACCCACAGTGGTCAATATACATAGTGTTTATCTCAGTCATTTCATGCCAGGTTTAACATAAAGACTAGTTTATCGATCATTCATAAACCTAAAGCTGTTAATATCACACAAATATTTCCTTTAAACAAAGAGCTGTCTACTCCACATAATAGTGAACTAATTAAATAGCAAACACAATCTTACCTCTCTTTTTAAATAATTAAAAAATACCGTATGGGATGATTGTGATTATTAGTGCATAGACTAAGAAAGACTAAGAGTAAAAGGTTGTGATTTAGAGCTGAGATAATCAATTATTCGATAGAAAATTAATCTGTAACTATTTTGATCGTGCCAAATATCCACTCATGCCAGCTTTTGCAATGTGGGTGTTTGCTACTTCTCTTTGTCTCATATAATATTAAACTGAATATCTTTGGGTTTTGGACTGTTGGTTGGACAAAATATCTGAGGATTTAACCTTGGGCTCTGGGAAATTTTGATGGAACATGTTTTACTTTTTTTTTTTTTTTTACATTTCATTAGTGACTTAATTGAGAATATAATCAGCAGAGTAATTGGTGCTTTAAAAAATTGTTTGATTAATCCAAATTTCGGAAGTGATTAAATTGGAGATTTTGGCTATTTACATGGCTATTTTTTTTTGGACTGTAAACAATCTGTATGCATCACCATAGGAATATCAAATAAAATGAGAGAAATGACTCAATATTATTTAGGAAAAATTTTACCAATTCCCTGGATGTATTTCTTGTTATTGGTGTGCTCTCCAACAAACGGTCTTGGTTCAAAACCCTAATAAACCATAACAAGCCCTTATCAGACACTGAACCATTTCGGTTTGTTTGTACAATTGATTACTATATTGTTACATTTGAAATGTATATTGGCTGGATTTTGTAGATCCTGGGTGTATTATAAGAGGAGATCAATATAGCGGTATTAATGTTTGTGTCTTAGACAGTGTCTTAAGACATATTGGAAATCCATGTTGTAGCAGGCAGTGGCTGTGGTCAGCCACTGTTGCTTCGATCTCAGCTGTAAGTCGATGCAGCCATGTCATATATCCAATTCTCCGCAGTCAGTCCAAGTGGTCACTCCAAATAAAACTGAACAAGGGTCTGCGTGTGTTTAAGACTATTGAATGTACATGCCTTTATTCAGCCCTGACCTTTACCATGCCAAAACAACATGTAAGAACACAAACAAGGTAGGTATAGATATTTTAATAACAATATTATCTACTCAACCTCTTCAACATACCAGATAGCCCATCCCAAGATTACCGTGTTTATACATATAATGATATGTTGACAGGGTCTCTCAAAAATAAAGTAGTAAGTAAGTATGGCAGTTTAATTACAGCAACATGTCTGTAATGTATTGTACAACAATTAATGTAAGTAAAACACTGCAGCTGTCACTTTTTCACCACCCCCATATCTCACCATATCTATATATCCACTCATACCTACCATACCAAACCTCACACACACAATAATGTCATAATGCACTTGGCAATTAAAACTCCATTACACACAAGTGCCATCCATAAAATGTGTTTTGATTTGTTTACTTGTAATATTAGTATGTTTTGTTTTATCTCACCATGTGTCATCCTGTGTTATGATGGGAACACGAAGGGAAGGTCAAACATCTGTGTTGCCAGAATGCCCTATTTTAATCAGTACTGTCCTAATGCAGGCTGAATCACAACAGGGATTCAATTAATTTCAATCAGTATAATACCCTTTGAAGCAAAGGGAAAAAATATTTTAACAAAGATGAGTTGCAAAATATAGGCAGGCCATTTGATCAGAGGTCATTAAAATGGAGGGCAGAGATGTATAAGTGAAATTCTGCTCAGTTAACAACTGGAATACCCCAAGTGTGCATTTGTCATCTTAGTCATTTTGATTAATGGAAACCTCAACACCATTATTGCATTAAAAACAATCACACTGATGGTGTTTGTTGTATTCTAGTTATCACAATGTCAGTTAATATGGAACACATTATAATATTTTAGATATTTCAGAGCCACAACGTGCAATTCTTATGTGCACTTATACTGTACATATTCTGAAATTTATGCTTTGCACACAAAGGGTGCCAATAAATGTAGTTGCTCATGATGATTGGCTCAGTATCAAACAATTCAACTTAATTCCACTTATCTCTGATTTTAACTCAATCCACACTTCTGTAGTCTGTTATAATCTCAGGATTTCTGTAAATGTGTATGTGTGTGTGTGTGTGTGTGTGTGTGTGTGTGTGCATTTTTTTGTTCATCTGCATTCATTTGCATACATACATGTCTTCGTAAGTGTGAATATGTCTTTGTGTATGTTGGTGTTTTTCTAACCACTCCTCTCACTGTGAGTAAGGATTAGATTCAGTCTGGATAGATGAGGAAGCCGGAGAAGGTGCTGTACTTGTTTGTGTTCCCTCCGTGGACCTTCCCTCCGTCCAGCTGCACACACACCTCATCGCCCACGTCCAAATGCAGGATCACACTGTTGGAGGCATAGTCGTAATTCTGATCTGCATCCTGAGCGATGGCGCTGGCTCTTACCTGTCACCCACAGAGGACATAAGCACTAACAATTAGAACATGGACAAAACTGAACACATACTTGCAAATGTCACTGCCACTTACTCAGCAGCTCCAGGTACTCAGGAGCTCTTTAAAACGAAATCTACCATATTACACTTTCTTTCTTTGTTCCATTTTATTTTTTCAGGCTGGGTCATGATCAATTATTAACACTTCAAATGAGACCCTCGTGAGTATGACATCACATCCATATTCATATTGGTGGACAAACAGGTGGATGGGACTGTGACCTGTGACCCCAGAGGTGGACTGAAAACACAGCCACTCTGCCTCTTATTGATCAGCTATGGATGGGGCTCAGGGTAAAGGACCAGAGGATGGAGATGTGATTGGGTTGTGGAGATAAGCGGACTCACTGGGGACAACAGGTTGTCTACAGGGAAACTAGCAAGGCTGAGAAAGAGTATCACTATCCACACCAGCTATTGACCTGTTGCTTATGGTCCTGGGCCGGTTCAATATGCATGATATTGAGTGGCTATACCTAAGCCAGACAGTTTCACATTTGCATGCTGTGTGTGTGTTTGGTGTTATTGACCCAGCAGCAGTGGATCTTTACTTGTTTGTTAACACATTTAATTGGGTTTACACATCGTGGACATTTAAATACACATGCCTAGATTGAGTTACAGTTGTAGCGGAGACAGGATTTGTCCATTTATTTTTTGTCCATTCCACTTTTAATCTTCATAAGCAACATACCAAACATAATGTTTTTAAACTGGTATGTGCATATAATGCACTTAATGTAAAAAGTATGTGTATACAGAAGATCTTGCAAAAGATTCAAAGGCCTTTCTTGTATAGTATGATTAAACGACAATTTTGAAAAAGCGTAGTCTCAAATAATGCTTTTTTTGCCATGTAACCTTTTCAGATTCTAGTTCAAGTGTTACTAAAACATCTAGAATGTTTTTGACAATGCAAAAAGTACAATCATATACTGGGTAGCATTCCTAAAAATCTCCATAGTAGGATGTATCAATACTTCTGGTATAGCAGCTCCAATCATCAGACATATGTCAGCCATCAGTGGCCTTGTGTCTGGCTCAGTGTCCATCTACAGTGGGAGCACTCAATCTATGTCAGCAGCCAGACAAGCCGCGCACATCTCTATGACAGCCACAGAATATGATCTGCAACTCAACTACCATCATGTCATTCCCATCACTGGGGCCCCTTTCTCCCCAGCGAGCATGCATCAATTTGAAAACAGCCAATCGTTGAGCATCAGAGCCCGAATTACTGTAACTAAAAAAACATGTTCTTTTCCCCTTGCACCCATACATTTCGCCCTTGTCTGAGCACATTGTTCATCATCTATCAACCCTGGAGTTGTGCTCTATTACCTGGACACTATCTGTGGGTCTCCTTAAATGAGATTCAGGTCATGGATGCTGCATCCAACATGGAGCATGCTGGTGACCAATGGTTAAGCATGTCCCTGTCCACTCTAAACCAGATTGATTAAGGAGGCAGAGAAGTCGATCTCCCGGGGCTTCACAGCTCAATAACCACATAGTAAAACCAACCACAGCTATTGTTACACTACTACAACAGTCTTGTTTCATTAGATTCCAGATTCTGTAGTCCGCGGGGGTGTTTTTAAGTTTAGATAACCGAGGGCACCTATGCCTTAACCATTATACTCCGTACTGCGGACCTATTCAGCTTTTCTAATTTTAATGTAGGGTAAGTGTGCACTGCAGGCAGTATTATGGTGGAAAAGTTAAAGAATTAGAATAAACATTGACTCAGCGGGAAAAAAAAAAAACGTCAGGAAGTGAAAGTTTAATACAGCAATACCTGCTCCTCAGTCTGTCTGTATATGAGATGAGATGTGGATGAGATGAGATGAGATCTGTTATTATCAGAATTATGTGCTGTATATAATTCATTTACATAGTGTAAGGTATTGCAATGTTTATTCTGCTTTTAGCTTTTTCATGCCATATCTTCAATTTTTATATTTTCACATTTTATTCTCTCAAATTTATTTAATTGATACAGTTTTTTTGTTTTCTTTCCTCTTAGTCTGTCTATGCTGATGTAACATGTAATGTGAATTTCCCTCCAGGGACCAATAAAGTCTCCTCTTATCTAAATGGGAGCTGAACAACCAGTGTACATGTAAACATCATATCCTTTTTTTCATATCCTATATGAAAAAAATAACCATGACACTGGTATGGTGTGCATATAGACATAATCACTGCAACCCTGTCTCCTAGTAATTATAATTATATATTACCCATTTGCTCTAGCAAATATGTTTTAAAAAAACATGTTTGTTTATGACTGAAGTTAAATGAAGGTGAATGAAACTAAAACAATTTGAATTTATTTGGCTTTGAAATGATCAGAGTCCTGAGGGGTCCCAGAGTAAATCTGTCCTTGAGCACAAAAATGAACAAAAACAGTCTTCTCTGCTGACACTATACAGAACCTTGCATCTCCTTATGGTTAACAAGTTTACTGATAATCATGATAACTACATTATTTGCTCCCCTCGTGAAAACATGATGTCAGTGTAGAGATTAAAACAATTCCAGTGTAATCCTTTATATATTTATCTGTTGATGTTATGGGAGAAAACAATATTTTGTCTCCTCATCAACAGTCCATAGGCAGCAGGTGCCTAAACAGAATGTGACTAGTTATCAGTACATAAGTGTGAACATATAAAAAATGTTTATTTAGCATTTAGAAAAAAAAAATTTAAAATCAAAACATAATATTAAAAAAAAAACTTTTGGGACCCTTGTGTAAGCCTCACCAAGTGATATAATTAAAAACTGAGCATAATCTACCCTTTTTTAGGCCCTCATAAGACCATCTCTCAAATAACAACACCAATCTATTGTCATCTGTAAAGGTTATATTGTTGTTCTGCTTGACATGTGTAGTGACAGCCAATATCACATTTGCATCTTTGCCTGCCTCTGACAGTGATGCTGTTGTTGTGACTTCCTATCGACATCAGGCATATGTCATCCTGCTCATTATTTTGGCCAAACAGTGTAACGGAGGCAGCAATAACCCCCCCCCCCCGAACAGCCTTGTTCTCACGACTTACTGTATGAAAGTGAGGTTGAATTCTATACAACAGAATAATATTTATCTCTCAGTGTAGAGATCATTTTGCCAAAATATGATATATTAATTGATGTTTCAGCTGATGTTCCTGTGCGTGAAGGAATAATGCAAGCCATCCATTAATTTAGACAACCAGACACAGAGGCATGGGAGAGCCGTGGTGGGATTAGGATGGGAAGCTGACAGAGGAGACGGATATGGCTGGAGGACACAGACTGATCCATGTGAACCAGGCAGCACGCTGTGCTGATCCTGGAGCTGGAAGGGTTGTGAGCCGTGAGGCAGGGCCCCCCAGGGCTTGCCTGTGGCTGTCTCTGTCTCCGCCTAGCCCTTTTATTATAAGGCCTCCAGTGAATACGCCTGGGAGCATAGCAGGCCACAGGCTGGGGTTGTAAGCAGCTGCAGTGTCATTTTCTATACAAGTGGAGCCGCACTGCAGACGACAGACAGGGATAGACAAAAAGAAGGGAAGGGGAAAAAACAAAATCAAGGGCCAGAGGGTTGAGCAAAGGGGAGGGAGGGGGTCTGGGGTAACAGACTGATCAAGCGAGGCTATTTTGTGAGACCAGGGAGATGTGGAGGTATATGAAGTCTTGTTTTTATCTGTGGTGCTGTGCTCCACTGGTAATAAAACTGACAGGATTCATTCACTGTGATATACTGACCTCTTAGAGCAGAGACAATAGAAAAGTAGCTGTTAAACTTACCTAAGGGACTCGGTACATGGCAAGAGGGTTGGGGACCATTGGGAGGGGACTGGTGGTGGTGGTGCTGGGGGTGTAGAATATTTATTGAGTAGGTTTCCCTCTCCTCTGGGAGCCCAGGGATTACATGGCAACCATCCATAGCAGAACCGTAACTTAGATCGGTATTACCTGCCGTTCACTATTATACAGTGGCAGAGACAGCTCATTGCAGTGCACGTAAGAAAACACATACAAATAAACAAAACACAAGCAAATTAATGCTAATACACAACCAAATACAGAAACACGCTGCAAGTAGCACTGACGAAGCAAGTGTTTCCGTGGGCCTCAAAAAAGTGATGAACACGCTTGTTGTTCAATGCTTTGCAACTTTTGAAGTTACTGAATTTGGCTACTCGTCAGTGGTGCTAGAAAATGACCTAAAGTGTAATTTTTTTTTTGTTAATTTTAACATCATGAATGCATGATTCAGATATTGCCTCTGCTTTGAAGCTAGCCTTAGCCTTTTTCTTATTATTAGCCTGCCAATTCGAATCACTGTCCCAGCCGGGTTCATCAGTCTTTTTGTGTCCCCTGGAAACATTTGTTTCTGTGTCGCTTGTGCTACTTGGAGCAGGTTTCTGTATTTGGTTATGTTGTGTGTATTTGCAGTGCTTTTGTCTATTTGGTTTTGTTTTGTGTCTTTGCAGCGTGTTTGTCTGTTGGGTTGTGGTGTGAGAATATGCAGCGCATGTGTCGTCAAATTGATGAAGATGTTTTCTTAATTTGCTTGCATTTTGTCTATTTGCCTGCATTTTCTTAAGTTGCAGTATGTTGTGCTCCCTCAGCCACCAGACTGTGGTCAGGAGCACAGTAAAGGTCAAACCTGTGCACAGCATGACTGGAACTGACTTACCTTAATTAGTGTATGTCATCAGGGGTTCATTATATTCCCTTAATGGACTAAAAAACAACATTTGACTTGTCCTCATAGAAAAAAATTCTTCTATGTTTGTAACTCTTTCTTGCCTCTTAGGGTAATTATATTTCACCTGTAGCATATCTATATCTTTGCTGGAGGAAGTTAATAAAGGTATCGGTCATTACATTGAGTGATGACATTTTAACACTACTGTGAAATAACTTGACCTTTAATTGAGCTATTAAAAGAGTCTATGATAGGTTAAAAAAAAAAACAAAGGTGAGATTAAATGGGAGCCGAGCCAGTATCTATTTACCTACATTGTACATTGTGTTAAGAATATTTAATATTGATCAGTACAGTGGTGGACTATGGGAATATAAATGAACAGGTGAACAGCTTACATACCAGTTAATAAGGGGAAAGGGAGACGTTCTGCTGAAAAGGTACGAAGGACGTCTTACCACGCTTCACAGCATTAAGTGAGCCAGCATGAGTTTAAACTGTTCTAATAACATTTGCTAGCGAACTGGAATATAAAGTAGCACAAACCCATCTATCCCTGACAGTGAATTAAAAATAGAGTAATTAAACACATTTATAATAGTGGTGGCACCAATATGAAGGGCATTCATGACTATTTATTTTCAACAAGGCTAAGTCAATATTATATCATTAAGTATCATAAGGATATAATATGGATCCATCATCATCCCAAGCTGGGTCATCAAATTTGGCATTGTGTGCCTTGTGTTTCCTAGCTGTGCTTATAACACAACTGATCAGCTGAGCAAGAATAGAGCGTAAAGTTGTTGAGCTAACATTCACATCACACATTGGAATTGTACCACAAGTCAATTACTGTCGCATTACACACATGGAAGCAACTGAGGTGTGACCCCCTTCAATCACAAATCCTGTGACTCTGAAGCCCTGTCATGCTGCAATGATTTGTGAAAGTTACATTGAGGTGTGAGCAGGAAGACTTTACAGAGTGGGGGTTTAGTGAAGGTAATAGGTATTGGATCTATAGGAATCTCATGGAAGCCCTGCACAGCCCAACACATCCTCCTGAGATCTTGGCATAGCAATATTCCAAGTCCAACAGCCAGTGCATTGTGCCACTTTAAACATCACCAGCAATGCTAAAGATGGAGTTATCTATAAAATAATCCCAGAAGAAATCTATTCATATCTACAGTTAATTATTTTACTGCTTTTAAACTGTCTCTAACGGGAATCTGCACTTGCTGGATGGTGCATAAAGATAGTTTGTAAACCAATTTTCTCTCTTTCTCTGGCTGGCCTTGATCACTTGTCAAGCAGAGACATCTTGAGTGGGTGTCCATTGGTCATCGTACCTGATCTCATCCTGGCCTTCACCACCAGCCTCCCAGATGCCTCGTCTACCAGCCCACTGTCTCCACACCTCCATTAAGTCATCTATCTTCCTCTGCTCCACCCCTGATCTTCCCATCAACTCACTTGTCTTGTTTTGCTCTCCCTTTCACTGTCTCCAAGCGGACGTCTCAGCATGTCCGTGTCATGCTGAGTCTCTTGTGTTTCATTCATTCTCACTGAATCTGTCTGAGTCCTCAATCTGTTGGACTGGCTGCCTAACAAACGCAAGGTAACAAATGACCTTATCTGTTAAGGTAAAAAAGTTACAACAAAATCTGAAAGGGGAGGTGGCACATTTGTGACTATGGCAAACATTTTTTTTTATTAAAAAACCTAGTGGGCAGACAAAATATCCAATAAAGCTTCAGCACCTACGGCGATAGTAAAACAGGCCATTTGATTTTACAGGAATGCAACCTGTCAAACACTGTGCCCATTTAGTAAACCCTAGCCACTGATCGGCCTCAGGCAGAATACCCACCTGCCTGTGGGCTTCAATAACTCCAAACATGATCAGGCTCTCTGCAGCAATTCATTTACACTCCATTTTCATCTAGCAGCAGCTCTGTTTGGGTAGATCCCTGTTAGGTGAGCGCTCTATTTAACACAACTGTTTAAGGAGGCCACCTGACGGGTGTCAGATGGACCTTGGTGAGGTTAAATAATTGAGTTGAGTGAAAAGATAATTAATGGGGAATCAATGAACAAGCTGGGGAGGGGTTAGGAGAGGAAAGTATAGCGGGTGTTCAGGGGATCTAATCTGAGATGGATAAATTATTTAGCAGTCTAAGATGACTTGAATTACAATATAGGGCATTAGGCAGGCAGGCTTAAATATATATATTCATCTTTGTGGTCTTATGCATATAATCAAGTGATGGTTAATGACGAATTATTTTAAACATTTAGTTTTACATCTCACCAAATCAAGTCTAAATTTAAATCAGGCCCTATTCAGTACAACTGCGGTAATGAAACATATAGAATGTATGAGCCTACATTAGCCTGCGTGTTTGAACAGTCCTTGGTACACTGCATGTTTAGAGAGTGAGATCTGAGTAGAGACTATTTGCATGTAAAGTCCTTGATGAATGAATGAATGAATTTAAAAGGCAACTTGAAGAATGTTTCCTGAATTTGGAGTCCTCTGATGAAATCCCTGTGATTTCTCCCATCTCTCGTCTCCTCTTCCCCCCTTCAGCCCCTCTGTCTTTAATTAGTGTCTGGGGAATGAGGGAGTGGATGAGTGGACTGTCAATTTTACATTCATTATTTATTTATCTGAGGTGTAAACTGACTGGTCCACGTACTGACAGACATTTCTCCTGTGCTCTTTTGCACTTGTTTATTCAATAATCAAGCTCTGTGTATGATACTTACTAATTAAGTATCATACACAGAGCGGCGGCTGCATTCTGCCACTTGTCATTTAGCCACAGCAGATGTGAGAACCCAAATATCTGTAGCTGCAATTTTAGCCAGTATAGCATGAATTCCCCTTAATGAGGAGAAAGATTGCTGTTTCATTCTTTGGCTGTCATGTTACTACCTGCTAAGTGGAATGTGCCGTGAATCTGAAGAGCTCAATGTTACAGAGGTGAACATGAGTCAATGGTAACACAGGATGGTCAACAGTGAAAAAAATCTGCTACATGATCATGTGTGCGCATACATACAAACACATATGTACACACACTTTCCTGCATGCACATGCTAAAACACACACGCACACAGTTTTACTAACCAGTCCATTCTTCTTCAGGTCTGCCCACATGCTGGTCCCGTCACCACCTCTCATTAGAACATGGTAGGTGAAGAAGTAGATGCCAGGCAGAGGGCAGGTGAACTTGCCGGTGCTGGGCTCGTAGTAGTTACCTACATTGGTCACCACATCATCAAACTTCAGTATTTCACTCCCCTCATGCTGCTTGCGTAGCCCTGCGTAAAAGGCAATTTTGGGAGTGTAGAGCGAGGGCGAATAGCCACCAGGACCAGGACCTGGGGGTCCCTGTGGCCCCGGTTTGCCTGGCTCTCCGGGGGGTCCACGTGCTCCTGGAGGGCCAGGAACCCCTGGAGGCCCACGAAGCCCAGATTTTATCTTCTTTCCAGAGTAATCCTGGGGCGGTGGAGACACAGCTGTCAGCTCCTGGCCTGGCTGAGAGGTGGTGTAGGGGTCGCATACCATCCGGCAGCTTCCAAGCATTTCATAGTGGCTCCCTGAATTTCCGGTGTTCCCCCCTTTGGTTGTGTGGACCAGCAAGGGAATGGCCACCAACAGTATCAGAACCATCGCCACACCTACAGCAGCGCCAATGACACGCTTCCTGCGGCTGAGCCGCGATGCGGCCAGCGTCAGGAAGTCCTCTTCCCCCTTGGCTGGAATAGTGCCGGCCAGGATGAAGCCTCTCAGAGAACCAGTTTGTTATGAAAAAGTGAAGAAGGATGTGGAGAGGACTGGGGGGTAAACAGTGTATCACTAGGCCAAGTATGAGAGAGGCAAAATGGCAGACAGTCAGGAAAGAAACAACCAGATGAGAGGATCCTCGAAAAATGATAAAGATGTCCAGAAGACTACAAGATATTTAAAAGCCTATATGGTTAAAAAACAAAAAAACTTTATATATCACAGTGTTTAAGGAAATTAACAGAAAAAGTTGGATTCTTTGATTTGTGGTCACACACTACAAAAAATATAATTTATCTGATGAAGTTTGGTTCACCTTTTTTGACCTCTCCCGTCGTCCTCCAGTTCAATTCTATTTGCAGCATCAAACAGAAACCATGACTGGTACTGAGAGGGGGCTGTTGTGAAAGCAGAGCTTATCAAAAGTATGCTGAAATGAGAGCCGGTGCCAAATTCAGCTCATTGAGAAGGGGGTGGGGGTAAGGTTTGTTTTGTTGGATGAAGAGGTAATTTACAGTTTTTTCCTAAGAAAAATCTTCTTTCAAGCCCCCCCTACAAAGCACAGGATTTCACTTCATGTAGATGTCTCACTCAATGCCATGACTGTAAGTGACAAAAGTTCATCAGAGGTCTTTTCTGGGCAGAGTCATCTTATGACCACCCACTTTTATCTTATTTCCACTGTCCACATTAAAAAGGTGTGGTTTTCAGGAAACCAATAACACTTGCCAACCTGGGTGTGCTTTTTATAGATTCCTCTTCTGTCTATATTTGGATCTGAAAATAATAGCAAAAAGGGGAAAAGACACTTAATAATCGACTTGTCCCTATTTACCTGTTATGTACATAATTTACCTGTAATATAATTGCATTAAAGAATCAAAGAGTGATTAAACTGAAATGATAAGGATGAACATCAAAATAATATTTTTTTAAATAAAGCTAGTAATAATGTTTTCTAAAAATAAGCAAAATAATTATTTTAATTTTTTTTACAGATTATACATGTAAATTTCATAAAATATATAATGATCTACATTGCGACATGAACATTTTTCAGGTTCTATTTAAAAGACAAATAAAAACTCACCATCTGTTCCTCATAATCCGAAATAATCTTGGAGGATGAAATTCTCCGTACATCAGTCCAGCCCGCGTCCCACCAAAATGACTGAGGGACTTTGGACCGCTGGAGTGCCAAATGCAGAGCTGGAGATTCGACGGCGCGCAGGAGATGCCAGGAAAGTGATGAGAGTTTCTTAATCAGCGCTTAATCCCCTCTTTTCTTTCCAGGTGGAGAGTGGAGTTTAAATGTCGCTAACTTCAGAGGAAATGAAGCCCAGGAAAATACCTGCTAGGACACTTTTTGACGCAATTCCAAATGAGGGACACACGGCAAATCTGACGCTCATATCCAGTGTCTGTCCACTGAATAGCCTATCGCAGTGTTTGGTCCATGGGCAGTCCTAGTCGACACCTGTTAGATCGCTCTCTCTCGCTCGCTCTCTCTCTCTCTCTCTCTCTCTCTCTCTCCTTTACATCCTACCAGCATCTTTATTTTCTTCTATGTAAACTGTAGTCCACAGCCAAATGTGCGAGTATTGAAGTCGATTGCCAACATATGTGAGAATTTCTTTTTATTCGTTTATTTTATTAATTTTGGGAGCCACAATCAAATGGTAAATTCAGTTCGCTGTAAACTGATACAAATGAAGACGGGGCTGCACTGATGCTTCCAATCTGTGTTTTGTTCGCCTGAGATTCACCAGTTGTTAGAGGCACACTCTTTGCAAGCAAAATGTTTGATAAAGTGCTGCAAAATGAAGGCAGATGTTTTCATCTTCTGTGTGCTATGGAAGAGAGGACAGGAGGGTGACTAAGTAAAAGCGGCCTCTGCATGATGTGTGAGGAATGGAGAGGAGACACTAAATGTTCCCCAGACCATTGTCAGTGTGTGTGACTCGCATCCCACAGCTCTAAAGCCTCATTAGTGAGACACCCTGCCCCACACGTTGTACTGCTCTTTTTCCTTTACCTAAAACCTGACACACAAACACATACTATGCCTGCACTCTTGTGTATATACGCACACAAACACACATGCACGCACATAGACATGTGATGGTATACATAGACAAAGAGTTTTCACATCATTAGTTATGGAAGACCCTTTTGTATTCTTGTAACATTTTCTCGCTGCTGAAATATGTCGGCTAAAATATGATTTCTACTATTTATTTACCACAAAGTCACATTCACTGGTGATCACGTTTGACTTCAGGATCATCTTGGGCAGATTTTTTGCTCATATCATAATATCCTTGGAGTCTTTTGTCACCTGTCTGACAGGAACAACCGCAGATCTGTGAGTTTAAAGTTTAATGGCAGAAGCAGTGGGAGCAAGGGGAATAGGTCTGCATACAGTATTGATGACTGCCTTTTCATCAACCACCACGTCCTCGACCTCTCTCTCCTTAGATATGATGACCACTGTCTGGCAATATAAGGATCATTCCGCCTGATCCCACCAGACATAGAGAGGCGGATAATCACTGAGTTTTAAGGTGGTTCCAAGGATGGTTTGGATTTAGTGGGAAATTGAGGTCGACGGTGTGGGAGGTTTGGGGAGTGATGGCCTGTGATATTTCCATTGGGAAATGTTGGTATAGCTGAGCAGCGTAGGGACAAGTTAAATGCTGTGTCAGTCCCGGTTTAGAGGTCAGTCAGTCTGGCCCGCTAGAACAGTGCACAGCGGACCTAAGCAGCACGGCGCAGATAATCATTGCCAACAGTCAGAGGCAATATGCTCAGGATTGGATTTTTAAAGCCTGTTAAAATATTACTGAGGTGATTAATATTGAAATATCCGCATGTCTTTCAGCCGTCTGTCTCCCTCTCTACCTATTCTCATCTTGATTTGTTCCCCTTATTGTTCACATTGACCTAAAATTTCAACATTATGCATTATGTTGATGAAATGTGTCTTTTTTTTTTTTTATTCAGTGCAATTGCTTTATCATTTCACTTGCTCTGACGTCACTGTGACTCTCAAAGTCTCCGCTGTCACCAACAGAAAACGGGCCATAGGGGAATCAGTACTGGGCTGTTTGAGTTATTAGTTTGTTTAATAATTAATTTCATATATTATGATACACCAAGAATAAATCTCTGTCTTTTGTGCACACGTCTGCATAATTTGAGCACTAGCTTTTCTCTCCTGTGTTCTGTGTAAACAAGTAAGAGAGGGGCAGGAACTTATTTATGGCTACATTACTCATGTTATATTTCTCTTCTGCTATGGCTGGTTTGTCTACATAGTTTCTTAAAGACATACTAATTCTACAATTCAGCCATCCACAGCAAGATTTAAATAATTTTCTACTTTTAATGTTTTTTAATTTATGAAATGTATGGCACAAAAAAACCCAACCCCTTTCTTGCAAGCAGAATAGTAAACCGAGAACTATCTCAGCTACTTAAGTCAGTAATATATGTGACATATCATATAAAGGTATATGCAACATAATGTGTTTTACTTTGAGATAGCAGCACTGTCACACAATCCACACTCTCACAGGGAGTGTGACCAATACAAACTGAGCATCAGCACTGAGGGATGATGACATGTTGTGTCCAAGAGGCACATAGCTGCCGGACGGCCGTCACTCCCAGGGGAAACACTGCTCGCGCCTTCTACAGTTAACACTGACAGGATTCCAGCTATCAAGATCCCGTTCTTTGCTATGTAGATTACTGTCTTGTAAATCAATTTAGAGGTCATTAGGGATATAAAGAGGTGGCTTGGGGGAAGTCTAAAACCAGGGACAACTATACAGTTGAAGAAAAAGAGGCTGGAAAAAGACATCCACCATGCTGCATTTGCACTCATGTCTTTACATGAAGTGTAATGTGAATCACTGATACGTCTGATGCTTAAATTTGCGTTGACCCTTGAACAGAGGGCTACTGTAAGATATATTGTGGGGTAGAAAAGAAGAGAAATGCAGGTCCTGCCACACAAAAAATATGTCACATTTTAGCAAGATTAGGCAAATTTAAATATGAGGTTTGTTTATTCAGGCCCACTAGTCCATGCATCAAATTGTTGTTGCACTGCGATATGAAATGCTTTATCTTTTCCCTGACTTACCTGAGCATGTGTGTTTACTGTACAGTAAGTATAGATTTGTAAGCAGAGTGCACGGGTGTGGACGTGTCTACATCCTGGTGCTGTGCTGTTTCATTAGGTTCTGATTATGGGACCTGATGCAGAGTGACAGTGTGCAGATTGAGTTGCACAGCCACTCTAATTCTCAGTATTAATAACAACCCTGCACACTGCCATCCTGAACCACATTTATTAATCACAATTTGTCATCTGTCCGAAGCTCCACCCTCCCCTTCTCCCTTTCTCTCGCCCTCCCTCTTCTTCAGCTGTGTTCTTCTCCTCCTCCTCCCGCCCAGCAGGGGCAGTTACCGACTGAAACTCCCAACCCCCACCTCCTCCCTCCCTTCCTTCAGCTCAGAGACATGGTTCAGCATACAGAGGGATGTTCTCACTCTCCTCCCTCACTCACACTTTCCTGCTTGCTCACTTTAACTGCACTCTGGAAGGAATGTGATTAATCAAAAGCTTTCCAGCTTTAATTGGACAAATTACAGTTAACATCGTGGGTTGTGTGGACTGTTTTGGTAACAATCTACAGAAGATTATACTAAATTATAATACAACAAACATTGATTTGCAAATATTCATGATGCTCTTTGCTGGCCCTGCAATCAGACAAACCTTGTACAGTGTAATGCATCATTATAAAGATGTTCAACCATTCACTGAAATAGCATGAAATGGCCTTTCAAACACATTGATTCTTTTTAGTATTAATCCCAGCAATCTGGAATTTCTATGTACACAAAATTATGGCATTTAATCAATATGTATGCTAGGATATGCACACTATATTATTGCATTATTGGTGAGAAAATATTTCCATAACTAAAATCACATTTCTGCTCATGTCTCAGTCAAATGGCCCTTGACCCCACTCAGAAAGATGATTTATGAGTCAGCTAGTCCCCTAGGTCCTGTTCTGCCACTCTAATTTTCAAGCTGCTTTTAGGCTCATTATATTGACACATTTAACATATTCATTTACCCTGAACTGCAATTTCACACAGGAGAAGTTTTCTCCTAGTTTGTTTCTCCAGGAGTTACAACCATGTAGAGTGAGACTGATTGTTAACTGCTCAGCACATCTATAAGGCATTGCCTCCACTGCTGTGTGTTGAGGTTTGGAGACAGCAGTGTTCTTCTAATAACAACACCCTCCACCAACCCTCCCACTCCTCAGTGTTACCCACCACAGCCCTGTCGCACAGAGCCGGGGTCCCTCCACTGTTTTCTTCGAGCAGAATGGGTGTTTGGGGGAAACAGAGGCGATTTTCATGTGCAAATGTCAGTCAGACCGCTCCCAGCAATCACAGGCCCATCTTCTCCAGAGATCTGGGCTTGAGACACAGCCTGAATAATTTAGCAGCTCTGTGCCACCTTGCTTTAGGGTCGCAACCTTCTAAAGTGATGACAGAAAGACGTTGGCTGACTTCCCCTCCCATTCACTCCCATTACCACTTATTTACCGTTCCTGATTCCAGGCAGACAAAGCAGAAGGCCACACTGGGGAGGAAAAATCATTGGCGCTGTATAAACTGTGTCATAAAGCAGAGCACAACCAAACAATGACATTTTTGCAGCACCTCCAAGTCAGTGGCGATCCCCTCCTGTGCCACTCTGTGAAATAAACACACGCCACACACATGGTCACTCAAGCCAACAGTCACAGACAAAAGAGATGATGGGCACACACACAGAGAAAAGGTCAAGAATTGACACACAGCAGGGACATATGTCAGAGCGAAAACCCTACCGATGTATGAAAGGTGTGGATTAAGATTCAGATAGTGGCGGGAGAAAAAAACCTCCAAATCTTCTATTTCAGGGGAGGAGAGATTACAGTGAATTTCAAGGTATGACAAGGAAAAGCACAGAGGTGTAGAGGACAGAGTGAAAGAAATTGATCTGTCTTTCTGTACAGACACACTCTACATTTCTATCATTCAGAGGGAGACAGACAGCGTTTGGTTCTGACAAGGGTGGTCATCACTCGTCTGCAGCGGGGATCTGACAGCAACAAGGCGAGGATGAATGGACTGTCCAGCTATCCCAAGCAAGACACATGCTGCTGCAGAGATGATACATTTATCTGCCTCATAATTTCTTTCAGTCATGATCAAGTCCCTCACATCTCTTGTTCAATTACACTTTTTATGCTGCAGAATTCATATCTACTGAGAGGACTGGCATAGATCTGTGGTCTTCATAAAACTGCACATGTGAAAATCCAGGAGACACAGAAACACAAAAACAACCACAGCTGACTCTGAATTTCTCAACAGTGCAGGAGGATATTATTGGAATGTGAGCAAGCAGCACTGACTTGTGTACTACTGATGCAGTGGGACGTTCCCATGGCGATGTAAATTGTGATAGCCTATTAGTCCGGCCAGTGAGATGCAGGATCACTAAGACACACTGTGAGGAATGAACGGCGCGTCCTGCTTTTCTCTCACCCTTCCCCCTAACCCGTTGTCATGCACTGCAGCAATACAGTCAGCCAAGTCAAACCTCGTCTGGTTACGCTGCATTTATGAAGAGCTTACAGTGTCAATGGGCATGTGGTTTGACCTCGTGTCATGGGAATGCGCTACAAGTGCAGCAGAGGGGAAGGGAGGTGAGGAGAGATCCCACTGAATTATTGAGAGTGATTATTTGGTAACTTATGGTTGGTGGCTGTCAGGGACGACATGATAAATTGTGCCAAGCAAGAATTACACTTTCTCATTTCTCCGCTGTCTATTTATCTGTTTTTCTCTGCCTGACCACCTCTTCTCTACCACACACTCATCCCTCCACCTCCTCTATCCTTGTACTAGTAAGTTCTCAGAATAACCTTTGGGGCCACATATCCTCCAAAGTCCTGTAATGAAGCAGCACGATAACAGTTGTGTTCACTTTAGGGTTTGTTATGCTTTTTTGTTATGCTTTTTTAACCAAGCCGTGCTGGCAACATGGCTCTGTGGATGGCAATGTCAGTCTGTCAGTCAGTTTTGTTGGTTGGTCAGTCCCCCACTTCGGGCTAAACTGATATTTCTTAACAACTACTGTATGGATTGCCATGAAATTTATAATACACATATCCATGGTCATCGGATGATGAACCCTATTTTGGTAGTCCCCCTGACTTTTTGTCCAGCGCCCCAGCAGCTCAACATGTTCACTTATCCTCTGAAAATATCTCAACATCTGTGTCAACACAATATCTTGACATATATTATTTTGCACATTTATTTGTGGTTTCTAGACAATGTATCCTACTGATTTTGATGATCCCTTGAGTTTTTCTCTACATCCACCATGAGGTTTACACTTGTGGTTTTAAATGAAATGTCGGGGCAACTTTTGAATGGATTGCTGTGAAATTTGGTGCAGACATTTATCTCCTGCTCAGGATGAATTTCAATTTGTACAAAACAAATGACATTCCCATCAGCCCCAGCGGTACTTTGCATTTAGTGCTAAATGGCAAATGTTAGCATGCTGACATGCTAAACTGAGGTAGAGGACAAGGTAAACACTATACATACTAAACATCAGCATGTTAGCATTGTAGAGTTGCTAGCATGGTTGTATACTCTTAGTGTAGTTTTCCTTTCACTTAAAGTTGAGGCATTTGGGTGATAATCTCATTCAAAGTAAAATGGCTTTTTTATCACCATCATTGTAAGGAAAGCAATAATCAGGACCAATGTGCCCTAACAATACTGTCCTACTTGAGGAGCCAATATCCTGCACAAGAGACGTGTTTAGAAAAATAACAAATAAGACCCAATAAGAAAGGTAGAAGATGTTATTTTTTGAGAAATTGGAGACAAAATGATTCAATGGGGATATGGTATTTTTAAAAAAAATATGTTTTCAGTGTTTTCAGTAAATGATGGATGAGGGGGTGTGACTATGCTTTTCAGACCAGAGGGGGAAGGTCATTCCAACTTCGAGGATCCAGCAGGGGGAAGAGCAGCGACCATTTGAAAAGATGGCCACAGAAAGGAGAGGAGAGCTAAATGGCTGGTGGACGGGCTGTATAGCCCTGGCCTTGAGGTAAAGGAGTGTGAGCTCATACACCGGCACCAGGGTTTTATCTAACTACAAACAGCCTGCAGAAGCCAGTGGAAGAACTGCAAAAGGAAGGGGACAAGGGTGATTTGGCGAGGATGAAAATGAGGCAGCAGCATCATTCAGAGTAGGAGGAGGGAGTTGCTGGGGAAATTATTAAAGCTTGATCAGGGAGCTGGGTTGAAACCCCAGTCTGATGCAGTGCATATCCTTGGTGGAGTTCACTTAACAAATAGATAAACTCATGGATGATGAGAGGACACACGGCGCAGGGACGATCTTGACTGTGGTTGAGCCCATTAAGGCTGAGAACTCCTCTCTCAGTGAATAATAATTCTCCCAAGACCATGAAGTTTTAGTTTCTTCAAGACTTTTCATGGTGTATGTTATCCACTTGCTCCTTCTTGAGTGGCTTTGTTTTCCTTTTTAGTGTGCACATACCAGGAGACCTATTTCCCCATTTCTAATTGACATTCCCTGTTGCATAATGTTTCTAACTGACTGATCAGGTATCAGAGATGGAGTTCTTTGTGTAAATGCAGCCTGAATAATTCATACAGGGCTGTCAGAGAGAGAGAGAAGGGGCATTTTAGAAATCAGCTCACTAGGCCCCTGACCATGAATAATTGATCTGAACTGATTAAATTTTGCCGTGATTACCCCTTACCTCCACAACAGATAAAACGCCACACCTGTGTTTGCTGTCTCTTTACTCATTCTCCTTTTTTTCTCCCTCCTCTCACTCAAACATGTTTCAGCTAACCATGTGGTCACACTGTGTGTGCTGGAATGTAAGACACTTCAGTATTGTTACTGCATCATACCATATTGTCAGTTGAATCTCTAACAACAAGCTGAATTTTCTCTCCTCATGTGCATTCATAGGCGTGCTCAAGCAGAATTCAGGTTATTAAACACTGTGTTTGTATTCAGAAAACAGTTCTGTGCTACTGTTTTCCATCTCCCTGATGAAAAATAAAATTAATCTATGTTTTAAGTGCATTTCTAAATATTAGACCTTCATCTGAAGCTGTTGAAGTGCTGAAAACACATTTTTTCTTTTCTTCACCCCTAAGGCAGTGAATCTTCAGACAGCCATAAATTCTGTCTCTAACACAACTGTAATTGCAACAGTCATACAGGCTGATACACTGTAACACTTAAAGGTACGGGGCTCCCAGCAGAGCTACCTTGATCAGCTTGTCTCCACTCACTGCACATCTGCACATCAGCTAACACACATTAACACAGACAGATTAACACTCATAGTAGGCTCATTCTGCTTTGGGATTGCTTCTCACTTTTCCTAACCTTCAAAGTCCAACTAAGGATGGCACTTTGATCTTTCTTCCAGAGCCGAGGAAAGACATGCGTGACAGAGAGCGACTTGAGGGAGGAGAGAGGTAGGAACTGTGAGAGAGTATGGAAGAGTGACAGCTAATACAAGCTGTGACCTTTATAGCGATCACACAGGCATGACGAACTGGGCTCAAGGTGACAGAGAAACCGGCTACTTTGGAAGAGGATGTTAAGGACAAAAAAGCTTTGTGTGTCTGTGGTTTGGCAGTCATGGTGCAGCAGTGGTAATGGAGATTATAGGTACAAGGGTGATCAATAACATTGTAAGTTTTGTCAGAGAACAATGGTTAGATGTGTGTAAATGCAGTTAAAGATAAGATAATCACTCAGACAGGGCGCCTGTGGGGGAGCAACATTACCTTTTTAAACTTTATTTATCCCGGGAAGGTCACACATGCACACATGCTGCTTCACACTACTGGTAATACAGGCCTGTATTCACACACACAAACTTTTTCTCATTTGCCACTGAGCTGCATGGGAATTTTGTGCTTTGCTGAAGGGTAAATTGACAGTAGTCAAAGAGCAGAAGAGGTTGGTCATTAATTTTCACCATCTTTTATTTTCAGTGTGGTCTGGGGAATTTGAACCAGAAACCTTGCATCTCTTTAAAGACTGTATGATTGAGTTTGCATGTTTAAGCCCGCAACCTGCAAATTTTATTTAGCCTGGTTTAAGATACTACTGACCATTTTTTACAGATTTTGTAAAATTATTTCATACTTTCCAGGCAGTCATTGTTTTCTCTAAATATCATTATTTTATAATAACATCAGCATGCTGAAGCTTGAGATTTGGGCAGATAAGAAATCCATCACTGTGGACTATTTGTCACCTTTCTGTTTTGTAAGAGGTATTGTTGTGTAGAGATGAATTTGCATGCAGGTCTACAGCCATGCAAGCGGCTCTCTTGTGAGACTGTAATTAGGCGCAGGCTTTGAGTTAAATGCTATTATCAGCATGCTAACATGCTCACAATGACAATGTTAACATACTAACGTGTAGTAGATATAATGACTGCCATGTTCAGTATTTCAGTTTAGTAGCTACTAGTGTAGCTAGCACTAAACGCCATTTAAAGATGAAGCTGATGGACATTTTGTAGGTAGGCTATTTGATCATAAATCAAAGCATTGGAGAAAATGAAATTTGGCCTAATGATGGCACTAGATGAAAAGTCAGGGGGTCACAAAAGTTATTACAATTTATCCTCAAGGGGTGTGTACCAAATTTCATTGCAATTCACACAAAAGCTGTCAAACATTTAATTTAAAATCATAAATGTGCCTCATGGTGGCTCAACAGAATAAGTCAGGGGATCATCAAAGTCAGCAGGATTCATCCTCTGGAGATGATGAATGTCTGTACAAACTGTCATGGCAATCAAACTGAAAGTTGTTAAGACATGTCGTCTGGTTCAAAGTGGTGGGCCAGCCAACCGACAGACTGTCAATACCATCCCTAGAGCCGTGCTAGCATGGCTAACAATCAGAGTTGGTCCACCAACACTCACATCGGAGAGGCAAACTTTTGATCGAAGCAATAACCAAATTTACTTTAAGTAGAATTTGAATTGGTTCCAGCTGTATGTGAAGATAAGTAATTCTTTCAAGTTCCTCAAATTAACTAAAGTACATGCTTTATTATCTAATGTTGCCTTCATTTGGGTAAAAACTGTCAAAACATGTGACAAAGTGCTCTTTGTGATAGAAGAACTTTTAAGTTTTAAGTTTTTGCAAGTTGATTTCTAATACAGAACTGAGATAAATAGAACCCAAGGGCAACATGTAAAGTAGGAAATCAATTTGAAAATGTATGGTATGCTTTAGAAAATGGTCAGCATGGATGTAACCTACCCAGTCTGAAATACACACACACACACACACACACAAACAGAAAAAAGCACAGGTTGTCCTATTCAGTCAATCCACAAGTCAAGGAGGACTTACAGCAGCAGGCCTAGTTCATATTTAGGTATGAATATACACGTATGTATTTACTTGACATATGACTGGAAAGTAAATACAGAGAATTATAAGTGCAGCCTCCATCAAGCATACATCGTAAGTGCACTGGTTTTTTCATCACATCAGTACTATCAGGTCCAGGTCTGAGAATAGGCAGTCCACCGAGTAGACCTGATCTACAGGTTTTTTTAAAAAAAAAAGAGGGAGGGAAGAGGAAAAGGGGGTGTACAGGGAAGATGTGTCCAGTTCGGGTCCCTGGTGGAGGTTTTCAAGTGACTGGGTGCTCTGTCTGTCGTGTCAGCCCTGAGCAAACACCCGATCCTAAAAAGGAAAAAGGGAAAAAAACTCCCAGATAGCATCACACACGGCTGACCAGGGCCTCACTAGCAGTCCACTTGTCTGCTTTCCCCTCCGCAGAGCCTTCACAAGAAGTGGGAGGAATACTAAGAGAGCAGGCATAGATTTTCTGCTGGGGGGGTGGAGGAAGAGAGGGAAGGCTGTTTGAGGGTGGGGTTGACTGCCCACATCAAACTCCTCTCCTTTTCTCTCACCCCTCTCCCTTTCTCCTCCTCTCCTTCTCATCTGCCTGGCTCTGGAGGGACCCTCTGTTTGTCAGCCAGGCAGTGGAGCATCTCCCTCTAACCCCACCCCCTCCTGGTTCTCTGTCTTTTCCCCTCTCTTTCTCTCTTTCTCTCTTTCTCTCTTTCTCTCTAATCCTCCAGTTTTCTCTTGCTCTGTTTCTCTTGTCTTTTCACTATCCCCGTTTCTTGCTTTCCTCAGGTCTGTTAAACAGCCTCTTCACTCCTCCTTTAAGAGAGAGCCTATTGATAAAGTCAATAAAGACCAGAGACAGAGCGAGATATGATAGATGGTGTTAAACAGGGTGGGGTAGCTTTGCTGTACCAATGAGTGAAAAGCAGTGGAAGAGATGATCGAACTTAAATTGGTGCAAAGAAAACCTTCCAATAAGGTGTGAAAAAAAGGCACTGAATAACTGATAGCAAGTTGGTGAATGAGAGAAGATGAGAGTGACTAGCCAATAAGGCACAGGTCTGTGCAGCATTTCAAATACTGTGTGAAATTTTAAATGTGGCTTTACTAATATGTTGCACTGCCCTGCACTGCAGGTATGTCAGAGTGTAGCCTTTTAGTGACTAGGCTATATGTTAACTCTCACTTAAAGGGGAAGTCCACATATCAAAGTCTGTTTACAGATCATGGGGAGTACAACTGCATATGTGAAAAGTTGTATGAAGCCTTTTTTTGCTCAGGAGGGGGCTGTGTGAAATCTGATAAACTGACTCAAAAGATGCCACTTGAAGTGAAGAAGTGAGTTTATCAGGACCTGTGAAGATCGCTCCCCCTCTCTGCTTGAGGCCAGCAGCTTGAGGCTACATTAGCCACTACTTCCTGCATAACACACCCAAATCTCAGCTCACACCTTCAGCGTTCACGCTGGGTTTGACGGTGTTATAGGAGTGTAATGCCAAATCGGTGGTGTACTCTTTTAAGGGCTCAGATTACCTAAATTACAAGAAGACATATTTTCTTATTAATATCTGGAGGTATCTTGCAAGGCAGATAGTATTGGTTTTATCGGCCTTTGAGATACCTGTCCCTGAGATTTCTGCCACTACCCCAAGACAATGGAGGTGGTTTGAGTTTTGTTTGTGGCACTCACAGCATTGACAAAAACCAACAACAGTATCTCTGTCCAGAAACAGTTTCCCTGTTGTATGGGATTAGCCATGGACCTCACTGTAACCAGGTAGTACAAGGACTATTTCTTCAGTACAAAGTAATTCTGAGGAAAGCTGTTTATCCTAAGTAATGGGAATGCTATTTTTGGGAAGACACATGACTGATGAATTTAATTAATATAATTATTCAATGCTGTAAACAATAACACAAAATGTTTTTCAATTCCACTCTATTGTGGTAAAGGCAGAAATCTCTTTGGGTAAAACCCCATCAACTCCTCATTTCCCACTCTGAACTGATCAACCCTAATTTTCTCCCTGGCAAACCTCCTTCCCCTATCCTTACGTCTCTTCCTCTCTTTCCTCCTCCTTTCCCCCTCTTTCTGTTTCCCTGCCTTCTTTTCAGGCGAAGTCAGCCCAAGCTTGCTCCACACGTGTGTCGAGATTAAAGGGAGAGTGTGAGGCTCTATTGATTTTTGAAGCTGTGGGATGACAAGTTTGGTCTCAGATCCCCCTGTTTACATCTGAATCACTGCAAGCCACTTGTGGTCATAGAGGATGGCAGAAAATGGGGAATCAGAGAGAAAAAGCACCAATGTTTCCCTTGTCTCAAGAAGAGGGTTACCTGTTATTCTGTCATGTTGTATGTACAGGCATTAGACCCTATATTATCTACATCTTGAGTACTATTGTTTAAGTTTGAGTTTATAAAAGTGCCAGGGGCAGTCCGTTGTGGCACACCACTGAGCTGCTAGGTCAGATTGCAGCGAAGACCAAAACAGAGGAAGGTGAGTCACAGGGGTATTTGGAAGAGGAGGCCCAAGCAGACGAAATCTATTATGCCTGCAGATGTGGCCTGCAGCTGGGGCAGGTGGATCAAAAGCTGTCAAAACAACGGAATCGCTGGAGATAGAGTAAGGGGGTGGTATCGACTAGATTACTGTGACTCAACGCCACCCAATTAAAAGAAAGCTCATCTACCACAAAAACACCCCCATCCCCACAGCAGAGAAGAGATACTATGGGTGAGGCCCCTCTCAAAAGGATTAAACTTGACAACATTTTCTGATCGGCCAGAGTTTTGTCAGACACACCCCTAACTCTGTGTGACCTCTGACCGCTTAGCTTGTTTTCTCTTTATTCTTTGAGGCAGCTGACACAGAATGAAGTGTCATATGTGATTTTTATATGGGTCCATTTTGCTGAGACAGACGTGAGCCAGGTGTGTAACATTTTTATCTTTAAGAACTCTATGCACCACTGTATATATAAATCAGTCTTAAACTAGATGTTGGTGTTACTGAAGTGTGGGCATTAATAGCTGACAGTCTATTGACTGGCCTGCCAAGTCTTGTTAGACCAACTGGCAGCTTTTCCAAGACCAAAGCCTACATCACATCCTTTTATACCAACAACAGACTTCCTTCCTCCCCTGCAGCTATTTATCTACCTCTCAATTCACGTCACCTTTCATTTCTCACTATTGTTTTCAGCTGTCTTCTTGCCTGACCCCTGGTCTCTCTTGAAAGATGCATGTGGATTTCTGACAGCACACTGTTTTTTTTTCTTACCGACATGC
Organism: Xiphias gladius; assembly: GCF_016859285.1. Taxonomy (NCBI): domain Eukaryota; kingdom Metazoa; phylum Chordata; class Actinopteri; order Istiophoriformes; family Xiphiidae; genus Xiphias; species Xiphias gladius. The sequence goes on along the minus strand of NC_053417.1, from coordinate 14,785,867 downwards.
CACGATTCTATGATTGGCCTATGAAGTTCTCTTTGAATCATCCCCGCATCCTCTAAACATCTTGGGCAACATCAAAGCCCACACATTACAGGAGGGCAGAGTTTAACTGAGAGCCACTGCGATTCAAGCATCATCTCTCCTTTTCCGTTTTCCCCCTCTTCTTTAGGGGTCTTGTTTCTGCACAGCACTGCTGAAAGAGAAGAATAGCGAGCAGGGGAAAAAGTGGGAGGAGGAGGTCGCTTCTCTTCCTGCGTTTGTGTCCATCATGTGTCATGGCTGCTCTTGGCTTTCATGTTCTGTCTGGCTGAGTCTCTCCTGCTCCAGCAGTCCCTGTTTCCTTGCTGAAAATCTGTGTCCCTCAGAGCTAGGAGACGCTCTCTCCTCTGCATCCATTTCAGCTCAACTCAGCGTACCTGGGCTCTGCTTTCACCTCGCTGACACCAGCTCCTCAGCAGACACCTCTCCCCTACATGGGCTCAGCAGGCTGACAGGCAGCTGTCCATACAGATAAAGCAGGAGAGGACAGACACTGTACTCTGAGTCACCTGTACTCTAACACCTTTGCTATCGCTACCTCTTTGATTTAGACACTTCTCCTGGAAGCATCTCATGCTACCTCCAAAAAAGAACCATTAAAGGGACATCAGGTGATATTTTTCTTTGTTAATTCGGAGGTTTGATTGTAGATTATACAGGTTATATTTTATGCATTTTTTTCCATTCTTGTTTGTTTCTTTTACTTCAGCAGCTGGTAATGTTCAACATAAACACAAAATACCCTCTTCAGCAGTTCATGTTGCTGCTTTTTGCTTATGTAGAGAAATTTTACTTGCTGCATCTCAAGTGTGGCTAATTGTTGAGCCCAATATAGCGGACTTTGACTCAAACACTTGAGAAGTAGTCCGTGTTTGATTACCACGGGAAAGGAAAATTCAGTCGCAGGGGCCCAGAACAAGCCAGCAGCTGATGAAGACAAATGTGCAAACACATGTTGGCAGAATTGCTTTTTGGTTGACCGTGATCGGCTACGCTCAGGAGGGCGGAACCAGGAGTTGTGATTTATAGTTTTGTGCTGTCCCTGGACCACCACTGTCTGCTGCCTCCCACTACTGTAATTACCACGTGTGTCTATTAGAATAGTTCTGCTGCCCACAATGCATCGCCACAGCCAAGAGGAGAGGAGAGGAGAGGAGAGGAGAGGAGAGGAGAGGAGGGTTATCACTTCCCAGAGATAGTCTTGTTATTCAAACAGTGTTCTCTACCAAAGCATGATACAGAGGAAGAGTGGAGAGCAAAGACACTGCAGATGATGAGATAAAGGTCAAAAAGAACACGCTGAAAGGTTGAGGAGTGTATTGAAAGTGGGAGAATAAGAACAGAAACAGGTATCTTCCCACAGTAGGTCAAGTATGACTTTACTTGGGTGCTATAAACCACATAAAAACTGTAGCTATAATATACAGTATTTAAACAGTCGTTTACACTAAAAGCTGTACAGCCTCTTAGTTTTCTGTAATGCTACAGACCAGCTATCAATTAAATTTTGCCAATATTTTAAACAACATCAGGATTGTTGGAACATGCTTTTTATGTTGCTTCAAGTGTAGATTTTAACGACATATTCAATCTTGTTTTATGCTACATGTCCTCCTACGTCTTATCTGCATCCCTCCCAAGTGTTCCAAAGTATGCTGGTCTGGATTCAGTTTGCTTTGCCTAGGGCCTTATAGCATCTCCTAGTGGGCAAACTGCCCACTCTTTTCATTCTCATGAAAATTAATGCTTTGAATAATGTGATTCAGTCAATACCTTCAGGTACCTTGACAAATAAGAGAACTTGACATCTTCTGAGCTTGTTTATAAGGTGGATTTCTCTGCCGTGTTTCCATTATGGATAATTTCCCGTTTTATAGTCAGGGTGTGTGCACAGTCCACTGCCCACAGTCTTTATCAAAACATTTGTATCTGTCCGTGTAAATTACAGTTTTGTTGAGAGCTAATAAACCATTTTACATAAGGCAACTAGTTTTCTTTCCTTTCTCAAATTAATCATTTTTTGCCACGTCTACCGAAAAATGGACTGAATCACCTTTTTTTTTCTTCATGAGAGCTCTGAATTGATAATGAGACCTGGCACTGAGCTCTGGTCAGTGTCACTTATGCTGTAATTGGCCGAAGGGTGTAAAGGGCAGCCTTGCATCAGAGAAGACAGAGAACTAAGTGGCTTACAATGGCAGGACTCAGAGAACAAAATACAGTTAGGGGGCTCACGCAAGTCACAAACTGAAGAGAGATTATGAGCCTGTTTATGATACAGCATGCATTATGGCTACAAAAACATATGGTGATTATTACACAAATAAATAAATGCATGCATGAATTAATTCAGGTTAATGATTAAGAGTTAATTTTTTATGTCATACCATATACTATCAAAGTGCTCAAGGGAAATCTAAACACACTTTCAGCATATAACAAATTTGTATTATTGTCCCTGATTATTTTTAATAATGGGAATGCAAAAAATGTTTGTTTCCAGAAAGTGTTTTCTTTATTTAAAAATCTACCAGCAGTTAAATAATCACTACTTTTTTAAGTGTCCTTTTCAACCAAGACTATACATTATCTGGGAGCACAACACCTCACTATTTTAAATCTAGAAAATAGTTTAAGATCCCTCGACATTTATTTAAAAATTAACATTTTACCATATTTGTGCCTGTGCAAAGTATAATTTATACTTAATTCCAACTTGATGATTTGATAGCACCTTCCAGAAAAGACCAGGATAATGAATATTATCGAATAAGTTAAAGAACAGTAACCATTTTATTTTGGCTACGTCATTTTTTCAGTCTTGTGCACACACAAGATATGGCAGATCCTATGCTGTTCATCAATACAAACACCTGGTTTCCAGATATAGCAGCAAAATCCTTCATTGGAGTTCGGCACACGCAGACCATTTGGTAAACTACTTTAAAAAAAAATCTCTAATTGCGAAGACTAACAAGTATAATATAATATTTCACACTGATCCACGCCCTGTTTTCTGATATAAACTATGAATATTATCTGGCCAAGGATGTCTGTGCTTGTGTCCCACACGAGGAGCTTCTTACATAGTCTCCCATTATTCATATTCATTATCTTATTCCACTGTTTACTCATACAAACAGCCCAACATACTTCAAACCCATTCCTCCTATTACAGGTGTGGTTGAAGCAAATGTACCTACAACCAGCAAATATATTATAGACCTACACTGAAACTTTTCACATCCTTGGTAAATCTGAAATCCTAACACCCTACATCTCCATAATATATATATAGAATTAACAAGTTGCTGGCAGCATTGCCGTTGTTTTAAATGGTTGAATCATGGGTCACATGACTGATCGGGGTTACACAGAGGATGGGGTTGTGCTGTTCACACTGATATCATAGCTCATTAGAGAAATAACCAAAGTCTCCATTGATCTCTGTGACCATGAGCTCAAGAGGTTCAGGATGAATTTGTGATTCATCCTGGCTCAATGGCTTATTAAAGGTTTGAGTATCCTACTATACAGAGAGATGTGAAAGCAGGATTACCAGGAAAAAGAGGTATTGATTGGGTCAAGAAGTTAGGGCTTACATTTCAAATTCCACCGGGGATACAGGATTTGACATAGGAACAGTGTTGACTGAAAGATATGGGAAAATATTCTGATGAGTCACAAATTCCTTGGTCATGTGTGTAAAAAAAATACAGACCATTAATGTTAAGTTATGTTAAAAATTATACAGGTAATTGCCACTTCAGATACATAGATAGATAGATAGATAGATAGATAGATAGATAGATAGATAGATAGATAGATAGATAGATAGATAGATAGATAGATAGATAGATAGATAGATAGATAGGAGGAGTAAGAAGTACAATATTGAACTCTGAAATTTAGTGGAGAAGAAAAAAAAAGGAAAATTCAAGTGATATAGAAGAACCTGAGTGACTACTCCAATACATGAGTGAATGTACTAAGTTACATTCCACCACTGTAATCACACTTTTTATTTCATCCTATCCCATCTCTGATCCCGCTTTCTGAGTGTCTGTCCAGTAGGTGTCAGTGTCGCTGCATGTGTCATCTCGCCTCGTGTGTGACGACAAACCGGAATAAGGAAGCACCAAATGAATTTGGACGGTCTGCCTTCTAAACACAGCTGGCTAGAGTACAGCTATCTCCTGAATGCATAGCAAAAAAAAAAAAAAGGCTTGAGCTGCTGTTACAACGTAAGTTAACCGTATTTTTTTTTTTTCTTTATCTAAAGCTTGTGTTTAGCTTCGGTGTTACCGCGGTGAAGTCATTTGTTTGGCCGATTTCCTCGATAGATGTTAACCAGACTGCCTGTTGTGCTTTGACAGATCTTTGCTGGTAATCCTGCACCCGTCGCGCAAATCGATTCTCCTGGGGGAAAATGTCGTCTGGTCGGGAAGGGTCCTGGACCTTTGTTGTAGCCGCAGTGCTGACCGTATTTCTGCTGGATGCCGTTGTTTTCGCACAGGCGAAGGTAAAATCTGCAGCACCACACCTGAAGGAATCACGCAGAAACTGGTTGGCAGGGTCTGCTGGTCTTGAACAGTTTTAAAAGCATTCAGCTCAGTTCCCCTAAAAAAAAAAAAAAAGAAAGAAAAAGGGCCCTTGGAAGATATGAAAAAGCCTTTACATTTATTATAAGTCTTTAATATTTTTATGGCTTGCCTTAGGCAGTAATGTTAGTTGTAAAATGTTTTTGTATGTGATTTTAGCAAACAGTGAAAGCTGGAAAGAACTTTTATTCCAAGTCCACATATGTACAATTCAAATGTGGACCTTAAATTAATCAGTTACTAAATTTTTTTTAATCAGCTCATCCATCCATCCATTCATTCATTAATACATTTTCTGCTGATTGTCCAAGTCTAACTAATGTCTGATTGATCTAATGATTAATTGATGTTTCATATATCATTATTTAATCATCAGAAATAATTGGTATGCACCACTGGCAAAAGTTTGATATAAATGGCAGTAAATTAACGCACTTGGAAAATGACTATAGGCCATATAATCCCTACTGGTTGTCATTGATATCTTTCATACTGTAATTGGTATGACTGTGAAGTGGGTGTTACATTTCTTTCTAAGTGGCATTGAAAAGGTCATTAAAAGTCTTAAATTTAATTTTGTGAACACAGCAGAAAACCTGGGTTGGTCACAAATAAATTTCCTTCCCCTTTGGTAGTAGAGATAATGTTGTTGGTTTTGTTTCGGGTGTTTTGTTTGTTTTTTGTCAGTCACTTTACTTTTTTTTTTTACATTTTCTCAAAAACCTAAAACTTTTGTTGAGGAAATTACAAAAAAGGACATTTTTAATTTATCTGCAGTATACAAATTGAAAGAGAGGAATAAAACTTCATTGCCACTGTGTAATGTATTTAATCCAATAAATTATATGCTTCTCTATGCTTGTCTTTTTTTGGTCAGTAAAATTTATTGAGACAGATATAACAAGTATACAGCAAGTAACCAACAATATAACAAGTGTATTGTATATGTAATTGAAATGAAAACTTTGTAAAACTTACAGGCGTCATCTTAGAAATCAGCTCAGAAAGTTTGACTTCCTGTTTTTAAATCATGATTAATGAATATGAAATTTGGTCAAAATAAAGGAATTAGGTAAAACTGAGAGTAAGAATTCCGATTGTATCCAAACAATACATTTTTCCAAAGAAATGTAAATTGATGGGCAATTTTATCAGCTATAAATTGTGACAGTTTACGCAGTTTTGTATGCAGGCAAGACCAAAACAAATGCACCAGCATTTCTCTGAGTTCCCTGAGAAAAGTACAATTTACATCAATGGATAAACTCTGTGAAGCATCTTAAAAGATATCTATTTGACTTTGGTGTCAATTCAGTACGTTTGTGCCTTCAAGTTGGAAAAGCTGGAAAAAACATTTTTTGGTACAACTAAGTTTTGATAAGGGAACAAAAGGGCTACTGCTATCAGAAAAAAACAGATAGCTAAGGTATAATGTTAGGTAAGCAGTTGGCTAAGTTTGGGGCCACTTTGATCCAGTTTTCTTAAAAATTGCAGAGCTTTGAGGATGTTCGCTGCAAGTGCATCTGCCCTCCATACAGAAACATCACTGGCCACATATATAACCGAAATGTCTCCCAGAAGGATTGGTAAGACAAACCCTCTATCTATACTTTAACCTTATAGAATAACAGAATCTAACTTCAGTATAAAGTTTAATTCCTTATTTCACTGCTGGTGTGTTTGTCAACTGTGTAGAAATGTCAGACACATGGCCACTACTCACTGCACAGTTTTGATGTGTTTTACAGTAACTGCCTCCATATAGTGGAGCCCATGCCGGTGCCTGGCCATGATGTTGAGGCTTACTGCCTGTTGTGTGAGTGCAAGTACGAGGAACGAAGCAGCAACACCATCAAGGTACCACAGGAATTTTGTCAGCATAGACCAATTTCTCTTTAAGGAAAATAACAAAGATCAGTTTTGTTTCTTCATCTTACCATGATTGTATGTCATAAAACATATCATGTCAAATATTAAGAAGTTTATTTTATTTGTCTGCTTAATCGAATCAGAATGTAGTTGGGAGAAAAGCATTCGGGAGTGTCAGCGTTTTTCAGAGAAGTGACCGCTTCTACTGGCATGCATCACCTAGGAAGAAATGGAAAAGCTGACTTTCATTTTAGGGCTTTTTAATGTGTAAAACTTGTCCTGAAAAATACCCAAGAAATTGTTTTACAACTGTCACAATAATTAGCAACTAATACAAATAATAACATTAAAAAGTCCTGTTGTAAATGAGCAGGAATTAATGTTGTTAGAGGTTGATTCCAGCATGTTAGCTTCACATCACGAAAGTATTTCTAAATGTTTTCTGTCCTTGTCCATCGTAGGTAACCATCATCATTTACCTATCTGTTGTGGGTGCACTGCTGCTTTACATGCTGTTTCTGCTCCTGGTTGATCCTCTTATCCGCAAACATGACCCCTACACCCAGCCGCTGCACAATGAGGAGGACTCTGAGGTAACCATTCAGAACAACACATACTGTACATGCTTAAACTAATACAGTCCATACGTGTATTTCATTTCAGTTGAATGTCAAGTCCTTCTGTTAATTTACTCTTGGTTTTTTGTGCACGTGTCTTCAGGAGATGCGTCCGCAGGTGGACAGCAGCCAGGCAAGAGGAAACACAGTGCTGGAGCGGGTTGAGGGAGCACAGCAGCGCTGGAAAAAGCAGGTCCAGGAACAGCGCAAGACTGTTTTTGACCGCCACAAGATGCTTAGTTAAACCTTACAGCTGACCTCAAAACAGGTTTAGAATAGGTAACTTCACTGGGCTCAGCACTATTGCACTGGCACCAGCTGCACTATTACTAACCTCTTTCCATTGGATGTGCACTCCACCCTCTGAAGTAGAATTTCCTCACTAAGAAACATTCAAACACACTGATCTAACAAGCAGATATATTTTATCTGTTATACATTACACTTAAGTTGCAGTTGTGAAAAAACTCCATGTTTGCGCGCTCTTAACTGCTAGATTTGGAACGTCTCGATAAAGTAAGAACCTTTTTGTCCATTTAGCCAGACTTAGAATAGCCTTTAAGCTTCTTTGAGATACTTTTAGTTGTTAGCTACTTACTAATATGGTATGATTATAAAGGGTTTTTTCTCGTAGCCTAATTTATGACGTCACCTCAGAACAGGTGAGCTTTATGTTTTTGAATGATCAGTTTAGCTAATAGGGTAGAAAGAGTACCCTATCTGTGCTGTTGCCAAGCATTAATGATAATTTATTTATACATAACCCTGGGCGTATTTATTGTCATTTGCACTAACAATGTAAGTAAAGGATTGTAGATTTGGGGCTTTGTAATTTTAAAGCTTTGACATCACTACCTTTAAGATAGCCCCCAATATGGGCCTTTTTCTGTTTCTCTCCTTGTGTGAGTGAACATGTTACACCAAACTCCAGTGCAAAAGTTGGCTCATAAATGTTGGCAATTCAGAGCTTGCAAAACACAACAGATGGTAAGGTCTACCAAAAAAGTTTGGCAGGTACATTGTCCACCAAGTAGTAGTTGTGTTTGTGTAACTCTTAACAATTTATCTTGGATTTAACAGTGAAGCTGATTGAGAAAAGGTTTGATCAGTGAGTTAGGCACAAGGACACATTTACATCCTCTATTTTGTCGTAGAGTTTGACTGAACGTACTCTCCCATGCAAAGAGAGAAATGGAGAACGGGGTATTTAACAGAGCTTTAAAGCCATCCTCAAATGAATCAAATCTGTGCCACTGGAGAATGTCCTAAATCAGTAAAGCTGCTGATAAAGCGTTTAAGTATGGCGGAATCAGGATGCCTCATGGCTTTGAAGCACCCTCATGTGCGTCGTGTGTCAGTGAATTTCCCTTCACATTCTACTACTGCGGCTCCCTGTTGGGGAATTTTTAATACGACAAAGAAAGGTACGCTGACTCACATTAACTCATGCACAATGTGGACTGCTGAAGTTGATTTGTCTGTAATAGTTTGTTTCATCATTGAAGCGTTTTTGATTGATTAATTTTAAGAATAGTTTCATATCAGTGTTTTGTATTTCTATTTCTTTTCAGCCTAACTGGAATATTCCACTGTTCATGTGTATACATTTGGCTTGATGTGCAATAAAAAAAACAATACACTGGTTGAGTGCAATAGTTTTGTTTTGTTTTTTCTTTGGTTTGTTTTTTTTGTTCACTGGGAATATTCGCTTGGTTGCTGCAGATTTTTCACTATCGGAGTCGCTGCTACTGTTTAATGGCACTAGGGGCCGACAGAGGACACAACATGTGGGCCAACTGCTTCCACTACCATGGGAAACACTGCTTTAACATCAAATGAATCCTCACATTTGTTGTGGTTTTCAGCTGTTGGGAAATCTTTCAACAGTTTCACCTCTGACATGCTGAAGATTGTGTTGGCAGTTTGAAAAGCAGTAAGCTGTTTTATTCTCCTATGAAGACGTATTTTATATTAAGTGCCCACTGGAGGTTGCTGACAAATGCATTCATAAAAACTTGTATCTACTTTACAACTACATTTTACTCTATAGTTATGAACAATTTATTAAATGTTTATATTAGGTTTATAAATTTTAAAGGGGGGGGTTAAAGATACATGTCAACCATATATTAATATCAAAAAAAATCTTGCAATAATATAATGTTTTTGATATCAACCATATTGCCCAGCCCTAAATACTTTGCAACAAGGATTTAAATGGAGAACCCCCCCCCCCCCCACATGTAAACTCTCCGTGAAAGTTTGGGATTCAGAAGCAGATCGTCTCAATTAGTCTCTTAATCATTTCTTGCGGTCTGTGGCTTTCACCCAAAACTTTTCAGAGTCGCGACACTGTGCTCCACCTGCACAATCTCCCACTGGAGAATGAAATATCCATAAGTCTCTTCCGTCCTCTCTGTTCATTTTTTTCTTTCACAGTTTAGGGTACAACACCTGTGTCTAGCAGCAGAGCAGCTTCGGAGGCTGGTGGGGATATTGTGCCACTGCAAGACCCCTCAAACTGCCTCTCCCCGCCTCTGTGCTCTCGACTGCCACTGCTGCCCTGCCCCAACCCCCCTCGATCCCATCTACTGCCTTCTTCCAACTTCTACCCCCCCCACCCTCTTAACCATCCCCAAGCATGGCCTGTCAGTGGTTCACAGTCTAAATTTAAACTACAGCAGGGCCAACTGCTCCTGTAGCCACTCTGGGCTCCTGTTATTTTTCCCTGCCTAGAGGGGGCTTTTTCTGTCAGAGGCCCTCAGCCAGGAGGAGAGGCCTGTGGCTCTGCGTGAGGGAGAGGAAGTCAGAGGGAGTGGAGAAGAGGGGGAGAGAGGTCGGTGGAGGAGTGCACACAGGATCGGCAGTTCAGGAACCCAGGGGCCTCCGCAACAGGGAGTTATAGTGTGTCTCAGTTTGGGATTATACAGTGAGGACTCGATTCTAGTGGGCTGGGAGCTTTTCTCAGGTGAAGGCACCAAGATGGCAGCCAATGGAGAGGCGTCCAAGCCGGTCATCATGAATGAAGAGGAACTCAAGAGGAAGCAAAAGGAGAAGCTGAAGAAGCTACAGGCCACGGGCGGCAACCCTCGACCCGCGAGATCCCTCTTCCTCTTCACCCTAAAGAATCCCTTCCGCAAGGCCTGCATCAACATCGTAGAGTGGAAGTATCCTTTATATCTTACTCGCAGACGCACACGCACACACACACACACACAGTACAGTATACATACACAACACACTACTGTTTTAGTGGACAATGGCTTAAAAATATCCCATTTAAACATAACTTGCTTATTCAGTCTTGCTAAAGACATACATTTTTTGAGTAATTAAGGGTAAATTTTTACTTGTGAATATACAGTATTTAAGATCCTCAACGTATTACACAGTTGTTACAGCGTGTAGTGCTGTGCTTAAGAACACTGATGGCTAGGGTACACAGATATTATGTGTCTGCATGGCAGCTAATTATCAGTCATGTAGTTCACCTGCGATAAGCCTGGCAAAGCCAAGTCTCTTTCAAATCTGTGTTAAGGCATTCCCTGAAGTGTTAAGACTTTTGTTATGTATCTGGCCGCCCTGTGTCAAAGTCAAGTTTGCGGCCTGTGTATTTCCACCTGGAGAGCTTTTAAAGTTAATCTATTGGGCATACAAAAACAATTAATGAAGCTGCCTCTGTAGTGTCCAGACTGGCTGACATTTTTTTTTTTAAATGTGGAAATTGACGCTCTGCAATGCTGAGTATTCTGTATGGCCTGACACATGAACACAAGGCAAGCTGCTGAGTGATGTTATGGCCCCTATAGGGGGTTTCCTGCTTTTAGACTGATGTCCATTCCTGGATAATGCATATTTTCCATCCAAATTAGAATGAACTGATCATGTCTATTCAGTGACAACATCCTTATGTTCGCATTTTGAATAGGGTATGTGGAGTTTAACAGTGGATGTGCATATTAAATCATCATTATGGTGTAAATAGTTGTCATTTTTCTGAACAGTTACGTTGAAATGTATCTCCATATGCTCAACCAGGTCATGAGTTTTTTACTACAGCAGTTTAATCACATTGGTATGTGATCCTGTAACATAGGACATGGGTTCTGTTATTAGAGCAAAATTACAGAAATTGACTAAAAGTTAAGCACTACCTACAGTACTTAAAAAAAAAAAAAAAGACAGCTCACAGACGTACGAATCAATATATACCTGATAGAATAACCAAACTGTTTTATTCCTGATGGGTAGTCTGTGTTTAAATCGTTTGGTCATATTCTTGGGCTGTGCAGCTGTCCCACGGCATCACAGAGAGACATGGTGCTGATCTGGCAGGGGAATTCTCCTAGAGAGCCCCCTATGGATGAGAATGGATTAGCACAGCAGACAAGATTACATTAACTGTGACTGCTTTGCTGGCTACCCAATGGGCTGGTTTAGGGATGATGTTTCAGGCAGGATTTAGAGGCACTGATTAGTGTTAGCAGGGCCACAGAGTTGTTTGATATATTTTGTTACATTACATCACAAAAAGTACAGAACAAGTCACACAGATAAAAGAAATTGACCATTTATTTTTCTAAAAATGTTTCTTACCTCTCCATTGTCACTAAAATATGTGTATCTATATAATATATATATATATATATATCACCATGAGTGATTCCAGGTAAATCGTATCCCTTATGTAATATTTCCTTTTGGGGGTAAATGGGGATATTACCAGACCTCCTCATGTGTTATTGTTATGATCCTGAGCTTCTCTGTCCAGAACCTTTGAGATCATCATCTTATTGACCATCTTTGCAAACTGTGTTGCTCTGGCTGTGTTCCTGCCCATGCCTGAAGAAGATACTAATAACACCAACTCAAGCTTGGTGAGTATGACTATGACCCTTTCACCCTTTCTTTGATGTATGTCTCAGGACTCTGTGAGGAGCCTTGGCCCAGTGGGTGGAATGGTATTGATATTTGTTTTGTTATAATATGCTGGATATGGAAAAAGAAATAAAATATTCACTCATGGTCTCTGATCTCTGAAGGATCCACTATTTAACCATGACGACACGATAACTATGTGTTTCAGCTGGTCACTGGTCTGATTGCCAAGCTCCATTTAAATGCCTCTAGACACAACTCAGTTCTTTATTTGGAGTCCCATCTGTGTCTGCAGAAGAAACATGTCATCAAAAAAGTGTGCTATTTGTTTATCCCTCAGCTGTGATTAGTTTTTCCTTCTCTGATTTGAACGTGGGTTCGAGTTTTCACCTATATGGATAAAAGTTACAGAATACAAGGATGTGCAGTAATATCTCATAATATTTGTGTTTGTTTTGACACACACATATACAATTCTTTAAAACTGAGCTCATTATATTGGAGTTGATGGGTCATTTGGCTTTTTATAGAAACATGTATTCTGCCAATAAAATTGAAGTAGCTTAAGGTTCCTCATTAAAGGTTTCACGACTACTCTCATTCTAGATGGCTCTGTTGTGTAAACTAACCGGTGGCATGTTTGACCCCAAGATGCTAGTGGTGTGTGTCCAGGTGTTATTATATTTGAACTTCATCGGTGTGTGTTTGTACTGTTATAAGGCTGTGGGTCATGTATTACAGGTCTGAGACTGAACAGTAAAACTAATGGAACTTCACTGAGTGATAATGAAAGTGTCTATATGTCATATAGTGAGCAAAGAAAAATATTCGCTCAACAGTGTACATATCTTGCCAATGTCTAGATATTTGAGATTGTATTGACATAGGTGTTATGGTATTGAGAAATGTTGTGAGAATCTGGATATGTGGATCACTGTCTCTGAGAGGCCTTTACACCCAGTACAAATGTCAACATATAGTACCTGTAGCAAGCCATCGCATACTATCCTCCATGCAGTCAATAAACTCCACACACCACTAGGTTAAAGCTAATATAAACCTTGTTGGTACACAACCAAGTGACCTACATTCCAGCCAAATTCATCAAGTCATCAGAAATCTGAACCTAAAACAGACCCCATCTCTTTAATATCTTTGCTTTGACCTGCTTGCCAACCTGCTCTCAAATCCTTCTTACTTCTCAGTGTGCCATTCTTCAGAGATGAGCGATGTAACAGGAGCAGCAACCCCCCCCCACACACACACACATGTTGTTTCATGTAACCACACTCATACAATGATTATAAAATATGATGGCTTGTAACACTGATACACTAAGAGCACAGCTCTACTTGTTTCTTCACTTGGTTTAATTTGAGATACAAAATTTCTTATGTTTATAAATGTATGTATTATCGTTAATGCATGCAAGGTTGGCCTTGGAGGTTCTTATGGATTAGGGGCTTGGGGGCTGCCGCTTGGTGGTTCAGCCAAACATTATTGACCTTACTTGTGTAAAATTATCAAAGGGAAATAAACAGCATATCATATATAATTTATAGTTGACCTCAAATGAACTCCCCAATTTTGATGGTACCTGATAGGGATGGATTCTCCACAGAGCTTCTCATACTGTTCTGATATTATCCCTTCTTCTTCTACAAGATGTATATTTACATCAAAATTAAGTGGAAAATTAAAATATTGTATCTACTGATGATAAAAATATTACATTAAGCTTTTAGGAATTAAGCTGTTTTTATGCTCATTTTCAGAGACTCAAAAGTAATTGGACAATGGACTAACAATCAGTTTCAGGTCCAGCTGTGGCCTGTTCCCTCCTTATTTAATGGCAAATTAAGCAGACAAACGGTCTGGAGTTGATTCCAAGTGTTGAATTTGCATTTCGTAGCTGTTCCTGGTAACTCTCAATATGTGGTCCAACGAGCTGCCAATGCAAATGAAGGAGGCCATCATTAGGCTGAGAAAACAAAACAAACCTATCAGACAAACGGCCAAATCAACAATTTGGTACATTCTTAAAAAGAAGGAATGAAAATTGAGGGACTATGTATAAAAATGGCTGTAATTTCTAAACGGTTAATGCAATATTTTTGTTAACATCCCAATCCCAACCCACCCAGCCTGCCAAACACTTATGTACCTGACTGTATGTGTGATAATGTGCGATGCAGTGTTTTGACAGCCAAATAATACTACTCTGGAAACCATGCTCTTTTGTTCTTCTGCTGTGTGTCCTTGAAAATATCAACATTGTTGATAAAGACACAGATACGGGCCAGATTTGCAAACAGATGCTTTTATTCAACCACCCTGTCATTTATCTCTTAACCATCTGTGAACAGAGCATTTAATTTTCTGCTGTTTGCTTTGTGTCTGTCTCAAAACTCTTACTTGATGAATTGTGGCTAAAATAGTTTCATTCATCACTGACTCATGGGCCACCCATCTGTTTAAACCTTCTGAAGTCATGTTTAATTTGTGTAAAAAATTAGCTAACAGGCTGTCAAAGCTAAGGAGTTAATCTATCACCAGCAATATTTATTGCTATTCTCCCTAGCAGGTGCTTAAAGCTCAAAGTTGTCATTAACTCCAATCATTCCATATTTTACCAGAGAATTGAACCTGAGGGTTTATAAAAATGTAATTTCCTGGTTTGTGTTTGTCTTTTTGCAGGAGAGTTTGGAGTATATCTTCCTAATAGTCTTCACGTTAGAGTGCTTTCTGAAGATAGTGGCATATGGGCTTGTTTTCCATGAAGGCGCCTATTTACGGAACTGTTGGAACATATTGGACTTTGTCATCGTCTTCATGGGGTAAGATGAGCTGTGCACTGCAGGTGGATATCTCTACTGCCAAAGGACACAGCTTTTCTTGATCACTGTAACTGCCTTTGAAAAAGTTGAAAATGCAACATCCTGTCAAAACTGTAATATTGATCTGTAGATGTAGAGACATGCTCAGTTTTGTTTGAAAAAATGAATACACTTCAAGTCATCAAAGCAACAGTTTTGCTGGGGTAGGTGTTTAAGTCATCTTTTTTCCAACAGTCTCTTCACCTTTGCTTTGGATACAATCCATAAGATAGCAGGTATGCCAAAGGAGAAGGGTGGAGGGTTTGACATGAAGGCACTGAGAGCCTTCAGAGTGCTACGACCCCTACGCCTCGTCTCTGGAGTCCCCAGTAAGAGCCTATGCTTTACTCCACACATACGAGAGAAAGACCCTGTTGCTGTATTATACTGTTCAATCCATTTGGAATCACTGTATATCTGTGTTCTGGAGACACTACCGAGATTTTTTATACAGAATTGTGATGTTCAAGTTTTACTGTCCACCTTCAGGCCTGCAGGTGGTGATGAACTCCATCCTCAAGGCCATGCTGCCTCTGCTGCATATCGCCCTGCTGGTCTTTTTACTGGTCACCATCTATGCCATCATGGGTCTGGAGCTATTCAAGTGCAAAATGCATAAGACCTGCTATTACACTGGCACAAGTGTGTATAAAGGGCACAATGAGACGAAGTTGCAGTTGGGCTTTTACATTATGTTATATTGTATTCATCTCTTTAACGTGGCCTGCAGATATCTATGCTACAGCAGAGGGTGAGCTGGCTGCTCCCTGTGCTCAGGCTGGTAACGGACACCGTTGCGTCATCAACGGCTCTGAGTGTCGGCCGGGCTGGGAAGGTCCCAACAATGGCATCACCCACTTTGATAACATTGGCTTTGCCATGTTGACTGTCTACCAGTGTATCACCATGGAGGGATGGACAAAAGTGCTGTACTGGGTCAGTGACTGCTTGAACATTGTCGCACTTGTTTCACAGTTTGATTGTTGGGAAATTTGTGTTCAAACCACAAACACCTCAATATTTGTCAAAAGTATATCCTACCAGAATACATTGTTTGTGTCTGAGGCAGAGTTGTCTTTCAGGTTAATGATGCCATAGGAAATGAATGGCCCTGGCTCTACTTTGTTCCCCTCATTCTGCTGGGCTCCTTCTTTGTGCTAAATCTGGTTCTGGGCGTGCTCAGTGGGTAAGACAGCTTTTATCTTTGACCATTTCTACTGTCTGCATCATGCTTCTTGACATAAACAAACTAAATATAATCACGTTTGCTGTTTTACTTTTCTTTGTCTCTCCACTCAGAGAGTTTACCAAAGAGAGAGAGAAGGCTAGGTCACGTGGAGAATTTCAGAAGTTGCGAGAGCGTCAGCAGCTGGATGAAGACCTCCATGGCTACATGGAGTGGATCACTCATGCAGAAGTCCTGGATGCTGACCAAGAGGGCAAAGGTGAGCACTACAAACCACCTCAGCACCCATCCCATGCAGTGATACTGTTGAATTCCAACTGTTATTCTCTTGTCAGGACTGCTGCCTTTGACCAGTGGAGATTCTGACACAGACAGCCTGTATGACCTGGAAGGCAAGAGTCAAATCATCTACTACTAGTGAGTCTCCTGTTTTTGTAAATGTGTAAATGTTGACATGCAATATCGACAGTAGCTTGGCACAGTATGCCGAGGTTATTTTTGTGTTTAGCCGCCTGGCCCGTCGCTGGAATCGTTTCTTCAGGATGAAGTGCCTGGTGTATGTTAAAACCAAGACCTTTTACTGGGTGGTGATGTTCCTTGTTTTCCTCAACACCCTGACCATTGCGACAGAGTACCACCACCAGCCTGACTGGCTAACTTCCCTACAAGGTCGGTGATTAATATATATTATTGTAAACATTTTTGTACATAAATTCTATCCCTCCCAGCCTAATCCATTCATTTCTCTTCTCTTATCTCAACAGATGTTGCCAGTCGTGTATTGCTGGTGCTGTTTGTCATTGAGATGTTTGTGAAGATGTATGCTCTGGGTCCCAGAGCATATTTCATGTCTCTATTTAACCGTTTTGACTTCTTTGTGGTGCTGTGTGGTATCCTGGAGATAATCATGTTGTCTGCAGGAGCCGTGGCACCTCTGGGTTTCTCAGTACTCAGGTGTATTCGGCTGCTGAGGATCCTCAAAGTCACAAAGTAACTCCAGTCCCCTCAAAGGATCATGTTGCATTAAATTTAGCAGTTGTGGTATTATTTATTCTACTTTAACACTGCCTCTCTCAACTGCTTTGCAGGTACTGGACCTCTCTAAGCAATCTTGTGGCCTCTCTCCTCAACTCTGTCCGCTCCATTGCCTCCCTGCTCCTCCTTCTCTTTCTGTTCATCGTCATATTCTCGCTCCTCGGCATGCAGGTTTTCGGGGGGAAATTCAACTTTACTGACCACAGACCAAAACGCAGTAACTTTGACAACTTCCCTCAGGCCCTCATCAGTGTGTTTCAGGTGAGGCTAGACACTGATTTATTGATGCTAATTTTTAAACTCGTAGCAATGTCCACTTTGATTTTGCTAAATCTTTCTGGCCCGATTTTTATGATCCATTGTTTGCAGTGAAAAATCCTTGTCTACTTTTTAACCGATGACTGTCGTACAGATCCTGACAGGAGAGGACTGGACCAGCATCATGTATAATGGCATTATGGCCTATGGAGGGCCTGTCTTCCCTGGCATCCTGGTCGCCATCTACTTCATCGTCCTCTTTGTCTGTGGAAACTGTATCCTTCACATGCACTCACAATGTCATGTGGGATTTACAAATTTTATACATAGCAATAATGTCAACAAAAATCCCAAGATTTTGTTTTCCTGAGCTCAGTGCAATTAGATATCCTCCTCAACGTGTTCTTGGCAATCGCTGTCGACAACCTGGCAGAGGCGGAGAGCCTGACTTCAGCTCAGAAAGAAAAGGCAGAGGAGAAGTTGAGAAGGAAGCTACTAAGGTGAATAAAAGAAGTTTAACCTGCATGAGATGATCTGTTCTGTCTAATCATAGCTTAACTTTATTGCATTCCTTTGCCCTCCAGGTCAAAAATGCCTGACAAGACTGATGAGGAGAGGGAGAGGATAGCTAAGAAGCTGGCAGAGCAGAGAGCCAAGCTGGAGGGCATGCCCACCACAGCCAAGGTTAGTGTTGTTTCTTGTATCATATCACACTTATTACTCTTAACACTGATATATTGATTAAGAGCATAAGTAGCTATACATATAGTAGGTATATATACACATATATATTTGTGTTTTTTTCCAGCTCAAAATTGATGAATTTGAGTCAAATGTCAATGAAGTGAAAGATCCATTCCCACCTGCCGACTTCCCAGGTAATATAAAAAATGTCTAAACCTCTTCTTTTCTTGCACCTTCAACCACTTTTCTCAGCAATGCAGTTGTAGCAGAAGGAGTTCAGTGATTGCAGGAATTTGTATTCATTGCATTGCTGTTAACCAGTGCTGCTGTCTTGGCTATGTTACAGTATAAGTATAGTAACCCTTCATTATTATTAGACTCAGCCGATTCCCTGAGCTGAGTTTATAGCAGAGTCTAAAGTCATCCTATTTTAGCTCTGCTCTGGTGACTACCATATAAAGCCTACTACGTGTTTCAATATAGGTTGTATAACTAGTATATAGATTTCCTTTTTTCCATACTTTCCATACTCTAATTTTATTTGCTGGATCTTTGCTTTGTTTTTTTTTCTCTCCCTCTTCTCTGCGACACTGTAACATGAGTACCACTATTAAGTAAATGCGTCACTGCACTGTTTTGAGTCTGCTTTCTTCCACATGGTAGGTGATGACGAGGAGGAAGAGCCCGAAATCCCCATCAGCCCTCGGCCCCGACCAATGGCCGACCTGCAGCTGAAGGAAGAAGCGGTTCCATTGCCTGAAGCCAGCTCCTTTTTCATCTTTGGCCCTCAGAACAAGTAAGAACCTGACTGTCCTTGTGCATACTAACAACCTAAAAAAGATATTTAATATTATAATAAATATATATATGTGTCTGTGTTTGCTTACATTTGGCTGTTCACTGGTATCCAGGTTCCGAAAGCTGTGCTACAAGATCATCAATGCCTCATCCTTCACCAACTTAATCCTCGCGTTCATCTTGCTCTCATCCATCTCCCTGGCAGCTGAGGATCCCATTGATCCCAAGTCCTACAGAAACCAGGTGACAGTCAGGTCTAGCACCACAGAGCGGACAGTAACTGTTGAAAGAGGGCCAGATTTGATAAAAAAAACCTTGCTCTCTGTTTTTCTCTTCAGATTTTGGCCTATGCTGACATTGTCTTCACAACTGTGTTCACCATTGAGATTGTACTAAAGGTAAATTCAAGAGAAAGTCATGCTGTGTATTTCATTTTACTGTATGTCTTATTTTGGTAGTCGAGATACCTTCTAACAGATAATGATATGTTTGCTGAAGTAGACGATGAACAATTTTTCCGATATTCTATGTGTTTAAACTTGACATTTTTGTGCCAAAAATGACAGAAAAAAACATCTCAGCCTCATTCCCTCTTCAATGTTGCTCTGGGCAGAATAATAATTATCTGAAACCAGATTAAAAATATCACAGGCCATTAAAATGTTGCCAGTCTTGCATGTTTCTACTAATATAGTTACTTCATAATAGTAGTAGTTAGTTGCCCTGCTGAATTGCAATTACTAAATTCAGTTATCTGAATGTCAGTACTGGTGGAAATTAGTTCATTTTTGACACTTAATGCCACACATTTTTTTCTTCTGTTAAAAAAACAAAAAACAAAACAAATTCTTTTGCATCTGTATTCTGTGTATAACTGTGATATATCTGACTGCCAGATGACAGTGTATGGAGCATTCATGCACAAGGGCTCCTTCTGCCGTAACTCCTTCAACATCCTGGATCTGATTGTTGTCGGAGTCTCCCTGCTTTCGATGGGAATGGAGTGAGTTAGGATTGCTACATTAGATACGGAACATTCCCATTATTATTTTCTTTCCTTACAGTACACTTTTTAGTATTCCCAGACATGCATGTCACGACTGCTTTTTGCCGTGTGTTTATATGCAGATCCAGTGCCATCTCTGTGGTGAAGATTCTCAGGGTACTGAGGGTGCTGAGGCCTCTTAGGGCCATCAATAGAGCTAAAGGGTTAAAGGTACAACACATGCATAAATAACTCCGCTGGGAAAATGTCTATGTTTCCTGGGTGAAAAAAGTATTCAGATCATTTACTCAAGTATAATTACCAATACAACAATGAGAAAATATTCCATACAGCCCTTGCATTTAAGTCTTACTTATGTGTGAGTAAAAAATTAATATCAGCAAATGTGCTTAAAGTACAAAAGGTTTAAGTACTTGTTCTGCAGATAAATGGCCAATGCAATGGAAAGACTGGGAGCCACTGGTTTAATCTCTAACAATGCGCTAAATTTTTTAGGCTTATCAAATGTTCTTTATTTTAAAATCTTCATCTAAAAAAAGGTGTATTTATAGCTTTGAGATAAATCTAGTGTTGTAGAAAATACTCAATAAAATACTCAATACTCAATAAAAATACTCAAGTAATGTACAAATACCTCAAAATTGTACTAATTGTGTAGTTTTGATTGCCTACATTCCACCACTGTATGTTTCCACAGGAAACCTGCACCTTATTTGACTCAGTATTAAGTGGTCATTGTTTGTCTTTATTGACAGCATGTGGTCCAGTGTGTGTTTGTGGCCATCAAAACCATCGGCAACATTGTGCTGGTCACCATGCTGCTGAATTTCATGTTTGCCTGTATTGGAGTGCAACTCTTTAAGGTAAGTTTGGACACCAGATGATGTTGACACCACATGTAGTATGATATTATTAAGGTCTAATTTCCAGATTAATGAACTAATCCTTTCCCTTGCAGGGTAAATTCTACAGCTGCACAGACCCGTCCAAAATGACTGGGGAGGAATGCCAGTAAGGAGAAAATCTTTCAGATATTATTAATTTATCAAAGCCATAATGCTATTTTAGAGTGACCATTTGCTGTGTCTGCTCTCAGGGGATCCTTCTTAAAGCCCATGGAGAATTCCCTACAAGACACAGTGGTGGCTAAGAGAGAATGGCTCAACAGTGACTTCAACTTCGACAATGTGCTCTACGGCATGCTTGCTCTCTTCACTGTTTCTACATTTGAGGGCTGGCCAAAGTAAGCACAGCACACGTTTTGACAAATTGTGTCTATGACAGGATTGTTTCGATTGAGTTAGAAGACAGAATATCTTATTACGTGGAGATTGAGTTGGAGGTAATTTCATTGCCTGGAGTTCAAGATTGTAAAAGAGGCAATATATCCTTTTTCATCTACTAAATTATAAATTTCATCTAAACAAATTACTCTTATTATATCTCTGATCTTTGATCTTTGTCCTGCCAATTTCCCCTCCTCTCTTAACATCACTCCATGTGTTCTCAGACTGTTATACAGAGCCATTGATTCCGATGAAGAAGACATGGGTCCTGTCTTCAACAACCGCGTGGATGTGTCCATCTTCTTCATCATCTACATCATCCTCATTGCCTTCTTCATGATGAATATCTTTGTGGGTTTCGTCATCGTCACTTTCCAGGAGCAGGGCGAGCAAGAGTACAAGAACTGTGAGCTAGACAAGAACCAGGTACACTGAGACCCTCAGAGATGAAGCTATGGACAGTGAGAGAGTCAAGTATTTCCCAGTAAAATCTAAAACATGTTCCTCAAGTGTAGAATGGCTATTTTTTTTTTTTTTTAACCCGCTTCTTGTCTGTGTTGCCCCCCCTTCAGCGCCAGTGTGTTCAGTACGCCCTGAAGGCTCGTCCTCTGAGGTGCTACATCCCCAAAAACCCCTACCAGTACAGGGTCTGGTACATTGTCACCTCCTGCTACTTTGAGTACCTCATGTTCTTCCTAATTATGCTCAACACCTTGTGTCTGGGGATGCAGGTATGCAAATCAAGGTCATGTTGCAACCTAAAAAAACACTGATTGTACTGAGGCTGCTGACAAACAATATTCAGCATCAGTATTCAGTATCTTTAGATGTATTGAAGTATTTTTTTTGCCAAAGTCATTAGGGTCCAGTGTTTGTTACAGCTATTTAATTAATGAAAATGTGAAAGTTTGAAACTGTATTTAAAATATGGGACACTACAACTTTCCAGCAAATCCCAGACTAATTAATTTTGGGGAGGAATAAGGAGCACATAAATGCAGAGTGCCCTACTTGTTTAATTAATTTCCAAAACCCTAATGTGCATGCAAACAAATAATTGCAAGTTTTCTGGACTGTTTTCATGTAACGAAGGTTGGAAAGGACTGGAGTAGATGAGATTTAATTTTCAAAATTTCAAACTGGGCCTGATTTACTGTATTTATATTTAAAGGCTTGCCCTGTTTATCACAACTCTGATCTTAATTGTGTCGGTGTGGCCATCCTTTCTTTGAGTTATGATAACATGGTACACACCAAGTTAATTGTGACTGAAGAGCCTTACAATGGCCAAAGCTACGACGCAAATAAAACCCAAGTTTAATACACAGGACTTATCTTTTAAAGGCCCTGAAATATATTTTTTCAATCAGTTAGTTACTTCCGGTGATGGGATCTTGCATGAACACACTACTTTCAGCCAAAGTTAGAACAGTATAGGTTATTTTACATGAGAGATTTCTGTATTTTTTTTTTGTCTGTGCCTTTCTCACTGGTTTAAAGTGAGAAAACCAGACATTTAAAATTTGACATAACTCCGTGCACCGATCAGAATTTGATGACGGCGCATTGTTTGGTGAATGTGACTTTTTTTTACCTTAATGTTGTTATGTCATGAATATTTTAGATTAATATTTGTTTTTGCTTTTGAACAGCACTGTAACCAGTCGGACCATGTGACCAAGCTGTCAGACACTTTGAACTTGATCTTCACTGTGCTCTTCACTGTGGAGATGATTCTCAAGCTCATGGCCTTCAAAGCGAGGGTAAACACTCTAATGTTTGTTGTTCTATCCACTCAATTTAGTGTCCTACTATCTCATCAGTGCTCTTCCTCTCTGTACAGGGCTACTTTGGAGACCCCTGGAACGTCTTTGATTTCATTATCGTCGTTGGTAGTGTTGTTGATGTCATCTTGAGCGAAGTCGATGTGAGTACGAATAACAAAGCATATATTTTTTAATCTGCTCTAATGAATTCCACAGATATCAGATTCTCATGGCAGGTGCTGTGAACGAAGGTCCTTTGTGTTGTCGTAATGACAAATTCCCAGTAAATAGTGTGATTTGAATTGAAATGACTGAATGCATTTATTCAATGCTCTGACCCCGAAGCATAAAATCATGGCCCAACAGCTGATTGGTGCCAGCAGAACTAGCTCACAGGACAAATGGTCAGTACTGTTGTTGGCCATTTCTACCTCATCCCGTCCACCCCTACCCTCCTCAGTGCCTTATGCAACCTCAGATGCATTTCCATTTCCATCACAAAACCACCAAAACTTTCCATTATTCCCACAATTATTCATTACAATATGTTCAGTGATTTGGTGTTTTATATGTGTTTGAGCACTTAAGAGAGCACAATATCATTTAATGTTTTTAGTGTTATTTTATGCAGTAATGCCACACAAACTCGATGTTCTCTCTGGCTAGTCACAGGTTTGGCATTACTTGTCATTGTTTCACTGCTTCATCCTCATCTTTTTCATCCACAAGCACAAGCTAGTTGCAAAGTCAGTTTTCTCCGTCCAAAACGTATTTCACATCTTCTCTTCCCTCTTTTACTCATCTCCTTTTTCTCCATTTTTTTCTTATCCCCATCAATCCCTCTGTCCTCCATGCACCTCACTCCTCACCTGTCTATCCTCCACAGACTGCCCTGGCCTCCAGTGGAGGACTGTACTGTCTCCATGGCTGTGCTGTAAATATCTGATCTGCACTGCACTGCACTGCTGCATGAGCTTTGCTGTGTGAGCACTCCACTATGTTCTCTACTAAGCTCTAGTATTACTGTCCTGAACTGTGTGTGGCTCAAAGTGCCGGTGAAACATTTGCACACTTTCCACTGTCTGTCTCATCTTACAGAGCAAACGTAAGATGAGACCTCAGGTTGATTGCTATATTTTGTTACAGTATGGCTCATACTGTTTATACAAACAGGGCTACAACTCAACACTGTACATATTATCACAGCAAGTATTAATAATGGCTGAATTGACTGAAACCTGTTTTGACATTTTGACAGAAATGTGTGTGTATTTTGTTTATTTTGCATGAGTTACAAGCTGCAGCTGTTTTTGTAGTTTTCAGCAACTAAGACCTGGAAGCTTTGTAACTCATTAAAAGTGGAAAAAAAATGTCCTTAATATTAACCCTGTTTTGAGATTGTAAATCATAATTTAATAATGTTTAACAGTTGTTAAGTACCATGATGGCTATGTGCCTCTTATTAATGATATTATAACTTCTATCAAATATAACTGTATAAGTTATGCAACTACAATATGTCATCTCTTCATCTACTTTATGCAGGAGACGAATCCTATGCAAGCAATTGCGGTAAGCCTGAACTCTCCTATTATTTAAAAACAGCAATGTTTTTCTATTTTTCTTGTGTTTTTCTTGCCTTCAAATACTCTGTCTCTTTTCGTCCATAGGCCTCTGAAAATGCCTCAGTTTCCATCACGTTCTTCCGACTCTTCCGTGTCATGCGTCTGGTTAAACTGCTGAACCGTTCAGAGGGCATCCGTAACCTGCTGTGGACCTTCATCAAGTCCTTCCAGGTCTCCCACACTGGTCATTATCATTTTCATTTAATTTTCATTCTCCACTTTTAACACACTTTTAATGACCTAATGGTTTGTGTCTACAGGCTCTCCCTCATGTAGCTCTGCTCATCGTGATGCTCTTCTTTATCTACGCTGTCATTGGGATGCAGGTGCAGTCTTTAATATTATTTCTGGATCAAAACATTGTAAACCTCTGTAGATTGTTAATATGTTTCTGATTAAATGCCACTCAGACAAGTTTCTGTATTTGTCATCGGCGCACTGATTTTGACTGGGATTGTAATAATCCTTCAGATCTTTGGAAAGATAGCCTTAGTGGACGGCACCCAAATCAACCGCAACAACAACTTCCAGACATTCCCTCAGGCTGTTCTGATGTTATTCCGGTGAGTGTGTGTGCCGGGATGAGGTTCAAAGCTCACTGTTTGCAGGATCAAAAACAGAGCCAAAATCTCACTGTAGTTGGTGTGCGTTTACGTTTCTAGATGTGCTACTGGAGAGGCTTGGCAGGAGGTCATGATGGCTTCAATGTATGGGAAGAAGTGCGACCCCAAGTCTGACTTCCTGCCAGGAGAGGAGCACACCTGCGGGTCCAACTTCGCTGTCTTCTACTTCCTCAGCTTCTACTGTCTCTGTGCCTTCCTGGTGAGAAGCAGCCATAAAGTCCAAAATGACCTTTAAGCTGCATTAGTATTTGTTTTCATATTTAGCAATTATCATGTGATGAAAAAAGCTATTCTCTTTGCCGAGAAATGTTGAAACAGTATGAATAAAGGTGTTTAATTCCTACCTACTTCAGATCCTCAACCTGTTTGTAGCTGTCATCATGGACAACTTTGACTACCTGACCCGTGATTGGTCCCTCCTTGGTCCTCATCATCTGGATGAGTTTAAGAAGATCTGGGCTGAATATGACCCTGAAGCCACGTAAGCCTGAACTCTAATTGAGATCCACAATCCCATTCTCAATTTATATATGCTCAATTAGCCCCAATGATTAGGTCAGATTGAGCAGTGTTCCACTCCAAATAACATGTTTCTGGATCTACAGGGGGAGAATTAAACATTTGGACGTGGTGACGCTACTGCGACGCATCCAACCTCCACTGGGCTTTGGCAAGTTCTGTCCTCATCGTGCTGCCTGCAAGGTACATACAGTCACAAACAGGGTTACAAACAAAATGGGGCTTTGCATGTATGTATGAGAGTCATCACACAGTTAGAGAATTTCTCAGGAGTTTGTGAATGTTGAATAGTAACAATACAATAAAATCACTGCCGATGGACACTAGTAAAACAATATACAAAGACACAATACACAAATATAGAGACCATAACATATTGAATATCCCAAACAATACTATTACTATTAGTTTAGGGGTGTCTTACAATGTTATTTTTAATTATAAATATTAAATTTTAAATATTGATAAATAATAATGATGATGATGATAAATACATTGAATTAAATCGGCTGATAAAACTATAAACGAAAAAACTTAAACTTAAACTGTTATCCTACTCAATTTTTCTATTCCTCACTGGTCCACAAATTCTCTCGGTTTCCTGTCTTCAGCGTTTGGTTGGTATGAACATGCCTCTCAACAGTGATGGCACTGTCACGTTCAACGCCACCCTGTTCGCTCTAGTCAGGACTGCTCTCAAGATCAAAACAGAAGGTACAAGGCATCACTACCTGTCTGCACACAGTTCACGCTAAAAATATGTTTTTCCTCCAACCTCATGTAAAAACTGAAATTCCATGCAATTATCATGGATTGTTCTGAATAGGTAACTTTGAGCAGGCCAATGAAGAGCTAAGAGCCATTATAAAGAAAATCTGGAAACGCACCAGTATGAAACTGTTAGACCAGGTCATCCCCCCGATAGGAGGTGAGTCTAAATAAATAAAATAAGTTAAATTCACCTTTACAAAATAATCCATTATTTCTCACACTTATTGCACTGTAAATTGTCTGATTATAGATGATGAGGTGACTGTGGGGAAATTCTACGCCACCTTCCTGCTCCAGGACCATTTCCGTAAATTCATGAAGCGTCAGGAGGAGTACTACGGCTACCGGCCCACAAAGAAGAATGCTTCAGGCCCGGAGATCCAGGTGAGCATCCAGCATGGGTTCAAAATCATGTTATTAGTGTAATGTTTAAAATATCCAACAGGAAATTACTGCATAAGAAATGAAAATCACTCATAAATATTCAAGAGAGATGTTCGGCATTTTTCAGAGTAGCACACTATGCAAAAATGTTAATGCATGTTGTTTTCTCATTTGGCTCTTTAGATTTAAATAAATCAAAAAAATATTTTATCAGCAAGTTTTTATGCCCCTCATTGTTATCATTGCACTTAGCTTACAGTGTAACCCTGCTTAGATCTCATCTGTTCATTTAATAACACTAGTTCTCAAACTTCATCTTTTCTCTTCTTCCTATCCTTGCGAATACGGTGCTACGCGCCTCGGCTCTTCATCTCCCCACATCCTCCATGTTTTTCTAGGCGGGTCTGAGAAGTATAGAGGAAGAGGCAGCTCCAGAGATGCACAGGACCATTTCAGGAGATCTGCAGAATGAGGAAGAGATGGACCGAGCCCTGGAGGAGGCTGGAGAAGAGGCTATTTACCAGGTGAAAAACACCTTCTACGACAAAGTGCAGTGCATTCGGGCAGATAGTCTGCATCACCCCTACATATAGTTTTTTGTGATGGTTAGTTTTAATTTTTGTTTGATAACAAGGTCCTCTAAGGGTGGAGAAAGTCTTCTGGCCTTTGATTCGATGAAAATATTTTTAAAATCTTCAAAAATGCTCAATGTCAAGCTGAAAATACGGCAATTTTTCCTAGTTCCTGAAAAGTGGGCATTTCGAACACATAAATGCAGACACACACACAATGTTATCCTGATTCTGCCATATGATGATATAAATGAGAGTGACTTCTCTATTTGATTATTTATGTGCACAATGTGGTATTTCCAGCGTACACATGGTCTGTTTGGTAACCGGGTGGACCCATTCTCCACTGAGCCTGCCCACCCTCAGTCCCCACAGATGACCAACCAGCGGCCCCTCAAGTTCTCTGAGAGCCAGTCTGAGTCTCCACCAAACTCCTCTTCCTTTGGGCCCACTACTGAATTTTTCCCCTCAACCACACCAAAGAGCAACACTAACAACAACGCCTTTGCAGAGTGAGCTCCAAACGCACTCCCGTCTACAATGATGTCATACGCTCAGGGTGAATGTGTATGATGGGTGTTAATTTTTGTTGTCTTTCAGGTTTTCATTTGAAAGAGATGGCAGCCCCGAAGAGTTTTACAATTCTACGGAGGATGCAGAGCCTGGTATGTCCAGAGGTCTTGCACAGAAACAGGGTTCCCGTGAAGGGCTGGGAGTTCTTCACGGGAACCTCAAGAGTCTTGGAAATTGCCCACAGAATTTTGGAATATTATAACAGATAGTTTTTATATCCCAGGAGGGAAATTTGTTTTCTCCATCTGCATATGTTCCTGTCTTACAAGAAAAACATAAAGACACAAATTAAACAAAGTCAAGTTCAGCAAATAATCTTTGTATAAAATCTCGCAAACGAGTAAGAACCCAGCTGATTTAAAAAGAGATAGATTTAAGGCTGCAACTGACGATTATTTTCATTATTGATTATTATTGATTATTTTCTCAATTAATTGAGAAATGATTTGGTCTGTAACATGTCAGGAAATGCTTAAAGTGCCCATCCCATTTTCCCAGAGTCGAAGGTGACGTCTTCAAATTACTTTACTCGTTGTCCAACCAACAGTCCAAAAGCAAAAGATGATCGGTTTACTATCACGAGGCAAAGGAAAGTGGCAAATCGTTAAAACCAAGAAGCTGGAACCGGGTTAAATTAATTGATTATCAAAATAGTGCCCAGATAGATTCTAGATAGATTCCTCTAGTTAACCTTTCATTGTCCTTGATAAAATACATGTTTGTTTTTCCTTTTTCACCCTTGTTCAGACAACAGGCGCTCCTGGAGCTTCACAGTGAGAACAGACAAAACGCAGGTAATATTTTGTTGAAAGGCGACTCATCCAGTGTACATGATGGTGAACAGTTCATGTAGAGGATTTATGAATGCATTTTTTTTAATTTTTTTTTTTTTTGCAGTTCCCTTATGACCCTAACTATGGTGTGAATCAGAGTCAGAGCTCGCACACTGCAGCTGACCAGCTGGTCCAGGAGGTAAGTGAGGAAGGATATCTGACTGCCCAACTCTTTTATAAAATACTCATTGAATACCACCTCTATTAGCAGGAAATGTCCTGATCCACAATCACATCTGTCATGGATAGGTGATAACAAACAAACTATTTTCAGCACTGGCCTCAACACAAATTGAGGCTAGTCTGCATTGAACTACTTTTATTTTCCCTTAAAAAGTAGACATCACACACTCTCCGTCTGAGTTGTACATTAGTGTAAGGGAGGTAATGTACAATTTAGGAAACCTCCACCAATCACTGTAAAAAGCTTTTTCTATAAGCATTTCCTTGTCTATTGGGGACCTCCGGGACTTGTTTTTAGAGCCACAAGCTTTAGCTTCAGCCTATAACTTTTCAGTATGTAGAAATTTCTGTTGGATTATTTTGTTGTGAGTTATTGTAATTGTTTGTACTTTCATTATTTTATTTCTTATTTCTTTACTGAAATAAGTTTAAATTTCAGTCTTTTAGATGAGCTTAGCATTAGTCTGTCTGCCATATAGTGTAAGGAAAAAGGCTGAGCTGTGAAGTCTTATTGAAATATTATATCCGAATTGTATTTCAGCGTGGATTTTTCCTGAAAGTGTCTTTGACAAAGATACTGTGTTCCAGGGCATTTTTTATTCAGCTGAGGCAGCGTGCCTTCCGCTGCAGGGTTCAATAAAATATCAAATCATCCTTAACACCATTCAAAATGTTAGCCATGAAATTGTTGCACGACAATATGTAACATAACTTAATGCAGCAGAAGCTGTTACCAGTAATAGTAATATAAAAATGTTACTGTATGTATGCACCAACACTGCATGTTGTTCTGTCTTCCAGGCTCTAGTAAAGGGCGGTCTAACCTCCCTGGCCAGAGACGCGGGCTTTGTGTCTGTGACTAAGAAGGAGATGGCTGATGCCATGCACATTCCCATCGCTGAGATGGAGGGAATGGCTCAGGGCATCCTCAACGAACGCTCTGGCAGCATCCCCCCTGTCAAAAAGAGACGTCCCATCCCTATCCCTCCTTCTGGCCCAACGGTGGCCGCACGGGAAACAGGCGAGCCAGATCCGGCTGTGAGGAGAAAGAGACGTCCAGTCCCCATGGTTCCGTCCGTGCAGGAGCTGGCTGAGGCCGACTCCAAAGTTTAGAGGCTGTCACTTGAGTTTACGTGGTTATCATGTGGTTTTTACTCTTGCAGTTGGCTCCTCCTCACCTCACTTTATCAAGCTTGCTGCCCTTGTGACAATCTGTATCTACTAGCCTGGCTCAAGGACTAAAGGCACGTTGGCTCAGGTTTGATATATTGTCAAGTGTGGTTGAAACTTAACCAAGGAAAAACAATATCTCTGATAATGGAACATCTTCTTAATCTTCAGATTTATTGAAACTAATAAAAACACTAACTTATCTCAGAGCGAACAGACTGACGCACTCCTTTCTTTGTAATGTTTGTTGAGGTTATCCATTCCATAGACTTATGGGACGACCATGTAGGTGAGCTCAGTGTCTTGCTGAAGCCTCAAAGAGGGAGGTAGGATAAGTGACTCAGTGCATACAGGGAGCGGGCGGCCGTCTTTATCGTGCTGCAGTTCAGTGACGACGATGGGAAAAGACTCCCCTGAGTGTCTGTGCATCCAGGCCCAGAAAAGTTCAACTGAGCATTCAGTTCACACTCTCAAAAGGGCTATGGTGCTAACAATGCGAGTTGAAGCGTTGAAAACGTTTTCTCCTGCTCACAACTGTTTTTGAATGCAGTTGGTTTCAGCAGATTTTAAAGAGGAAACATCTTTTTTTTTTTAAATTTGGGGCATAGATGTACATTTCATCTATAAAATAATTATTCAAAGATTTAGCTGTATTGAAGTATTTGTTCAGTTTAAGACTGTATACTGTAGTCATGCAGTGCATGTGATTTTTTTTTTCACTTTAAGTCACTCTACTGCTACAGGTTTTACGTGTTTTACATTTATAAGAATATGTCATACCTTTGAGTTGGGGGCAGTTAGTTTGACCCGTACAGAGAATGAATCTTCAGCATACCTGGTGTATGGTGGATTTAGCTTTAAAGCTCACCGAGGTTTATTAACTAATTTAATCATTATTGCATGGGCATAATTTATTGCACTTGTTTCATGTTTTGTGCCTAAATGCAGACATGACAGGTCTTCCAGAGACTGTTTTTTTTTTTCTTGTTTGTGTTATCCTCTGATCGGCCTGTGTTTTGCTGTCATACATAACATTATGTTTCAAGGTTTTGGAGACACCGGTAGTTTGAGTGATTTTTATAGCTCAACGTCTGACCTTTCTCCTACGCGCCTGGAAATTGGCAATATGGTTGATGTTACATTGGTGTTTTCACCATTGGCAAAAGAAATAAACTATCTAAAACATTCATTTCTGTGTTAGTTTTCTCTCTGCAAGCAAAACAAAAATGGACATCTGACAACGCAGACCGGGATTTGGAGAGGAGAAACCCCTGACATAACAGGTGAGTTTGCTCCAGTAAATAATAATCCAAAACTTGTGGCAGATAGACCTTGAAATGAGAAGGTGAGTGCAGACAGAGCCTTGATGAGAAGATATGTGCATGCTTTGGACTCTGCCCCCCACAGAAGTTACGGTGTGAAAACTGAGAGCCTCTATTAATAGTCTTGCCTCGCAAAGCAAAGACCCCCCCACCCCCATTATGGACTGGAAACTAACGCAGCAAAATACATGCTGCATTGAAAATTCCCTAAAACAGAGGCACAAAGCTGTCAAAAGCAGCATCTGAGAACAGAAAACAGTGAATGAGTTGCGTGTTTTCATTACTAATTAAAATTAAACAAAATAAAAAAGAGCTTAAATAATTCAAATTTTATTTATTGAAGCAAAGCAATCAATAAAACAGACCTGACAGACTATTCTCACTCATGCTGAGTTTTACACTCCCCTAAAGCTGATTCAGAATATCACTCAGGGAATATATAGCGACAGTTGTTATTCATACAGCTGTATAACCTCAGCACATTTCCTTTGAAATAATTTTCTGATTACAGTTTTGATAAAGCTCCATGATCTCCTTATAGCGCCGCCAGTTGCAGCTAACTAGTGGTTTTGTTTAGCTATCACACGGGAATGTATCCACCATACTGAAACTTAACGTTTCCTGATTTTCCATCTTTTAAAAAAAGTAGCACATATGAAAATGCAAATACATCTTTTAGTACACACAACAGAAGACAGGCAAAGGCTTTAAAGCACACGTTTGAAAAGAGGGCCATAAACAGTATAAAAGTTCTGAGAGCAAAAACTTGTTTCAGATAAATTTGACACATTTTACCACGATACAAATTCTACAGTCTGTTAAAAAGGTTTGATTCCCACTGATTTTCAATAGATTATAATGAATTTTTATCGATTATTATAATCACTCTTCCATGGCCAAATTGAAAGGGCTGGCTTGTATAAATGTACATACATTGTGGTTTTCGCAGTTTAAAAAGAACACCTGCCCCACAACTTAAAAAAACAAACAAACAAAAAATAATTCGCTAATTCACTACTCTAGCATATCCAAAAATACATTAACATAATAAAAAACAATAGGCAATAACGTGGGACCTAATGGATACATTATCTGTGACTACAGAATGCATGAGCAACCCAGACAGAGTAGCAAATGAACGTCCAACTTGCCAAAATGCCAGTGTTTGGAGTGCCTTGTCCTATTCGTTTGGATTTGGGTTGGCATCAGGATACTGAGAGAGGTCAAAGGTGAGAACTTTGCTGATGACACAATCTCCTTGCTGTGGGTAAAGGAGAAGGAAAATCAGTTAATAATTGAATTGTATATTTCAAATGCAGCACATGTTTCCAATGTGCATTTATTCAATAACATCTCAAAATGCTTTATTTTTGGTCTATTTCTGATGGATTCTGATCAGACATATGTCTTAACAATGCAAAATTTGAAAATAGATGTACCAAATATGATATAATTCTATATATAACTATATATATTATAATTATGGCTGCAACAAACACTAGTAACATTATTTTCATTATTGATTATTTTTTTCGATAAATTGTTTGGCCGATGAAATGTCAAAAAATTGTGGGAAAAATGCCAGTCACAACAGTCAGTTTCCCAGTTTGTCTGACCAACAGTCCAAAACTCAAATGATAGTCAGAGAAAAGCAACCAGCTGGAACCTGTAACATGGAAGCATTTTTTCACAATTTTTGCTTGAAAAAAAAAAAAAAAAAAGACAAATAATTAATCAATAAACAAAACACTTGGAGGTTAATTTTCTGTCAATCAACTAAAAAATTAATCAACGATTAACGATCATTTCAGCTTGACTTTTTATGGTGGTAAATCTACAACACAGGGTTTCTGCAGTATTTACCAAATTAAATGTAAGACTGTAAGACCTTTTTAATACAATACAGAATGCAATCTAATACCTTTTCATGGTCATACTCATACAACAAATGAGGGCAAACTAGTAGGGACAATAAGGATTACAATTATCCGTCAAGTAAATGAATTTATTGGCATTTATAATCACATTTTTGTCAGTTTTATATAAAGGTAATTCCTTGTACTATAATTTATCAGTTAACATCACTTGGACCCAAAGAATTGGCAGATAACTATTAGATAGATTACCCATTTAAAAAATAATCAATTAATTTAAGTAAATTTAATATGAGCTTCCCAGCTAATGTAGCTAGCACTCATGAGTATTTGCTACAGCTCTGATGGTACCTTCTAGGGCCCTTTTTTGGAGGGAAGTGAATTCAGTGCTTTTAAGACTTTTAAAAACCTGCAGACACCCTGTTTTGTACAACTTTTGCACTGGATTTTGTATAGACAATATTGAGAAACACACCTCTGGATAAACACCGATGAGG
The DNA here is from genome assembly GCF_016859285.1 of Xiphias gladius. Classification (NCBI taxonomy): domain Eukaryota; kingdom Metazoa; phylum Chordata; class Actinopteri; order Istiophoriformes; family Xiphiidae; genus Xiphias; species Xiphias gladius. Next base: position 14,752,025 of record NC_053417.1, on the reverse strand, counting down.
GAGTCTGCCTTGGTGTAGAATTCCTCCTTCAGGGAAATGACGATGGCCTGGAAGTTCTGCACTGACTGGTCTTTGATGTAATTGGCCACCTTGAGTTTAAAGGATATTATGAGTCGTAGTTGTATTTAACATGATGAGCATAATTAATTAAAAGCCTCTGTGTTTACATCATAAGCAGCATTGATAAAAATCTCAAGTCACTAAATCTAAATTTCATTTCGGAACGGACCTTTCCAATGTTAGTGTTGTCCAGCGCAGCGTCAATCTCATCCAGGACAAAGAAGGGTGCGGGTTTGTAGCTACAGACATGCAGGAGAGATAATGTTAACAGTATTCCAACAGTGCAGAAATCTTCATCAACCTTCAAGCAACGCAAACATGTATTAACACTCCTTCTCCCACTCCTCCCGGGTTTCACCTGTGAATGGCAAAAAGCAGAGCTAGGGCAGCAACAGTCTTCTCTCCTCCAGACAGGTTGTCCATGGGTCTGAACCTCTTCCCTGGAGCCACACAGTTATAGTTAATGCCATCCAGGTACGGCTCCTCGGGGTTCTCTGGGCCCAGGAAAGCCTGCAGAAGAAAGAGACAGTCACTGTAAAAGGGTTTCCTTTGAATATTTAACGCACAATCTTCGACTTATCTATTATCTGCCGAAGCATAGATGCATTGATTGGAGATTGTACTATGGCGATTGTAGGTCATTTTGAGGTATACCTGGGCACTGCTATTGCGTGAGAGGGCCTTGTAGATCTCATCAATGTTGGTGGCCACAGACTCAAAGCAGGTATTGAAACGATCAAACCTTTCCTTCTTGATCTGCTCAAAGGCTTGCTTGGCCTTCTTGGCTCTCTTACGAGCGGCTTCAAACTCTGAAACAGAGACAGAAAACACGCATCGATAATATTACCAACAGCTCTACAAAGGTAACGTGAATCTGCATCACTTCTCCTCTCTCACTCATTTAACGCCTGCCCTCTCACCATCACTGGTCTCTTGGAACTTGTCCCTGACGCTCTCCAGCTTCTCCATGGCCTTCATGTTGGGTGCGCTGATCCTCTGCAGAATGCTCTGTTGCTCATTCAGACGCTGCTGCAGTGTGTTTGTCTCTGCCTTGATCTCTTCCTCTGAGAGCGCATCCTGTAGGAAGTCAAACAGGATTAAATAAGTTTAAGTGGACTTCGTGAGTGTAGTTTATAATATAGATGTCATATCTTCACTGCAAATGCTGTTTTTTTTCCTCTTTTGTGTATTGTTAAGCACTTTGTAACTGTGTAAAGAAAAGTACAATATTATTATCATTACTGTCACCTAGAAAACCAAGTAACACAAATCCAGAGAGCTGATGTCCCGTTTAAATAAAATGATGGGAGGGGGTCAAGCTGGACAAACATGTGGCAAGGGTGTCGTTTGGACTAGCTACCTTAAGATCTTCAGACAGGTTGCTGTAGTCGATTTCAATGAGAGCTTCTTTAGCCAGAACACTACTGGACGTCCTCTGGCTGCTGGACTCATCTGTTTGGGAGCTCCCCTGGATCAGCAAAACAAAAGAAGGACATCATTTTCAGGATCAGTCCCAATGTTATAAAAGTTAAGAGCCTCAGTGAGTGTGTTTGTGTGTACCTCTCCCTGGCTGATATCATCCATTGTTCCAGAACGAAGAGGCAACCTGATATCCTGCATTTTGCAGGCCTGCAGCAAGTTGTGACGGTCACTACGCTTCTGTTCTAGTTTGGTCTCAATGGCTGTAACTTCCTTCTGTAGCTGAGTCAACTCCCTGGAATATACAACAGCAACATTGTTAGAACAAACTGATTCAAAGGTAACATTTATATTCACAACATAAGGAATATTAAAGTCGATGTGTGTGTCTGCAGCCACTGACTTGTTGGCACCACCCAGTTTTTTGCGGATCTCCTCCATCTCGTGGTTCTTATCATTGACTTCAGATTTCTTGGTGAGGTGCTGGTTCTTCAGATCCTGCAGCTGGGCCATTGTCTCATCAATGATCTTCATGTGTCTGTGCTCCTCCTACAGGAAGACAGGACACACGAGTGAGATTTCACTTGAGTTCAAAATAGAGGGCAGAATAGATAATAAATCAAGTTTTCATCCTTCACTTTATGTTTTTACCTTCTTAAGTCGCTCTATTTCAGCCTCGTCCTTCTTGACGGTCTGCTCCCACATCATGACTTTCTCCTGGTCCTCCTTCAGCTGGTTCTTCTCATAGTCTAACTGGATACCCAGACGGGTCTTCTGGGTCTCAAACTCAAGACTGAAGCAAAATAATGGATGTCAGGTTACACTACATAGAAAAACTGGGACAGGTTAACCGACAATGTGGAAAGAAAGATGACTACTGATTACTGATTAAATTACGAAACGTACCGCTTCTTTGCAATCTCATTCTGCCTCTTCACCTTCTCCTCCTCAAACTCTCTGATGTTCCTCACGCCAATCTCCTCACAGAATTCCACGAACACCTCATCCTCCACCTGGAAAACAAGAACATTCATACTGATATTGCCAAATGCCAAATATTCGTAAACAGACTTCTAAAATGAACCTCACTTTCTGCCAGTCTCACCAAGTTCATGCGGTCGCGCAGGTCAGTGATCTCCCTCTCACGGGACTGGATGATCCTCTTGATGTCATTGATGCGAGGGCCAAAGTTTGCCAATTCACTCTCTAGCTTAGACTTCTCCTGCATGACACAAAGCAAACATGCTTTAAGACAATAGTCACTATTGCAATAACAGACAGGAGGTGAAAAATAATGAGCTGTAAGAAGGCTGTACCTGCATGTTGAGGGAGAGGTGGCGGGTTTTGGTCTGTTCCAGGTCACTCTGGGAGTACTTGAGTCTCATCTGCAGACCGTGGGCCTGTGACTGCACCTGGCGCAGCTCTGCCTCCTTCCTCTTGGCCTTCATTTGCTCCTACAAAGGAAAACATTAAGTGGAAATTATTGTGAATTAACATCAAATGGCAATCCATTAAACTGAAGTCAGTGACTATAGACCAACAACAATTCACATCTTGCGGTTACACAGGGGATGTCAACCGTATTCCAGCATTAGCATTGCAACATTTTCAGCACACCCTAATTCCCACTGACTCAAAATGCTTTTTATAATATCACGCTAAATAACACCAACAACCTCCTTGATCGAGGTATTGATATTTAAAGTTACCTTAAGCTCTTCAGTGAGTTTTTCTTTCTTTTCCTTGAGCTTGTCCACTGCTTTCTCATCCCAGCGTCTGGCCTTGGCCTTCAGGTCACTGGCTCCTCCAGAAATGACTCCAGACTTCTGGAACAGAGTACCGTCCAGGGCTACCGTCTGGGCACAGGCAGACAAGGAGAGGTGAGGGGTAGAACGGAATAGAATTTACATCTACCTAGTCATTAGGCAGGAATGATAGCTAATCCTCCCATCTTCATGACACGGCAATGCTGAAGGCATATGTGAAACCTCAGCTAGTGGCCTAAACTAAGTCAAATACCTTGTGTCGGTATGGCCCCCCAAAAGCAATCCTTCGTGCATCTTCTACGTTCTCACAGACCAGGGCGTTGCCACATGCATACTGCAGGGCTTTCTTGATATGCGGGGGCTCGTAGCGAATCACATCAATCACCAGCTTGGCTCCTCGCAGCTCTCTGAGTTTCTCATCTGTTGGTTTCACCTTTGTCAAGAGAAAAGCTTATTAAGTTTTTTTCCCCATATATAAAGCAATTTAAAATTCGTATTGACTTGTTTCTATGCAAGTGCCTTTTTCAACAAGAACTAAGAAAGTTTGCTTTAACATTGCACCAAAATTAATGGCATTTTATTTAGTCACTCTGATAAAAATATGCAAAAAGGTGCATTTTATTTAGCTGTGTCAAAAATAATAAAATATGTTTGAAGACTAAAATAAAAAATTAAATCCTGCTGTTTTCTTATTTTTGGAATTCTTCCTGGAGTTTGCTGAAATTTGATTATCCCATTCTCGATGGCAGCTTTGACATGACTGTTTATTCTAACTCCTCTAAAGTCTCTGGAGTAGAAGTGTTATCAGTACTATCAAGTATTCACCTCAAGGTAGTCGAGAGGAAGGAAGGTCTCAGGCTCTCCTCTCTGCTCCTTGATGTATTGTATACAGTCTCTGCCAGTCTTCTCTGAGTCAACAATGATGGCATCCATGTTCTTGCCCAACACTTTGGTCACAGCAATCTGATACTTCTTCTGAGTGGGCTGACACAGGTCGATTAGACGACCATACTGAGGAAAGAAAGAGCAATGTATTTATTACTAAACTGAGTTTATGACGAGTTTATTCAATGCTTTCACTAAATCCAGTAGGGAAGGAAGAAACTTTAACTTTTGCCAGCAATAGAAAAATAGCTAATATTGTGCTGAAAGCTGTCACAGTTGCCTTACCACAGAGCCAGGGTAGAGTCGTTTGATACTCTCCATGATCTCAGCCTTGCGCTGCTGGCGACTGTTCTCCTGCCTGTCGATTCTGGCGTCTCCCAGCTGTTCCATTACCTACAGCAAAAGCCAATAATACTGGGATTCGTCATAGACTTCTTCGCAGTTGACATTTTCACTTGGCAAAAACACTGGTGTAACTAACAACATGAACAATAGGAGTGCCAGTGCCAGGGCCCCGGTACTATGCATGCTGGCCTGACATGGCTTACTAGCAATCATTTACTTTATTGATGACGCTTGTGCTTTTCCCCAATATGTGAAAATGTCTATGGTGAGAAACGATCATTTATTCACGTGGAGAAATTCAATTGTCATGCTGTTCACTTCGGCAGCACAGGATAGCTACAGAAGCAGGTTGAAATCTGCAATTTAAATCTAAAAATTATGGACACCGTGACAGGGCAACGCATGCAAATGTGAACTTATGGCCTTCCAGAGAATGCTCCCTAACAACCACAGCACACTGAAAACATTAACAGTCGGCTAAGATAACGCCATTTGAAGTCACCTCCTTGTCTCTCTTTCCTGTGTATGTATTGTGTACCTGGTTAAGCTCCATGTTGATCTCATCAATCCTCCTCTTGGCCATCTCCACCTCCTCTGTCAGCTCCTCCTCCATGCGCTTCTGCTCATCTAGTGACTGCCTGAGGGGTAACAGGACAAAAGTGTGTGAATGAAGGAATATAATGGAGAAACCTATTAAATCAGTGCACTGAACAATGAGAGCAGCATACCTGCTGGTGGCAATATAATCCTCTAATTTCTCAATACGTTTCTGGTTTTCCTCAATTTCACGGATCTTCTGTTTGATTTTGGCCTGGAGAGAAACAACATAATATATGCTTATATGCAATCAAATTAGTGCAAATCAGTTTGCTCTGGCACATGAAAAAAAAAAAAAAATGCCATCATTATATTATTTACCTCAGTCTCCACTTTCTTCCTCTCCTCCAAGTCAAGGCGGTCCTGGTCTGCCTTCTGGTCACGGTTGAACTTCTCCAGCTCCTGCGCCAGTGTAGCAGCACGTTTACTGGCCTCTTCTTTCAGACGATGGTACTGCTTGACCTGGATGGGAAAGAGAGAAACAGCAGTTTGCGTTAAGTCACTTAAATTTTTAACATCCAGCAGGTGTCAGGACATAATAACAAAAATTTCAGATGCAGTTCACCCACGCCAAACCTGAAAGTTGCATGTGCTAGCTTTCCAATTGTACAATTATCTTAATGCCAAACCGCTGACTGCATTTTGAGAAGCCAAGACTGCCTATGCAAAATATACAGTTGTACTGAAGACCACAGTCATCTAGGACATTAGCATTTTTGTCAGCAATTTTATTAGACATTTTTACCACATTCTTAATTCAGTATGAACAACTCCCTGATGAAAAACAAAAATATACTCAGATAGATCTGAAGGTAAATTTATACTTTTTGTTTACAGTGACATGGATGGGAGTAGTACTATTTCAGTATGTACATCAAATAAATAAAAACCTGGAGCTGATAATTTATTCAAAATGAAATGAGTAGCCATTACATATCTACAACATCCTAACATATCTGACCTGGTTTTCCTCCAGGGTGAGGTCCTGGCCCTGGCTTTGCGCCTCCTCCTCCATTCTCTCCTCAAACTCTTGCTTGGCCATCTCCACTGCCCTCATCTCTTTATCCAGCTCATCCATGTCTGCCTTGCGTTTCTTATACATCTTCTGGGCATTTTGCAGTGATTTGCGCGCCGCCTCAAGCTTCTTGATCTTGTGTGAGGTGTTCTCTTTGGCCTTGATGTACTGTGGCCTCTTTTGGTTCAACTCAGAGTCCTTCTCTCTGTGGGGAGAGTCACATGATTAACAAAGCCCTATGTTTAAAATCTAGATCCAGATCTACGCATATGCATTAAGCAAACATGACAAGGCCGTCATGTCAGCCACTTACTTGATTTCTTTCTCAATGGTTTGCTGCTCCCTCATCAGTCTGCCCAGCTCCTTCTTCTTGTCCTTCAGCTCCTCCTCCACATGGTCCATCTTTTTACGGTCCTTCTCAATCTCCTTGTTCCGCTGGCCCAGCTCTTTGTTCAGCTTCTCAATCTCAGTCTCATTGTGGTAAAGCTTGAAGAGCTGCAACTGAACACTGGCCCTGGCTACTTCGTCCTTCAGACGCTGGTAACGCTCAGCCTGGTAGCAAAATGGTAGGAGACACACAGACAGTGTGATTAAGTAAATTCTATGTGTTTTGTATAATGATGGCCTTTATTGATGGTCAGGAAAGCCCCAGTGCAATTAAAAATCTCTTTTACAAGAGTGTCCTTGCCAAGATAGGCAGAAATAACAGTGGGTTGCAGGCAGATAACATAGGACAGATAACACAGAATATGCTGCAAATTAATTTAATCACATGCCAAAACTAATGAGCTGCTACAACAACTACACTACATGAAGTATTTCATTTCCAATCCAAGCAGAATACAAATGCATGGGAGTAACTGTAACTCCCAGATATACTGTATTTGCAATCTACACAAAGGACATACCTCCTCTTTTTCTTGCTTGGCTTCTTTGCGCTCAGCAGCAATGTTTTTCTTGCGATGATAATTGAACTGTGTGTCCTCTTCTGCTTTAACCATCTCCTTCTTCCTGCGGTCGTACTCCTGGGCCAGCTCTCCGGAACGGGAGATCTCCTCAAACAGAGCTGTACGCTCCTTGGGGTTCTTCATGGCAATGGACTCCACGGCTCCCTGGAGGGAAAATAAGCAGAGAACCAAACTGTGATTACTGGAAGCTACTGCCAAATCCATGTTATCAGATATCAATTTTACACCAAAAAAATGATACTCCGGGCTTTTGCTCCAATTGGCCATTCCACATTCAAAGCATTAAAACCCAGTGAAGGCACATGCTTGGCCATATTAACTGTTTGCACCACAAACAGTGCTGGCAATAAACAAAACTAGCCCGCAAAAACAGGGCTATACTGTTTTTCATAAGAGTAACTTTTAATCATCAATGATTCAATATTGTCAATTAAAAATAAACCATTTCAAAAAATGATGAGCAACACTTCTTAACTGTACTGAGATCACTGTGAAGCACAACTGGCTGGCAGCAAACCTGTGGAAACCAATTTTAGGATTTCAATCTCACCTGAAAGACCAGGAAGTTCCTAGCTTTAATCAGGATGCCAAGTTTTTCTAGTTCCTCACTGTATTCAGGCAGGCCCACCACCTTGTTGTTGATGCGGTACTCAGAAGAGGAACCTGGTGCAAATGCCACATGCACATTAAAGGAGATAAAACACCAGACACATTAGCCTATCAAAAGCATACAAAAGATGGCTGCAAGGGTGTTACATTAAATGTGTCCAAGGAAAGAAAATTGTGTTATAATAAAACATATCTAAACATATTATAAAGTGTTTCCTGAATAGCTTTGATGATGCAATGATAGAAATAAAGTGCTACTAAGCAGTCAGCTCAAATGGATCGTAGTGAATTTTAGGGTAAAGGATGTATTCAAATTAAATGTGAGCACAAATTAAGTGTGACAATGTCTCTGCCTGGTTTGAAATTGAGGCCCTTTTATAGGCAAATAGTACGGGCAGGATTTTAAGGAAATCAATTCATGTTTAAAAAAAATGTAATACTCATGTTTGTGCAGCTGTATTTGGACACATGGGTTATAGAATTACTGATGTAAAATGACACTCAATTTCTTTCAGTTTAATTCCTTCAACTTTGGTCAACTGGAAAGTACATAGATACATGCACATACATACATGAGCAGCTAAGCATATGATAATTTCTGGCAGAAGTGACGTAAGAAAGTTATTAGGCTGATATTTTTTACTTCTCAGAGATAAACATTAATGAAGCAACCGAATCATAAATTCCAACATGACTGTCAGTGGGGATTCATACCAATAATGACCCTTGTGAAGGAGCGTTCCTCTCCATTATCCTCCTGATACACCATACTGACAAAGGCTCTGTTGGCAGCTGGCTTCCCTACAGGTGCTCCATGAATTAGATCCTTCAGAGTCTTCACACGCAGGTTACTGGTCTTCTCCGCCAACACGAAGCTGATGGCATCCATAAGGTTGGACTTTCCTACAACAAGAGCGTATAAATTCTCAGTACCCCACAAAAATCTAATATGGAAAGCAAAATAAACACTGGGCGAACTGTTTATGTGATACACTTGTGCAGTCTGGTGTAATCCAAAATAATAGCCCTGCAGTGAAGTTTATCCTTGCGACTTTTACAATGTGCATTTACAGTTTAATGGTTAATGGTTAATGGTTGATTCAACTAATTGGCCACAGTTTGTGATATTGCAATGGTTTGAATAATTAGTAGGGGTCTTTCCGAGATTTAAAGAAGTAAAGTTTGATCTTTTATATAATATATTAAAGGATATAAACACGAGCAGATTGTACAAGCTGGCAGTCACAAATCATAACACAAATAACACTGAAATAAACAACTGAGTGTAGAATGGTAATACGATGGAAAGTTGGATAGTTAGTACAATCGTCAAACTGCTGTCCAGCAAATCACGATACATGCAGACGTGAATTTTATGCAAACACTAGAAGTTGTGATATCTACAGACAGCGGGTCATCACTGCGTTGTGTTTACAGTTAGCCAATGCTAACAAGCCGTCTGCATTCGGCATAAGCCGCGATCATAACATACCAGATCCATTGGGTCCGATGATTGCAGTAAACTTATGAAAAGGTCCAATGATCTGTCTTCCTTTGTACGACTTGAAGTTTTCAATTTCTATCAGTTTTAAATAACCCATGTTCGTTATATTTGCGCCGCTGTTTCGAAAAAAAGTGCACAGTGAATATTAGCAAGTAAAATGTTGCTAATGCTAACAGCCAATGTGTAACCAACAAGCAATCTCATAGACGAAGCATGCACGCGAATGAATGAATCTCCGTTTAATCTATTGCTGGTCTTTGCACAAGTCACATTACGAAGTGCATATTTAGTTTAATATTATAAACATCTTCATAATCTTAATCGAATAGCCGCGATGCAGTTGTAACAACAATGCGCCATTTTACAGTCGAACAGGGAAACCTTCGAGCCCGCGAGACACGAAACCTCACTGTTTCTCGCGAGACGAAATGGAGCTGTCCGGAGTTCAGCTGCATTGTGTTTATGGCACCACTAACATTAAACTATATCATTTATATCATAAATTATGTTAATTTCAGTGAGAATTCAGGTTTTTTACAGGTGTACCAGCGATCAGCGATTTATTTATTACATATTGTTATAGCGCAATATGTTGGGATGTTGCCATGGTTACCAAGGGCATCCAAACAAACCAGGACTCGAGCAGCGAAGCAGCTTCACGCACTGAGGTCTTCACATGGGTCTAAAGTCCCCAAATTGACTAAAATAATTTCTGCACATCTGTAAAGTCAGAGGTGAGTCTTTGCTTTAGATCAATGATCAGATTGTTGTGTGATTTTTAATTCAATCGAAAAAGAACATTTACAACTATGATGGTAGCTCTCAGTGGTGGAAAGTAACTATACATTTAGTCAAGTACAATTTTGAGGTTCTCGTACTTTACTTGAGTATTTCCATTTTCTCATACCATATACTTCCCCTGCACTATTTCAACTGCAGTAAAAATATTCCAGCCTATTTTCAACTCGCTTTCAAGTATTTTCTCAAACAGTCACATTTTTCATTATTCTTGTGTAGCAACCTGCCTCATTGTGACCTGTTTCAAGCTGCAGATGTTCCTTTATAGACCATTTTATTAAACAAATTGACTTAAAGTGAAATTAATACAAGTTAGTTTCCACTTGTTTTTCAGATAGATAGGTTTTTAGGGTGTAACTATATTCAGAATTTTTTTGGGGGGGGGGTTGTAGATTAAAGTGCCCAACAGAATATAGAATCATTAAAGTTTGTTCCGCCTCAACCAACTATAACAGTAAAAGGCTACTTACACATAAATACATCCTTAATAATAATTTTATGATATAATATATCTGTACATATAACACAGCACCATGAAGTACATTCTGCTGACAATAATTTTGTAATTTTACTTAAGTAAGCTTTTGAATTCAGGACTTTTACTTATGATGGAGTATTTTTCACAGTGTGATATCGCTACGTATACATATCATTACTTAAGTAAAGGATCTTAGTATTCCTCCACCAATGGTAGCTATAAAGGGTGATGTAATGCTGTGTCTCCTCCCTCCAGGCTCACTAGAAACTGTGAACATGTACAAAGTGGATTTGCCCGTAGACCAGTCTATTGAAAAGGCTGTGGAGAGGCGAAGGTCTGCAGAGATAGCACGCAAGGCCCGAATCTTCAACACCCGGCTACGTGTGATGGGCCTCGACCTTGATGCCCTGAGCCAACAAGTCCAGGAGAAAAAACATCAGCAAAACATTGAGAGACAACGAGACAAAGTCTTCGGTAAGCTGTGGGTGGAATAAGAGGCAGTGATGGGTCAGAATGAAATCAGCTGAATCACAGACATTATTCACAATGCACATAACTAGGAATACTGGGTCCCCTCTAAGAATATTGTCTTAAGCCCTCTCCATTTATGAAATCACCTTTCACTACTAATGAGCATTGATCACAGGTGTATTTTATTTTGCATATATTGCAGATAAGCTGAGAGAGTATCAAAATGACGTACTGATTCAGGAAGACATTGATGAAAGAGAGAAGCGAGCAGCTTTGCACACTGACCTGGCCCAGTACTGGGCCACTCATCAGCGTGTGGAGGACTCTCGTGATGCTGATCTCAAGTGTGGCCTGAAGGGGCCATTCAGGATCACCATTCCAGAGGGTGAGCTGGGGCCTGCCAGTATGCAAATCTTTCAGGTAGGCTTCCTGTGACCGGCACGTACATGGAGTGCATCAAGAGCAGTGGAACAATATCCAGCGAAGGGGTTAAATTAATAATCATGTTACCCCTGGAGCACTGTGTCCTTGTTTCATGTACAGGGAGAGGATATTGGAAAGGAGCAAATGAGGAGAGAACAAATGAAAAAGACAGAAAGAGATGTGCGAACGCAGAAGGAAGACAACGCGAGACGGCACATGGGAAATAAGCATAGAGGTGAAAAAAGACAAGCGCACACACAGGGACTCACACACACACACTGCAATCACAGATGAGCTTACATGCTGTACACTATAGCCTCTGTAAATCACACACGTTTCATGCTTTCCTGCACAAACAATCACACACTCCTACGCACAGCCCTCATTGCCAAGTGGCATTGATGGATGCTCATCCCAGAGTGGCGTTATGTATGTCTGAATGTGTTGTTGAAGAGCTTCGTTCATTGTGTAGTGGCTAATACAGGTGTGAAAAACACATAGTAGGTGATTTCCAACTCGTGTGTGTTGCAGAAATGCTTGCGAGCAAAGAGCTGGTGCTTCAGGACCTACGGGGGGTTCAGCAAGCGGCATTAGAGGGGGAGTGTAAGAGAGCTGCCCGCATCGCACTTGACAACTACAATCAAGTTCTGGTACAGTACATGCATGTGCACGCACAGATGGACACACAGACGCTCACACACCAGCTGCTGATGTGAATGCTCAAGGCAAAATCCAGTGAGGTTTCGAGCTCTGACTCGGTGTTCTCAGGTGGGATTTTGAAATTAAAATTGCTAATTGAAGATGTTAAGTGATGCGTGCACACACGTGCTGCAGGAGGGCGGCCAACATATTAGTTGGTACCAAGCAACATGGATGGTTAAACTGCTTTGATGTATGCGTGGGCCTTGTCTGTTTTTAAACGCCCATTTAGCTCTCCCCTCATTTGCCTGAATGCGCTCGATTGAATCCTCCATTGGGAGGCATCATTACAAGTCCTTCAGGTCATGGTACTTTTTTTTTGACAGTTATGTGGTTTCTCTAATAACCACTCACATGCATGATGCACAAGCAAATGTTACTGACTGACTGGATCTCTCAGGAGGACATCCACCATATGGCTGACTCTTGACTCTATGCTCGAAGTAACTGCATTTTAGAGGCTGGGTTTCATAAATATGCCGCTACTCCGATCATCAAGGGAATGATCAATCAACTCTCCCTGGATCCCTGGTAAGGCCTCACCACGACCTGTTCCCCACAGGCTGCAGAGCGGGCAGAGAAACTGAAGGAGCGGCACAGGAGAGAGGAACGGGAGAATCTTGCAGAGATGTGGCACACACTGACATCCGACATGATGACAGAGTCTGCAGGGGCAGCAGAGAGAGAGGTGGGAGGGGGGAAGCCACCCCGGGTTCTAACTGACAGGTGGAAGGGGATGAGCCCCGAGCAGCTGAGTGCCATCCATGGGGAGAGAGAGGCACAGTGCCTTGAGAGACAGGTACTGGAGTCACCCTACAACACAATGCAGTTCTCATACACAAATGAGCAACTCATGGTTAAGTCATGTCTTACACTGTTCCAAGCTCCTCTTCATTTCTACCTTTCTGCAAAACTGTGGTTCCCAAACCCTTTTGACTTGTGGCCCCTTAAAATTAAGTCACATATAGATGAGAAATTATGGGAAATTTCAACATAAAAACTCTGAGTAAGTTGTTGAGCCACCATGAGCCTCTGGACTCTACTGCGGGGATGAACAGCATTCACACAAAAGACATTCTCTTATATAGTCTTTTGATAGTGAGTGCTGTCTAACACACTGGTCGAAAATGTCCCACGTGTTTTCAGCTGGGTTGAGATCTTGTGGCTGTGAAGGCCAGAGCATATGATTTACATCATGTTCTGAATTTATTATGTTTCTCCACTAACTTATTCAGATTTTTCCCTTTAATTTGTCATCCATCTCTACTTGTAAATCTCTTTTGAAGTTGCATATTTCTAAATGTTTAGACCACTTTCCCAGATTAAAAAAAAAACTCTTTAGAGGCAAAGAAAAGTCTGAAGAAAACAGTTTGAAAAAAAATAAACGTAATTTTTTTCAGCAGAAAAAATATTTATCTGCTTTCTTATCCTATTAATCATCTTGGAACCCTTCAGATTTATCTTGTAACCTTTTGGTCAGGTCCTAACCCTGCGGTTGGGAACCACTCCCTCATAAAAACTGTTCTAAAATTTTTTTCAACCTGGTATCCCACATAGCACTTCCACTCAGGTTTAGCATTTAGACATTTATTTCTTGCCATCTTAAGAGACAACGTGATGCTGAGAAGATTCAGGATGCAATTTGGGACCTCCGGCTCCTGAAGCTGTCCAGAGAAGCAGAGGAAGAGGAGACAAGAGCAGCAAAGCTGAGGAGACAGAGGAGGATTCAGATGGACCAGTACAACATGCAGCTTGCCGGAGAGCAGAAGGAATTGTGAGCACTGCGCACACATATGTACACTCACTATTCATGCAGCAGTCAGCAAATGTATTTTGGGTGTAGGTGATAATGTAGAATTCAGATTGAAAAAACCATTTTTGGAGACAGTTACTCATTTTATGTTTCTTTGTGTCTATGTCTCTCCCAGTCAGGAGTACCTGAACAAGACGGTATACACCAACAAACCCAGTAAGGAATACTTTTATCAATTCAACACCAGCTCCCGCTGAGCATCACACACCTTGCCCAGGATTTTCCTCCTGTGAAAATGTGCTAATAAAATCTATTGATTATACTCACGCTCATTGTGGATTTAATCCTAACTAATCAATACTTACTGCTTAACTTTAAGTGACACATATTCATTGATTTTATTGGCTGACACTGGTGACAAAAAAGGGAACCTTTTCTGGTACAGATTGTTCCACGTACTTTTATTTTTCAGTCATATAACCAGTTACAGTGTTAGATTCATAATGCAGTTACAGTTATATTGGCCCCACATGTGGTACAATTCCACCCAACTCCTGACGTTCGCCCATAATACATATAGATACCATCAGTCCCATTATGCTAATTGTGCACCCCACACACCACAAAGAGGCACATCTACACCCAAGCAGGGACACACACTCCCTACCCCTCCATCCTCCCCTATTTTCTCTCACCCCTCCCCTCTGGCTGGCGTTGTTGTTTAAACGCTGTTTTTCTGGGTTATGAAGAAGCTTTTCTAAGCAAACCAGTTCACTTTTTACAAAGGTTTTGATCTTTTAACTATAAAAAGGGGGGAAAAACAATGGTGGGAAAAAAATGCCAGTGTCCCCGGCTTTCCCCCTCGACACATGAAAAGCAAAGAGTGAGTGGCAGTCGAGTGAGTATCTGTGTGTGTACACTCATTCCTCATTCAAAGCTAACATTTGCCCCGAACACTGACAAACACAGATGTTTAGCAGCAGATAGTCAAGTTAGAATATTGGCATATTTTGTGTCATTCATCACTCCTGTATGAAAATAGATTTCTAAAACCTTTATTTGTCCTGAGTGTGTCTGTATAACCAACAACAGGGAGCTTACACACACTAGCCATTTTAGACATCCCATAACCTTTACCTCAGGGACTATTAGATGATATTTGGCCAGTGTCAAGCCTTTATTTGAGTAGGGAGAAGTGAGACAGCAACATTGCATATAGCTGCTCCCTGTGGTATGCACAAACTGGGTCGCTGCATCCCTGCCTCTCATAACTGCATCAGACAAAAACTCCACAGATATTCACTTCACTGCAATGCATTGCTGGACTGTTATGGGCATGAATGCAATCTTAGCTTTCATTGTAATGTAACTATTTCTATCACTAAATTACACTAAAGTACAATTTTTTGATTTTCAAATTTTGAAATGTTTGAAAACATCTACAGAACAACGTGGATTTCTTCCATTTTCTTTTTTTTTCTGTCCTCAACTATGAGCTATTTCTGCTAAAACAGCCAAATCTCACTGCAGTCATTTGTCAAAAACGGAAAGTTTGAATTCATAGCAATAGTACAAAGAAGAAAAAATTACAGCTTGCAACATTTTAAAATTAAGTGATTTTAAACCTGCACATTTTTCACATTTTTTATCAAACATGGCTGGATTCATCAAAACAATCTTTAATGGTTGTATTTACATTCAGTGGAGAAAAAAAACTGTACTTCCACATCTTCTCATACCCACTCTTCTCTCTCCAGTACCTTGTAGCTCAGATGTTTTTGTTTTTTTTATCAGTAGCATGTAGATAGAATGTCTACCAAGCCATAAAAAGAATACATTCGCTGTTTGATGCAATCACCAACTGTTTGCCTTTATTATACATCAACTGGCAATCATTACGCCTGTCTGCAATATCAACTTGCATTAATGAGGATCTGAAAATAAAACTTGAGAGAGTGTTTGCCCACAAGACTCCACTCTCTAATCTGTAATATACATAAATACTGCTCCTCAGACAATTTGCGTAGTATGAGATGAACAGGTATGAAAAGATTGTTAATTAGAGACAAAAATGTTTTTAATACAGTGTAGAAAGAGACAAAGACAGATACAGAAAGCTACACATAGGTCTCGACACAAAAAATTACAATATCATATCCAATAATGACTTTACACTTCTGGTGGGAAGGCGAGAGAGTAATGACATCAATCTGGTGCTCTATGCAGGCCCAGCAGGCACAGGAACATATAAGGAGCATGTACATATCTATAATACTGTATTATGGCTAAATAGATAGATGTAGATGCAGCTATATACACCAGATGCTACTCAGCATCTTCACGGCAAGTTCCCCTTAATGCATCCAATGTTATTTATAGTAAGAAACTTGGCTTCACTTAGTTTCAATGAAAAAAAAATCTTGATCTATGAAATATGTCAATAAAGAGAAGTTATGAGTTTTATATAAATAGTGAAGAACACTATATGAAAAAACGATAAAAATAAAAATGGCAGTTATCAAGAGAGACATCAAATGGTGTTAGACATAAAAAATCATGTGCGAAATAAGTCAAGACATGATAAATATCTAAGATTCAAGACTTGTTACAACAGCATGTGCTGTCTGTTTCCTGACACAACTTCCTCCTCTTTCAATGTACTACTCTCCATCTGAAACGACCACACCTACCGTCCCTCTGATATTTCTACCTGTACAGCATTCTGTCGTTATCTTTCTATAGAGTTGGTTACTGAGAGAAGGAGAAAGAGATGAAAGGGAGAGAAATGAATGTTAGTCGTTTAGATTTGTTGTACACTACACAGATAAACGAAGGTAAGGGAATCAAAGGACATCTTCAGGTCAGTCAGATTTGTATCACATTGTCCACTACTTTGGACACTCCTTTGGTCAAAATAGTCCAGTCGATCAGATGACCGCCAAGGGGCACCTGAATAGTCAATATATTGATTGTGTATTAGTCGTCAAAGTACAGATCAGCAAGTCAGTAAGGAACAAGAGCATATGGGCACATATGTGTTGACATGTTTTGGTCTGATGGTCCCCGGTTGATGTGTGGGGGTTAATCGAGAATGGTGACTGAGGTGGGTATGCCATTGGTGGCTGGGGAGACAGGTGTGGGGTTGAGCGGGGAGTTGTCTGGCAGGCTATGGATCGCCTCTGGACCCTCGCTGGGCCGACTGAACTGGCTGACCAGAGACTCATCCATGTTGAGCTCCGTGGTTATGGCACTGCTGCCGTTGAAGTCAAGGTTGTCCTCGCTGCACAGCTTGCTCTCCTCGCACAGGGACGGCTGGCTGGCCGTGCGCTTCTCCTCAAGATCACTGAAGTATGTGAGAGCACAGAAGAGGTCAAAAGCAAGAAATATTATCATAGGGCGTGGAAAAAATTAAATACAATCTGGATACATCGTTATTCAGCTAAAAAAAAAGTTTTCAAAAAACATCCTTCTATATTCCTACCAGTAGGCTGAAAATACATAGTGCAAGAACTGCAGCTATGTAGATAATCAACTAATCTTTTAAGTAATTTTTCAAACAAAAATGCTAAAAAATTGATAGTTCCACATTCTCAAATGTGATAATTTGCTGCTTTTCTTAGTCTTACATTATGGAAAATTTAATATTATTGGGTTTAGGATATTTTGATGGGTATAGATTAATTGAGAAAATAATCAGCAGATTAACTGATAACGAAAAAAATCGTTAGTTGTAGCCCTACATAATATATTACACTATTACATTCCAAACGTTACAGGGAAAACAGTAGGTAAATAAGGCATTGGCAGGCAATAATAGATAGGTGGGTTAGGGATAGCAAATCACATCACAGCATACCTTTCTAGAGATCTGTATAGCAGGGGCAGGCATTGGGAAGAAGAGGGACAATGAAAGGAACACAAAGGGTTAGGAAAACCAAACGGTGCTCAGGGAATCAGGGCTGTGTTAGGAGTTAGAATTTAAAGAATCTATAGCAACATAATGTAACACTCAAAGATATGATGTGCACTCAGATGACACACCTGTACTCTCCAAAAGTCTCGTCTTTCATAGGTCTAGCCTCTGAGTCCATCGGACCCTCTTCTTTATCTTTCACTGAGAAGCAGAGATATAATTGGATTTCATTATTAGTAAGCTCTCAACCACTGTCTCAGACACTGATTATGAAATTTTGTCAGACAGCAAGATAACACCAAGTTTATGTATGTGGAACATAAATATCCTAACCATCTGTAGACAGTCTGTTTATTTACAGTATGTTGTCTATAGTTTGAATTTTGATTCAGCTTCACGTCTGACTCCCAGCATAATAACTGCCATTATGAATATTCCTGTTAAATTTCCAAACTATTTAAATATTTAGTGGTTCAGAAGTATGACACCAGTTGGTATGGTAGGATTCATTATTTAGTTAGTTCTTGGTTTTAGCACTGACAGAGTCTGCCACTTGTTTTTCCCTCGTGTGGAAAGGGATGGAAGGCTGGTGTTTTTTTTCGCTGACCACACAGACAGTGGCCTGCAGGTTGCAGTTACTCTTGTGGTTTGTAATTATTATTTCACAGTTCTTACTGTTAAAGTAAGGAAGTGCAAGAGGTCGTTTCACTATATGTTTGATCTGAAGGCTGCAAGTGAGAAGGTTGGCAAAGTGAAACCAGCTATTTATTTGGAGTTGGAGCCACTACATGAATCGCAGAGTGAAGGGAGCTGTTTGGGGAGCATTTTAAAGATGGTGCAATATTATTTTACTGTCTTCTTTCCAGTCAGTATAATCTCGTTTTCTGTGGTGCATTCCTGTAATTGCTTGGTTTCTTTTCTACCACAGTTTCATTTTCATGGTCAGGCAGTTTTATGGCTCCAGATTGTGTGTGTTTGACCCGCAAAGTGTGTCACAACAGTTGTCTAACATTGCATTACGCACAGGCTTTGAAGGAGAAACAAATAGAGTAAAGTCCACAAAACAGTTGCTCAGGGCCTTAATGATTTGGATTCATCAACACCAAACAGATTCTTTCAGAATCTCTACCGATGAATGCTCAACACTCATCATGATGGGCTGCACTTGCCTGAGTACTTTCCACCTTTACTCCTCTTGATGAAGCAGAGGATGAGCAGTATCAGCAGTAGCAGAACGATGGCACTCACAATGCCAATGAACCAGCCCTGTGTTGCAAAGCTTGGCTGCACCTCCGTCACTCCTTCATTGTGAAAAAGGAGGGGGAGGTGAATAGAGAAGAAAGTGATTTTTTTGTATTGGGGAAACTGGATTAGTAAAAAAGGAGCTAAAAGGATGAAAAAGGTAGAAGAAACAAGATAAAACAGGGAGCAGAATCTACAGCAAAAGAGACAGCATTATGTATTCTGACAGGCTGGCATTTCACCAGGGAAATAAAGAATACAGCAAAATACCACAAACAAACAGAAGTAATGGATCATTTCATATGGTTAACAAAGCTCTCTTTTTACAGAAGTCTTTGAAAGCTCTTCACAGGCAGGGAACTGCAAGGCACTCTCTGTAGGATCAGGCTTTATATTTAGCTGTGAGTAGCCCAGAGGAGACAGCAAAGAAGATGAAAGAAAAGATGATGAATGAAGGCAGGAACGCTCATAGTACCTGTTCCTTCTGTCTCAATGTCAGTCTCGAAGAAGGTGGTGTTGCTATAGGTGAAGCGCAGATGATAATGAGAGCCAGGAGTCAGGCCCTGGAGCTGGTAGAAAGACTGAGAGGAGTTCACCCTCTCTGTCTTCTTCCATTTGCTGCCATCTGCAGAAGCACAACATGAACCTTGGTTTCTTTTTTGTTGTTCAGGATGGTGAAACTATTCCTATGAGGAACTAATTGGAATACAATGAGGTTTTCTTTATGCACATAATAGTGTAGATATTATACCATCTTTTTTGAGGTAGTGGATCTGAAAGCTAAGATTCCTGTGTCTCTTTTTGGCCACCCAGCTGAGGTTAACTGAGTTTTCCCCCACAGACAGGTTGATGTTAGCAGGAGGCTCTGAAATGCATTCAGACAGAGGAATCAGATTCATGATCTAATACAATTAGGTCCTGTGTGTGTCATAGTTCTGACTATGAAGAACGTGTTTTGTACCTCCATCCAGCGTGGTGGCACCCGCCCTCATGATGGGCTCTCCGTCACCAGCAGCAGTGCGCCCCCTCAGGTAGAAGCGGTAGTGGCTGTGATGGTCCAGGCTCTTGAGGGTGAGGTGGGTGACGGTGGGATCGTCTATTGTCTCTACCTGCATGGGGCTGTCATCACTCTCCACAACTGACCACAGCAAGGCCAAAAAAGCATTTGATCACTGCTTGAGTTTCAACACATCATTATTTGTGACACATTGATCTGGGTGACATGTGACTGACTGATGAGCATCATTAGGAGGATATGCTCTTGACATTTTTTATGGCGTTATTGATTTAGCTGGAAATGTATTGTGTAGTGTTATTGAAAACCTCTTTTATTTATACTGACGTCTTTAATGCCACATGACCCTAAGCCCATCAAACAAAAGCATTTACTGTATGTACACTGGTTGGACAAGGATTAAATGTAAACAAGGCTCACTCCGTTGGTATTGCAGTAGATATCCAATGAGGACTCCATTAGGCTGGGCAGGAGGCATCCAGTGGAGGGTCATCTCTGTCTCTGATGGGCTGTCCAGCATCAGGGACGAGGGAGGACCAGGAACTAGCACCAAAACAGCGAAAACTGGCCTGATTATAATGCTCTTGATTTAAAAGGAATTATTATACTATTTTGATCTCCTGTCACCTTTTTTTCCCCAAAGCCCGGCCTGCTCAATAATATCTACGCCTACATCAATTTCACCCCCCTTTTCTTCACTGCCCCCACCCACTCATTCTTTAGATATCAGTGTCATTTCCTCTTTTGTAATCCCCTATCCCTCCCACTCTTCCACTCATCTCTTTACATCTTCGTGTCTTTTCATTATAACTCTTTACCCCCTTTATCTATGACCTTCCCCCATTTCAGCCTTGTCACCCTTCCCTTTTCCAACCCTGACTTTTCCTCTCTTTCTCATTCTCACCTCCCTCATGAGTCTTGAAGGACAGCGTCTCAGATGCAGGTCCCTCGCCCTTGCTGTTGAAAACAGTGACGGCCAGGGTATAGTGGGAGTACGGTCTGAGATCACTGATCACCTTCTGCTCTTCAGTGGCTCCAGTCTCCACCACCATAGTGCTTTCTGACTCCTTGGCCCTCCGGCCTCTGTGGTGGCCCCTAGAACCAGTCCTGGTCAAGTAGATCTGGAGCCAGTAAAATCAGTCATAGAGATGGTGAAAGAGGAAATCATTGGTTGTTTCTGAGTTACATTTGAAATTTTAAACATTTCATACACTTCTTATACTTAATTCAATTCATATTATGACTCTGTTGAGTGATGTAATCACAGCTGAAGAGACATTTTCTTGTGGCAGCATTAAAACTGGGTTTCCTAAAAGCAGTTTGATTGTCACACATTTTGAAGGTGGGGTCATCTAAAATAAAAAAGAATCCATTCTTTTCAACCTTGAAAGTAAAGAGAACTCTGAAGCCTCTGCCAAGCCGAGATGTGGCTGTCCCCGCTATAAACCCAAAATATGTATTATTCATGAGGACAGGGGCTGAATATTTTGGGCCAAACAACAGAGGAGATACAGGATCAGTACCTTGTATCCCAGCAGGTGTCCTCTGACCATCTCTCTGTCTACTCCTGCCCAGGTCACTTTGATGGTAGTGCTGTTAATTAGTACAACACCCACATCCATTGGAGCCTCCAATGGAACTAAGAGACAACAACAGACAAGAAGGAGATAGATGAGAAAGAATACTAAGTAGAATAATTCCCAGTAAAAGAAAAACTGTTTGGCAGTTGTTTTTTTTTCAATATTTTACCATCTTCTCCTGAGTACCCAATGACAGGGTCTGGCTCAGGTCCCTCCCCTTTCTCATTGACAGCCTGAACTTTGATCTCAAAGGCAGAAAAGTTGCCAACATCATTGACAATGAATGGTGGTGTAGTTGTGTAGTTCATGTGCCAGTTGGGCCCACTGCCCACCACTCGCCTCCACAGCACCCTGTACTTGAAGTCAGGTCCATTGAAGTTGTGTTTGTCCATTTCCTGTAATGATGGGAACAGCGGCCAATAAGACACAAACCCTTTTTATAAAAATTGTTTGATGTTGCTTCAGAATATTGTACATTCAGGTAATAGGTGTACCTCCCAGGTGATGACCAGAGTGTCTGGGTCTATGGACTCACTCCTAATATCTTCAGGGTTATTGTCTGGAGCTGTGATTGGGGGGGGGGGGGGGTCATTATCATATTTTTGGGGGTTCACTGTGACAATGAAAACTTGTGGTTACAAAACAAAACAAAAAAAAAACACTGGCTCTTACCTTCTGCAGGTGTGTTGTGGATTTCAGATGGCTTGCTGGGGTCGCTCTTGCCCACATCATTGATGGCAATAACCCGGAAACGGTAGGACATGTAGGGCCACAGAGGGAGGCTAGCACGCTCCTTGTTCCCTCCTACTCTCTTTACCTCTTTCCAACCCATCTCCTTCGAACCTTGGTCTTCAAACTCAACCACATACTCTGTAGAGACAAGAGAGACAAGGATTGATGGAAAAAGACAGGAGGTAAACAGTGAGGAAACAACAGAAACACAAATAAACACTCGGTGGAGATAAAGTAATACTGAGACATGCGAGCTTTACAAAAGTCTGATGTTGCAGATAAAATAATAATCGTATCCAAGTTTTAAAAACAGAGCTGCATTTCAGTAGGCCAGGGGGAGATAAATGATATGGGTTTGTTGCTCTGAGTGTTAGAGTTTGACAAAATTAAAAGTTTGCATTGGTGTGTGTGTATGTATGTGTATGCAGTTAGTTGCACTAGCTAAAAAGCCAGGATCGCAGCAGGACAAATTATAAATTTTCTTAAAACAGAAAAATTGAATCACAATGTGTGTAAAAGCAGTTTTAGGACTGAACAAAAGAAAAACAGGGGAAGAAAGGGAGTAAATGTGTATCTTTGTAAGTTTGAGTTTGTGGGGGGTTTGTCTGTACTAAACCTAGCACAGCGCTGTTGTGGTCGTCTCCAGGAGTCCAGCTGAGGGTGACTGCACGATGCTTAGGATCAGTGATCTGGAGGAGGACAGGAGGGTCTGGACGATCTGTGGGGGACAACAATAATATCATTACCACAACAACCTGCACACTGCTTGTCTACACATCACTAGTTTAAACAAAAAGGTCTCTCAAATTTTGAAAAACAAAAAAACAAACATTTAAAAAGACACTTGCTGGTTTTTGATCATTCATTATATGATCAGTGATCTTACCACATAAAGTGAGGGTGCCACTGGCTTCAGCCATGTCCAGCTTAGTGATGACCTGACAGGTGTACACACCCTCATCATCTGGTTCCACATTAGCTATTATTAGGTCTGGTCCTTCAAATGTATATCTGTGAAAATAAATCCATCATTGTTATCCTCATCTTCATTGTCCTTTTAATTAAGATCAACTCCCTCCAGTAATTTTTTATCATCTTTCCCCTGTTCCTCATCATCTCATCCTATTCCCTCTCATTTTTGTTACTATAGAAATATATTTATTGTTTTTTATGTAACTGGGACAATACAGATAAAAACTCATACATGTTGAGAAGAAATTTAATTTCTAGAGGTTGTCCAGTTTGCTCCTGGTTAGGCAATACAATTCAGTGTACAACAACTACAGTAAAAAACACATAGATACTACAAAAAATGGATGAAATAATCATCCTCTCAGTAATTTCTAAGATTATCCTCATTATTGTCAGTTCTTCAATTTAAAGAATCTAGTTTTACTTTTCGTCACTGTGGGACTCAAACAGCTTCTGATTGTTCTTTCTCCACTGAATGAGTGGAGAGCCGAGTTTGGGGTCAACTAGGGCCAGACAGGTGAAGATTGCTGTGTTTCTAGGTTGCACCTTCAGAGCCTGAGGTGGCGACAGGATCACTGTCCTGTCTGGAGGAGAAAGCAAGGAGACAAATGATACTGAGGAAAGCTTCATAACGTACAAATAACATCAGTTGTTAAGGGTGTGTGTGTGTGTGTGTGTGTGTGTATGTGCGTATGTGTGTGTGTTTGTGTTTGTGTGTGTGTGTGTGTGTGTGTGTGTGTGTGTGTGTGTGTGTGTGTGTGTGTGTGTGTGTGTGTGTGCTTGTGTTTATATATGTGTGTATGCATGTGTGCCTCTCACTCACTGAGCACTTCAAGATCTGCACTGATTGAAAAGTTGGTGTTCTGGACAGAGCAGGTGTACAAGCCCTCATCTTCATGGGTGACATTAGAAATCTCAAGACCCCCATTGGTGAGTGGGTTAACTCTGGGATCTGCCATAAGTGAGGAGGCGCTGCCACTCTCCCTGATGAAGACATAGACACACACACACACACACACACACACACACACACACACACACACACACACACACACACACACACACACACAGATCAGAAACTTGACGAGTAGAGCAAAAAATAAACCTTTTCAGCTACTGCAGTGGCTGATGAATTCACCAGTTTAATTTAAACTTTTATCCAAAAGAACAAAGCCTGGTTGGACATCTGCCACAATGACAAAATTCACGGTCACAGCTCAGATGTAACAGTATTTGGCTGTTAATTTATGCATATGAAGAACTGCCTACGCAATATCACATCTGGGAAATGTATTAATATGAAAATCTGCCAAACAACAGACTAGAACACAATATAATACAAAGCAATAGTCATCCTCACCATATGACTTTAGGTTTAGGAGAACCAAAGGTCTCACACTCCAGTAAGGCCTTCTGGCCCTCTGTAAATGTGTATGTAGTCCTGTCCTCAGTAAGGATCTGTGGAGGCAGCTCTGAAACAACATACAAAGAGAAATGAGACACACACACAGACGCACACATACAAAACAGTTCAATAAGAGACGTACAATACAAACACCCACCAATGACATAAACGTTGGTGTTGGTGAGGATGGTTCCATGCGTGTTGGAGGCCCGACACTGGTATATGGCAGTGTCTCCAAAGTTGACATCATTTATGATTAGAGATCCACTTGTTGTCACGATGCGTCTAAAGTCCTCATCGGTTGCTGTTAAAAAGTACACATTGTCAGCACGTGCGCAGTGCCCAAGGTTGACTGTTGAGGTATGTGTGGGCAGGTGGGTGTTTGTACTGACCTGAGAGAGGAATCCCATTGATGGTCCAGCTGATGGTAGGAGAGGGGATGCCATCTGCCTGGCAGTCTAGTTTGACAGTCTCACCTGGTGCATACAACTGACTGACTGGCTCCTTAGTCCAGTAGGGAGCAGCTTCAAGGCACAGAATATATTAATTACATATGGGACAAACAAAACATTCTTTAGTTAAATAGACCAAAAATTTACACAAGACAGTATTCTTTGAAACTGATGGGCTGAGATTGATGGGTTAAACCCTACAAGGTGTCAAAGTCTCAAAAATGAAGCAACTGATTACAAAACTCTCGTTCATGGTTCATAAAGATGCACTTTTGAAATTTGAAACAGCCAACTTCGAAATAGCTAATGGAAAAAATAATCATATTCTGTATGTGTATATGACATACCTTCCACAATCACAGTGTAAGTGTGTGTGATCTTTCCTTGGGAGTTGTTAGCTCTACACTGGTACTCGCCCCCGTCACTCTCGGAGATATTAGTGAAGCGTAGGCGGCGGTCGGACATATCTTTCGTAGTTCGAGTTTTGGACAGCTCGCCATCTTTCCTCAGCCACAACACGTCAGGAGTTGGACTGAAGAGGAAGAGAGAGGGGAAGAAGAGATTTAGCGAGAATGAGAAAAATGAGGAGGAAAAGATGCAACAGAGGAATGAAGACCTGTAAAAGAGAGGAGAAACAGCAGAGTGTGATGGTCGTTGAAAGTGAGAGGAAGTGGACATAAAATGAAGAAGGCAGGGAGAGAAAGAAAGAGGCCTGTAAGGAGAAGAGGAGAAGAGGAGAACTACATGAAAAAGAGAGGGCAGCATGAATCAGAGTTGGCAGGATACAGAAAAAGATACATAATGAAGAGAGTGTTGGGAGGTAGGTTGAGGGGAGCGCTGGATGAAAGGCAGGTGAGTTTGATTAAAAGAAGTGACCTACGTTTTCTGATTGATGGGAGCAGAAACACATACATATGCACACACAGACACTCACAGGCCTTGGACGATGCACTCAAGCTCCACGGTCTGGCCCCTGAGGGCGTGGTAGGTGCTGTGACTTCCAGTAGGTCTCATCATCTGGGGACGCTTGTTACGTACTACTGAGTTGGCTGGAGAAAGAGTGGTGGAAACACAAAGAGGGCGAGAAAGATTCATACATATGTATCGGCAATTTTCAGATTGCTGCCCTGCTGACACAGCAGCCACTCTGGTACATGCATACACACACAGATGCAGGGTGTGGAGTCATGGAGAGAAGACTTTACAGCCTTTCTACAGACTTCACCTTTCTAACAACACATCATCATACAGATTTTCTACATACTCACAGAGGTCTCATGTTAACATGTGCTCATGTTTCTGACCTCTACTTTGGCCACAGATGCTGGCAGCTGCATCTCAGTGTGAGCTGCACCTCATTACCACTGGGTTGAGGTGGTGATGGGCCTCCTGCCGGCTCTAGGACTGTCTACTGGATACGATCATTGCTTTGGTCAGCAAAACGTGCCACCACATGGGGGTGAGTTGACTTTGGTTCAATTACAGGGCCTCAGTGGTTCTCAACAAATAGTCATGCTGACTATTTATCATGCTATGTGTGCCAATTTGATATACAGGCCTTCACAGTATTTTACTACAACTGCTGTACAAACTGGCAGCATGGCTCTAGGTATGGCAATGTTTGTCGGTCAGTCGGTTGCTCTATCCATGTGTTTGGTTCAGACTGAAATTCTCAACATTTGTTGGCTGGATTGCCATGGAATGTGGTATAGATTTCTCTAGGTCCCTGGAAATCTAGTCCTATTGACCGTGGTGATCCTCTGACTGTCCCTGTAGTGCCACCATGAGGTTGACATTTGTGGTTTTGAGAGAAATGTTTAAACAGGACTTTCAAGGACATGAAATTTGGTACATGTTGATATGTTGTTGTATGTGTACAGCCTCACTGAGCTGCTGTAGACTCGTAGTCTCTTTAAACTTTTAATTGAAACTATTTCAAACTGAAAAAATGTCCCTTTAAAAACTGTTGACAAGCGTGTTCTGTCAGCTGTTTCTAGAAAGAGATGTTGCTGCTGAATTTTTAAAATGTCATTTGTCAGTGCTACGAGCAGTACAGATGACACTCCATTCATTTTCATTATACTGAGGTGGCAGCAAAAATCTCAGAGGCAAACCAACACTAGAAGTATGCCAGAAAATATGATCCTTGGAATTTAAATCAATCTACTTTGACAGTATATAAGAATAAATCAAAAGAGTTGGTACTCTCTTGTATATCATTTTACCTATAATCCAATGTTTTCCCATGAGCCTGAAATCTAATTTTATTTTTGGAAAAAGTTCAGACACCTGTAAGGTCTTGTTTCTTACATGGTAGTAACATTACTGAGAGCCAGTTTGACCTAGAATTCCTACAACCTCCTCCATCATAAGTTACTGGTTTAAATTTTGAATGAAGGTATTCTTAGCCTAAAGATGCATTTCAGGAACCCAGTTCAGTTCAGGTTAGATCAGTTCAGTCAAAGTCAGTTGGAGCTTAGTTGATCCAGAGCAAAACTCACAGGGGGTGACGGTCAGAGTGATGGGTTCCTTTGCAAGAATGGTGCGTGTTGCCAGGTACTGGACATTGCAGGTGTAGTCATCCCTGCTGTCCTCGATTGTCAAATGGGCAAAGTATAGGTTGCCATCCTTCCCCACCATCACTCGCTGACTGAGCTGGATATGTGTTAGGCCTGAAGAGAGAGGGTACGGGAAAGTGTTAAATAGAAAGACAGGGAAAATGATGACAGGTAAACACAACCAAAAATGAGAAACAAGGGAGAGATTCAGAGGAGTTCAATTTTATGGAATAAAATAGTGAGAAGAAATGGTAGAGGGCGAAATAGACATATAATAGGATGAGAGAAATAGAAAAATGATGATTAAGAGACGTCAGTGAACAAGGGTAAGAAAAGATCCTGCTCAGCCTTCAAAAGGTGCTGAACATATTTTTAAAAAAAACCCAGGGATAGAAAATGCACAAAAGAATATTCTGAAAGAGAAACATTTAGATAATATTGTCAACAAAAGGATGGACAGAGATGGAAAGGTAAATGACTTACTCCAGTCCATCCAGTGAATGATAGGCTCCATAGAGCTCTGTGGGGGGTTACACTTCAGAACAATACTGCTTCCCTGTTCAGACTTCACATTAACCTTTTTTTCTTTCTGCTGGGTTGGGGGAACTAAAGGGAGGCAAGCAAGGAAAAAATACACACCCGTTAGTCTGTGTAGATACGAACAAGGTGATGTACACAAACACCTGTACACACATTTACTGTGTTATGTAGAGACTTCCTGAGGCAATCCACACCACAGGTCAACTTAAACATGCAATAAAGTGGATAAAGACTATTATTTATAAATTTCCATTTGAGGAACTTTAAGGATTTGAGGAAAAGCATCTTCAGAGAAGGCGCCAGGCTGTCTTTTGTCATGCAGGAGTAGAGTGACGTGATTTGTGAGTGATACATGCCCCCCCCCCCCCGTGCCCATTGTTGATAACCCCGCAGGAGCTACTGAAGAGTGTTTCACATGACATCAACTCGAGCGTTTCTGGGGAAACCGTTGTCAGGGAAACTGTGAAGGAAGGAGGTCGCCCAGGAGAGAGCCAGTCTCACACAGGTGGATGGTTACACAGAGGTGCTCTTCACTTTTGCTAAGGGGGCCATATGTGTGCATGTGTATGTGTGCTTGTGTTAACCTGAGTATATGCTGATTATCATGTTATTGCATGTGATTATGTTCTGGGTGGCGGTACTCAGAGGTCTCAGTGTGAGCCTCCATCTGCTAACAAATGAGCTCTCTATAAAGCAGGGCAAGGAAAAGGTTTATAAGCTGGCTCCACTCACAGCTTTGTAAATCGCTCTGTTATTGCTGATAAAACCGACAACACACAGCTCGCCTCTAATCTGGACCTTGAAGGCATTTACAGGGGCGCTAACACTGAAACTCCTCTAATGTGATGCTGTTCTTTTGAAAACATATCAGTGGATGTTTGATTTGTTTGATATTCTTTGAAAGGGTGGGATTCCTTTCTCAAGGCTAAAGGTAAACGATTAGAAATCAGCAAATACTCACTGAGCATCGCTGAATTCAGATATTGAAATTATCAACCATCAAACTGAATGATTCTCTCAATAACTGGTCATCGATTGCTTTAGGAATAATTAGTTATCAGCATGCTGTTACCATCAGTGCTGAGTATGGCCTCATTAGATACGGCAGTCCCCAGCTCGTTGGATGCGTAGCAGACATATTTGCCTTGGTACTGCTTCAGGGTGTCCATAGTATTACTGAGTGTGTAGAATACATATGAGCCGGTGTGCTCTGAAACCTTCAGCTCTGGGTCACTGCCTGGGTTAAACTCCTCTCCATCCTTTGTCCATCGGAAACTTGAGCAAAGAAAAAAGTTCAGTCAAATATCAAAGGTGAAAAAAATAGTTTCCATGCCTTTAAAAGCAGTTCTTAACACAAAAAATGTCTTCACATGTCATTCAATTCGAGGACACAAATGAATTGCTGCAAAATTTACGTGCAATGCCCCAGTGGGACTCATAAGCTTGTGCTGTTTAACTGTAATATTCATCTCTTCCTAGGCAATTGGAGCAGTTTTCCACTTCAGAGCAGCTAAGACACTCTGAAAAGATTGCTCGAGGGCTTAATGACATTTATCCCTTGTTGAAATGAGAGCTTTGACTGGAAGAAGCTGTACTATCATGTAATACTAATATGTAGATGTCAACCGAACAAGGAGAGGGAAGGTCACTGTTCTCAGATGTCTAAAATGATAACCAATGGCTAGGCTCCTCCATGACTAATACAACATCTTCAGACTTAGACAAACCATGTTTTAACTGTTTGCATGGATGCGTGTGTGCTGACTAACATGGGCGCAGGGTTGCCGGAGGCTTCACAGCTCATGACGAGGTCTTCAACACTAAAGACAGTGACAGACTCTGGCTGCGTGGTGATCACGGGAGGCCTCTTGACTGCAAGGACAAAATACACACAGTGTTTTCACAATAACATCAAGCAGACATGCATGCACTCTAACACACCTACATGATTTACATAGGTAGAGAGACATGCACACACACGACCTGCTTACTTTAAAAACTCCCGCTATGACATACACACATATACTTTATGGCCCTATTGTATCACACACATCCCTATAGCTGCTGGTAATGGCCAAGCAAACAACACAGAACAACTAGAGACACGATTCATTTTCATAGTTCAAAAGCTGCCGATAAGTATATATTCAGTTAAAATCACTTAAAAAGACTCCCCAGAGAAAAATATGAAATGTAGGCTGAGGAAAAGAGTGAGAGTAAGAGAGGAGGCAGAGAAAAATGGGTTGAGATGAGAGAAAATTGATACAGCATATGTAAGAGGGAGAGCTCATGTAAAAGATATATGGCACACTACTCCCTGTGAGACTGAGAGACAGGGAAAAGGAGGGAAGGAGTCTCTGGGGAAATGAAGCAGGGATTTTGGGGGAAAAGTAATGACCACCAGAAGAGGTTTATCTTTCTATGTCACCGCTGTCTATAACAGCCATAAAGCAATGCCTCGATAACAGACTCATAAAAACCAGCATGCTGGAATGTGGTTTGAATACTGTATCGAACCAGCATGTTTGATTCTTCCACAGGCTTTATGGCCCATGTCGTATTTTTATGTTCTGCTTTTCAATACTTTTAGACAGAAATTTAAATCTTTTTCTCCACATAGCCTCAGTAACTATACACATAGGCTGTTTGCAGTAGCACAAAGGTCACAGCTTCATATTTGTTGAAAGAGTTTTTAATTAGACTCTAAAGGAAATAGACAGATATAGATAAATTTACCTTATGTAGGTAAATAGGTAAAAGGGGGGGGCTGTGGTAGATGAGAAGAAGGCTGACAGCTGAGTGGACAGCGGAGAAGGGTGGAAGCGCAGCAAAATAGAAAGCACATACAGAACAACGGAGCATGGGGAGACAGAGATAGAGGGAAAAAAACAAACAAGATTCAGAAAGAGACAGATAGGGAGAGTGAGGGAATTTAATGAAAGAATTCCCACTGATAGAGGAACTAAGCCTATTTCTTCAGCTTATCAAATTGAAGATTGGTCTGTGGGCACTGCTCTATTATTGGCCGAGGAGGAGGAGAGGAGCCAGTGCTTTGTGCTTTAACTCCTCTTTATTTTCCTGTGTCTTTGATCTGACAGCCCTGCTGCCTCTTTACAGACACACACTTCCTCTTCCCTGCTCCTGCAGGGATCTCACCTAGTGGGAGCCAATGACGCTAAACACTCACCCGCATACAGAAAAAGACACACAGAAACAGGTGCCTGATTACAATACAACACACATCTTCATATACAATCACACATGCACAATAAAACACACCCTCTGACTCAGATGCATAAATACAGACAAGCATAACACCGCAAATGCACACTAATGCCAGATTCATCACAGTGCAAAATGAGTTTTACTGTGTGCTGGATGGAAAATAACCTCTCCGGCATAATGAAGGTGTTTACACTAAGCTTTGCCAGCACTTGCATCAAGACAGACCGACGTCAATAAAGTTAAAAGCACTTACGATCACTTATGTGGTCTGTTTGTCCACAGTGGCCAGAGAAAAGGCAATGAGGGAAAAAATATTTTAGTTACAGCACACAAGAGGGGGAAAGAAATTTTTAGATAGATAGATAGATAGATAGATAAGATAGATAGATAATCTTTCTCTGATAAGTGAACAACAATTATGATACATGGACGATAAAGCAGTGTAATGTCTCCTGTAATGAAGCACAGCTTTTAACCCCAGCTTCCTTGACACAGATTCTAACACATCTCCTTTATTGATCCTGGTCCAGGCCTCACTGACTCTCATTGACATGGCAGAGGCTCGCTAATTGAAAGGCAGGGGACACCTTGACCTTTTACATCTTTGACCTGCTCATGCTTCCACCTCCTCATCATCCTCCCTTCATCCTCCTCGGCCCACTCACCTCCGCGTCACCTCGTCCCCTCGGGAATTAGATTGGGAGATTTACTGCATTTCATCAACATTTACAGGATATGTTTGAGTGTGTGTGTGTGTGTCTGTGTGTTTCAGCTTGTGTGTACATGCATGTGTACTTTTGAAATCACACACTTTTGAAATCTGTGAGGGTGGTGAAGGACTGTGACTCATTGCAAGCAGTCTTAGATAAAGAGTGAACAACAAAAGCAGCGGTGGAACCATATTCTCTCTCTCTCCATCGGAGCTCTGTGGGCAGACCAGCAGCAGCGGAGGAGATGAAGATCAATTTCCCTGCAGGGCCACAAGCTCAGCTGTATTGCTAATGCACACATATTGCATCGAGGAGGAGGAAGAAATGTGAGCAAGCGAGGAAAACCTTTGCTGGATTTTTGTTGTATTCCTCAGTTGTTGATTAAATTACTCCCCAATCAGATTCTGGTTTGCACCAAGGAAACCAGATCAATAGTGGGACTAATCAATGCAGTATGAGGGTATCAATTACAGACTAATTAGACACACCAAAGGCACAGATGAGTACTAACCAAAGAAGCCTCAAACAGTGTAGTATTTCAAGCATAAAGCGCAATCCAACCCTGAATATTGAGGTTACTGAAAGAAAAACATGTTCATTCTGCTCATTTGCAGTAATTAATCATGATGAAAGAGCATTATTAGAGTGCTTTGATGAATCAACAATGTAATTACACAACAAATAGATCTTTGAACCTCATGGAAGCATTCCTCTACCATCATTATGAACGGTACAATATGAATCAGTACTCACAGTTGGAGGGTATGTGTATGGCTGCTTGGCTGGGCTGGGCAGCAAGGAGGAGGAGGAGGAGGGGGAGGAGGCGGGAGGAGCACTGCCCCCTACTGCCAACCTGCTGTCGCTGCGTGTGAGGCATTGCTCACTGTCCCATCAAACTCCCACCTGCTCAGACACACGTACAGTAAAATTCACACAGAGGGCAACCTCACACACACTCGTGCTGAGCAAGTGTGAGGTTATGTTTCACTTTCAGGGGGCCTCAGCTTTTGCCTCGTATGTCTTTGGTCCCTCTTGTCTTCTCTCCTTTTATTTATTAGGTCCACTCCCTCCTGCCGGTCTCCTCTCTGAAAGATAAAGGGGAGGGGGGGGGTGTAACGGAGAGAGGGAGGGGCAGAGAGGGGCCATGTGTCAGAATGGTGGAAAAATTACCCTGCACCATGTGGTCAGCCCTATAGACAGACTGAGACATGGATTTAACACACCAATCAAAAGTCAACAATACACATCCCAACAAAAACACCAACAACGCCTATCACTGAACCTGTTCCTGAAAAAAAAAAAAAAAAACTCCATTTGGTTAATTACATGAGCAGTGGCCCATATGGAAGGGCCACAACAAGAAGCTGAACAGAGCCTCCCAGAACCCAGATGGGCTGTGGACAGATAAATACAGATTGATGAAGTATCAAATCAGATAAGACGCAAGACAGACAAACAAATAGCTGATAATTAAGTTGACTGTTCAGGGCACGGAACAGTTCGTAATGTATTTGGGTGATAGTACTGTGATAAGTATGCGATAAAGATGCTATCAGTCATGGCGAGTGAGGGAAACCACCCCTGCTAGGAGTCTATCCGTTCTCCATCTGTACTCTTGGAGTCAGTCCTTGCCAGAACATGCAGGCTGTCCTCCCCCACGGCACCATGTGAGGCAGCCCACTGACTGTTTACACTACTCAGTATCACACAAAAAGAACTGTTATAGCGCACCATGATTAAGACGTTCATGTGAGACAAAAGAAAATGACGAAAATAGAGAGAGCATGCTTATTTGGCAGCTCTGCAGTAATGGCAGACTGATTGAAAGAGTTCTGGCTCTGCACACTGCTGTTTGTTTACAATGCCAAAATGGAGAGGTGGGTGACCTTGGAGAGTGTAAAAAGGTCAGAGAAGAGAGGAATTGAAGATGATGGGGAAGAGTGGAGGGAATGAAAAGGATGGAGAGTGGTGGTTATCATTTATTTTATCTAAATGGTAATGGCTGGCTAGTTAATTACTTTTGATATTTCATATGTGAATCTTTGGAGAATGTATTGAACAATATCTTAGAACGAGACACAGGAATGTGGGATTTACATTCATCGAAAGAGCCAGATTACATTAAATTAAAGACCAAACAAGAGCTAAACTCTTAATAAGGCAGTTTAAACTAACAGCAATAGGATTAAATGAGCCATTACACTAACTTGCTTGCCTTGCCAGAAGAATGGCACAACAAGCACACTGAGAGGGAGGGGAGGGAGGGATGAAGTGGGTGGAGGACTTCTGGGGAAAATGAAAAGTGGAAAAATGGGTTTGAGGAGGAGACCAGAGGTGAGGGAGAGGGGGAGGTAAGCAAGAGGAGAGGCAGAGTTAAAGCGGAAGAGTGGGAGGTGATGGGAGGGGAGAGATGTGGAAGGAGGGGAAGAGGAGGAGGGATGACAAAGGGTGACAGCTGTGATGCTAATCCTATCCATCCACTTGCACGCATACACACACATGCAAGCTCTTCCAATCTGTGTGCATTAATTGTTCACTTTCTTCTTGGTCCTTTACTTCTGCACCTTCTTTCCCTGCCCCTGTATCAGACTGAATCTGCTTTTGTTGTTGTTCTCTGGAGACAGGGGCCCAATTACAGTGATCTGGTGTTAAACCAGCCTCTCCAAAATGCCATTTGAGTCAGATGAATGAAGCAGGGGTAGTCAGGGTAGTAGTACTGGTGTTAATGTGATCTAAGGTGGGAGCTTGTCTATCAGTGCCCCTTCCAAAGAGACAGTGAAGGAGAGCTGAGTGGAGCGAAACAGGACGCTGATTAACTATCTAGTGGGCCGTAGCTTGTCATGCCGCCAATCACAATTCACCAAGAGACTGTGCTGCCTGTGCACAAGCTGGCACATACACACACAATGCAAGGACAGACACTGGTGGGGACACATACAAAGAAGCTTGTAATGCATGCATGGACAGACAGTAAAGAAGGCGGGCAGACAGACACACACCTCCAGTGGTCTGGTAGAAGAGATCAGACAGATAAAAAGGCATGGTCCAGTGGGCTCCAGTCAGGAGGTAGACTGTGCCACAGAATATTCCTGTCATGTTGAGTAGGAGCAGTAAAGGGGAACACTATAATGGGTTGGCAGGCGTGTGAAGGAGAGACTGAGTGAGGGAGAGGCTGAGACAGACAGACAGACAGAGGGAGACCGTCATGGAAGGTTGCCATGTAACAAGGCCAACCCAGCCACCCAAACATGCTGATAGCACAGACTGATGTGGCCTCAGACACACTGACACAAATGCACACACACATACACATGGACACACGTCCGTGCGGTGTTCACGGCATGGGGCCTTGTGGCCGCTCCATTATCACAGGGGTGAGAGACAACGACATTGAAGCAGATGCCTGATTTCACTTCTTCAGAGTGTCCACTGTGCAGCTGTCAGTGATTCAATCCCAGCCCTGTTACCTGCTTCATTGGATAGGGTCAGAGGTCAGCCCTGGGATGGCGGCTTGCAGCTGGGCTGAGATGACCCGTCACTGTGTTTCTGAGTGCTTTTAAAAACTATTATCACCACTGGGATGTCAACGGGTGCCATCAGAAGTCGTTCAGATCACAGGGAGATTGTAGAGCGTGCAGCACTGTGTTGAGATTTGAGGGCGTGGTCGTTTCTTTTTTCCGCAAGAAAGCCTGACTGCAGAAAATCAGCCACCAACAGGCAATGTATCAAACAGGCCAAATCAAGTCAATTTTGCAACTCTTCAATTATTCATGGCTTCCTGCTTTGAGGCATTTTACTTACAAAAACACAAATAATCCAAACATTGTGTTTATGCAGTTAGTGTTGCTATCATTAGTTGAGTTTAATTGCTGTACTACCATTGTGTTTGTGTAGACATCTTGTCATCCATTAGTCTGAAAATTGCACCCTTCCGTCCCCTGCAAAATGTAGTCATTAGCATTAAGTAGACATGTTGGGCGTTGCCAAGGACTTCCAATGCTGAATAAGGCTCTCTTATCTGTATGTGTGTGTGTGTGTGTGTGTGTGTGTGTGTGTGTGTGTGTGTGTGTGTGTGTGTGTGTGTGTGTCAGTGTGTTGGGGGGGGGCAAAACAAGCAAAATCACACCTCTTTTACTGTTTGCTTCATATCCTCATGCATCCATGTGAGGAGCTGCTGTATTGATGAATGAAGCCCGGTATATTTTTTCTCAACACAGTGAGTCACGCAAATATCAATTCTGAAAGCCTCTCTGTGCTTTGATCAGATATGCTGCTCTACTGGATTCGGCTGTGAGGGGTTTGTGCGCGTGTTTGTGCATGTTCAAACATGTGTGCAGGTCTTGCGTCCTGTCATGCCTTTCTTTTAAATATTAACTACCTCCAGCTGTGAAGATGTGTTGGGGGAGAGGATGCGGGATGGAAGGAGGGGGGAGAAAAATAAACGAATACATGCCCCCCTTTGCCCCTCCTCTTCCCCCAGGGGTCTGTCTGGAGAAACATCAGGCTGAAAAGAGGCAGATGGAGGGACAGGGAAAAAATACTCATATCGAAATAAACAGAGTACTCACTAAGACAAATGGACTGATGGAGTTATAGCATTACAGGAGAAGGGCAGTGAGAGATTATAAGGGTCAGCGGATAGTAAAAGTGAGGAGAGGGGGGCTAAGGAACAAGGTGGTACTGGTGGGGGGTAGAGGATCAGGCCCCCCTAAAGAGTGAATTATTCATAGAAATCCCTTCCTGTCGGCACAATTTGCCCTAAATTCACCCAAATTCATAATTCATTTGCACCCCTTGCCATACATTTGGTTTAGTCCCAGACTGATGCTGTCCATCTATACCTGTTGTCTTTGGTGTGGCTGTCTGAATCTCTCCTTCGCACCCTCCCCTCTTCCTCTCTCTGGCAGGGTCATACTTAATGCATGAGCCTGTTGCAGTGAGACAAGTCTCAGACCCACTTTGTCACTACAGCAGAAAAATACCACAAATCATGTGAAATAATACAGGAATAATACTGAAATAATAATGTCTTTCGTCATTCACTGCAGTGAAGATTGCATTCAATACAAGCCTTTCTCAAATTTTCTCAAAGTGTTCCTACTTATGAGCCAAGTCTTATAATAGGAACTGTCCAAGAACGATGAGTGCCCATTTTCCAGTTACCTTTTTATTAGTCTTCTCCGTCCCCTCCCTCAGGCCCCTCGGTAGCTGACACCAAAAGCATTCTTTAACGATCACCTTTCACAATACGTTTCATAGTCTCTTTTCCTCTCCTCTCCTTCTCTTCTTTTCCATATTCAACGCCCTATGTCGATCAAATAAACTGCTGTGGTAGCACTCTGCCTTGGACAATAGGCAGCGCGGCTGATTAATTCAATATTTGAAACTTTAATGGAAAAGGGGCTTTTCAGCATAGTGGGAAACCAATACCTCTCTTATGCCTGTACTCTTTGTTTAAAAGGCTAAGTAACGTGTGTTTCAAGACTGATGATCCGTGGTCAACTCCAAGTGGAAATTTACCAGTGAAAAAAAAGCTGCAGAGCTTATCTGGAATCAGGGTACCCAGACAGCACATTCATCAATACCACTATTAGCATAAGCTCGGCCATTAGATACTTTGCCTTTCCCACTGATGTCCAATGTGCCGATAGAAAGCATGCCAAATTTCCCTCAGTTTCAAACGCCTGCACCTCCTTCGAGAACCCCACCTCACCCCACCCACTCTCGTTTTGTCAAAGGGTAGGGGTTAATATTGAAGTGACACAAAGCTGGAGAAAATAAAGGTTGTCAGAGGAGCCGTGAGGGCAACCGCCCACACTCTCTCTATCCTGGTTGCCATGACAACAGGGTCTCCACGCAGCATCCCCCCTTGTACATACAAATTCAGTTATTCACACACATGGAAACTAACAGGTTTGCAGTATCACTTACATATGCGCACACACGTATGCGTGCTCACTCTTTAGCCGGTGCACAGGCACAGTGACAGGCCATCCCTCAAGCACACACATAGTCACACACATTCATGTGTGAATACAAATACTGGGTGCCACATCTATGCTATTTACACATACTTAAACTGACATGTGGACACACATAAGATATAAGAAACAGCCAGACTTGGCACAAAGTGTTTAAGTTAGTCAAAGATGTATAAGGTTAAATAGTTTACAGACTTATCCAACTGAAAGATAATACACAAAACACAAGTAGGAGATTAGCAAAGTTCAGTCCAATTGTCCGCTCTTACTCTCTCTCTCCTTTGTACACCAATAAACACATGCATTGTCATTCCTCCTACTGCCAAGACTGCAAAAGAAGCTACCTCTGGTGTGATTTATTTATTGATGTTTTTCCCCTTAAGACACAATGGGAATGGTAGAATAAAAGAAGTGGTGAATAATTCAAGGAGAAGGGAGTGGACTCATTAAGACACCCGTGAGGGCCAGAGCAAGAGAAGAGATGTGGATGGAGGGAAGGAGGGACAGAGGAAGGAAAACCGACAAAGAAAAAGAAGGGCAAGACCGGCGGGAGATCAAAGGCGAGGTTGACAACAAAGTCAACAACAAAAACTCTGAAAAATTAATAAAAAGTGAAAACAAAGAGAGAAGGAAATGGAAGTGAAAGAACAAAGAGAAAAAAGATGAGTAGAAAAATTAAGTGTGATAGATGAAAAGAGACGTGAAAAGAGAGAGCTCTTGTTACGGGATCACTGACCAGTAAAAGCTCTCTCTAACGATCAAAAACAGGGGTGTTACCCTAATGTAATAGTGTATCAGATTCCCTGTATGTGTGTGTGTTTGTGTCCACAAGTACGTGAGGGTATCGGTAAAGATCAGGCTGTGTGTCAGCAGGTCAGCTAATCTCTCTTGTCAGCTAATGGAGCCAGTCTTGCAGATGGAGTGCTGCCTCTAGCCCTCTATGCTTCTAGCATGTTAGCTGCTGCTCACAACTGATAAGGTAATTTGCTTATAGCTTGCTTGTAAATATGGTATCAATAAACAAAAAGAAAAAAACAGAATGGAGCAGAGCGGTAGGTTTGTGTGTTTGGGTAGATAAAATCATTTTGGTAGACTTTAGTATAGGATTATATTATGAATATTGAATCTCTCTTCCATCTCCGTTCAATACACCTGTAATATAAATGCAATAATTATGGAAAGAAAACGGACTGTCCCCTCTCACTGGAAAACTAAATACTCAAAACAAATCAAATCCTTCTGTATACTAAATACTAAATGAGAAACTTATGTGTACTCTCTATGTATAAACTGTATGCACGCACACACACATAAACATAAACTCTCCCTACTCTTGCCTGTGGATATTATTTGCTTCATTAGCACCAGCATCAGTCAGCTTCTGTGCCTGCAGCCAAAGCGCGCTAATTACAGACACACCCTAGGTGCCATGCAGAAAATATGAGATTCAATGCATACAAAAACATCCTCATCACGTTGTTATGCGCTCTGCGTGCAGAAGGAACATGCAATGATGAACACATACACCTTAGGAAGATCATTTTTTGTGGCTGAATGGTTTAGTGTCCATATAGTGGATAGTTAATGGCGTTAGCTTGTGTAAAGAGGGGCAATCATGACATCATGAAATTATGTGGAAGAGCTATTAGGAGTGACCTTCTCTTTTTCCCCTCTCCTGCTTTCTATTACATCTCCTGCTCCATCCTACAGTCCCTGCGTTCTCTCTCTCTTTATCTCTCACAGTCAGCCTCTCCCCTTGTCTCTTGTTCCTCTGAAGCTCACAGTCTTGCTTGTGTTTGTTCTTATTTTGATATGCATTTTGACTTCCACTGACCCTTTTTTTTTCTCTACCTTTGTGACAATATATACTGTTTTGAAAGTGAAGCTCAGTGGAGATCCTTTGATAAACAAATGTTTGAATGCAGCCATCCCTCAGAGAGAAAAATTAGAGGGAGATCAGAGGGTGAGGAGGAGATTTTATGTGTGTGCTAGCAAAGCCTTTGGGGATCAAACTGGAGCCATACAGGCCAGTAAAAAGAAGCTGACATCACTGTAGTATCTGTTAGAGTTAGCCCTGAAACCACATGCGGCAGCTAAACGCTGTTGGAGACGACAAACCAGCTTCAACAACGCAAACAGCGTGTAACAACATCAGAGGGAAAGCAGCACATGAAGCAGACACTGGAATATCCATGCCATGGCATATATGTAAGAGCACAAAACATAACAAGTAACAGGATTATTTTTCCATACAGGTCACTTTGTTATTCAATTTAGTCATGCATAAATACAGTTTAAAGCAGCAGAAGAGACAGCTGTATGAGCCTAAGGTTATCTGATAAGCCTAAGGTGTGAATGGGAGCATATGTGTGCGCTTTTGTGTGTGCCTGGGTTGCATCAAGTGAAGGTGGGGGGAGCCTTGTGTTGGCTATTGACTGGCTATTGAAGGTAGTGATGTCTAAGGAGGGGTTATGGAGGCATTCAGCAGACAGAGAAGAGGAGGAGGACGACGATGAGGGAGTAATCCCTTGGGTCTGGTGATAAGTGGTCCATATAGCAATTGAGGACACAGCTGCCAGCAACTTGTGTGACATGCAAGGACACGTGGCCGCCTCCGCAGGGAAAAGCAGCACGCCACACCTTGAGGAGAAGGGGGTATGTATATGTGACCTACGACCTCCATCACAACAGGTTAGACAGTTGAGAAACTTATATCTCAGAGAAAAAAACATTCTTAAAGTGTAGAAATCATAGCAAAAATGTTAAATTTGCCTACTGTGAAATTGTGACGTCTTTGTTTTGAAAAGTTTTTAACCACAGCTACATTTTTATAATATTTTTTTTTTTAAAAGTAATTGTTGCCCCTAAGCTTACCTGGAGACAGTTTATTGCTAAGATTTGGACTTTGCCAGAAACATTTTGTCAGGGTCTCCTTAGGCTGGATTTAATCCTGTCTTTCCCACCACTTCAGGGAAATGAGCTACTGGCAGGACAAGGTCACACATAGTGCTTTGCTAACACATTTGCATGGAGGGGCCCCGGTGGCCCCAACAAATGTAGGAGAGTGGCTGGATTTTTTTTAGCGTTAGACTGGGCTTGTAGAGACAAAAAAGAGTCACACAGTAAATTACAGAAAGTAAATGAAAACATATGTCAGACATGGCTGCAACCATGCACATAAAGTACAAGCACACACAGTTTACATTCATCACAGCAATGCAAAAGGGAGACATTATAAACAATTGCAAATTTTTAGCAACAAAAACAAAACAAAATAGCCCAAACATAACCAATCAGGTGTCACAAGTTAACTGACTACAGTAGTAGAAAAACAGCTCAAAGGACCTGGTGATTGGCATCTTCAGAATTATTAACCAGGCTTCTTGGCAATCCCATTAACTTTGTTAAAAGTTGCAAAAGCAGCACTTCCCCTTAAGTGCTCCTCAT
Organism: Xiphias gladius; assembly: GCF_016859285.1. NCBI lineage: Eukaryota > Metazoa > Chordata > Actinopteri > Istiophoriformes > Xiphiidae > Xiphias > Xiphias gladius. Next base: position 14,710,463 of record NC_053417.1, on the reverse strand, counting down.
CTAATCAAATACAAGGTCTTCTGGGGATGAGGCAGGAGATGTAATGCTAGCAAATGTCTATGGAGTGGAATCAGAGAGGAAAGAGAGGGGGTGGTAGTGTGTGCATGGATGAGAAGGAACAAGAGAAGTAGTCAAGAGAAAATAATGGATATTGTAGGTCTTTTGAAACAGTCTGGTCTCTTATGTCTCGACTGAAATTTAAAAAATTATCACTGTCCCATAAAGTGTGGAACATTTTTTCGAACCTAACTCCACCTTCCAGCACTGTATCTTCTGTTAGAACACAACTAAAACCACAGTGTAAGATAAGTGCTGACATTCTTAGGGAGCAAATATATTGACCCCCGCCGCAATGCCAAGTTCATCACATGTTTCAAGTCAAGGTTAATTAATTTTGAAGGTAAAAATCTGCATTGTCATCTTAGTAAATTGCTATTCTCTATAAATATGCTCTCTACTAACATGTCACAGTGGCAAATGATTCTATATTCAGTTAATATAAACCTCGAGATCTGCTGTTATCTGCTCCTAAAGATGGTGATAAGTTTTACATGTCTTCCAGCAGTAACTGCAGTTCGGAGATGTCCTTTTTAACTGCAGTTTTACTCCGTATAAGTTTTGTTTTAAAAAAATCTATATACAAATACACGTTATTATTATACCATGTCTGTTCACCGTCTCAGAAACCATGCCCCACTGGAGCTGCTGCTTGTCTCTTCCGCAGCTTGTTTCTGCCTCTCTCATCTCATGGTGTCATCAGTACACACAGAAAAAAAAATAGCAAAGCTCAGAAATGTGACGACTCACACACGCAGTCGCTGAAACCTGCACACACACCCACACACAAACACACGAACGAAGCAGCAGATTGAGGGTTGGTTTGGGTAATTGTCTGGCAAGACAAGTCAGTTTAAGGAGATTTGCCTGCCATTCAAATACACCTGAGTGAGAATAAAAGACAGCAGTGAGACATGGGAAACAGAGTTTGCATGGTGATATGGCTACTGGGTTTCATACGTGGGTGCAGTTTATTTGTACACATCACCTGTGCATGCGTTTGTGTAAGAAAATGTGAGAGTGTGTTCAGCTAGGATGGGACAGGTCAGTATTGTTATGCATGACTCATTTTGTTTGTTGTAGTATGTGTCTGTTTGTGTCCATACGTATATATGCGTGTGTCTACATGTGTAGTGTCTGTGTGCAATGTCTAAGGCTAGGTGTCATTACCCCTGGCTCACTTTCCTTTTCTCACCCCGCTATCACCATGACAACCTCCTGACTCCAGCTCAGCCGCACACAGCAAATATTTCACTCCCATCCCCCTCCCACATCTTTATCCCCCTCACCCCACCCCCCTACAGTCTCTATCTCTCTCTCTCTCTCTGTCATCTATCTGTACTTCATACTCTCCACCTTCATCTCGTCTCCTGCGTCTCCATCTCTTGCTCTCTCCCCATCTCTGCCGTTCTCCAGTTCCCCTGTTATGTCTACATGCTACCCATACATGAAAGAGTTCCTGCTCCCTCAGTGTCGTCTTTGCCGAAAGTCTATCTTTTATTTGCACTCCTCTCTCTCTTTCACTTCTGTTCTCTATTTTTTGCTCCCTGCTGATTGTCTCTCACTCCGTCTATCAGCCTGAAACTCCTTTTTCTCTCCCTGAACTCCTTTACCCCACCCTTCCCTCCTAGACTTCTTCTCCTTGCCTATAGAAAGAAGCTTATGGAGCACTGTCTTCCATCTGTCCTGTGCTACGTCTTCATTACAGCCAGCCAGCCAAGATCATACACAATGCAATTACAGGTAGCATTCTATCAACCTCTGCCATCGACTTTTATCAAGCCTGAGTGACAATGTCCAGTCTAAGGGGAAATATGCAGGCTGGCACAGCATCGATACAATCCCTTGGCCCTAAGTGGCTGACTAAATCCCATCGCATCTGTTATCATTATCATCAGCAAACCATTTCTGCTCTGTAACTAAATCCAATCATTACCAATGGAGTCCACAGCGGAGATCTATTTGAGGCAGAGCGGCTTGTGCTCTCCAACAGAGGAGGGTCAGACTCCATCAAAGGCTGCAGTGTTATCTGAGGCTCACAGCCACGTCTCTGCTGCAGACCCTCGTCTCTGCAAATCCCCCTCCCCACGTCTCCAAACAGCTTCAGCCCCTCCATGCGCCAGTGTGTAGTGGTGCAAGGAGATCAAGGACATGACATTTTCCACAGCGCAAAGCAATTTTCAGCGAGGCACAATATGAAAGAGAGTAAACAGACAACCTGTTCCATCCAGTCTGTGTTTGCATAAGTCTATGTTTGTGTAAGCGTCATCTCCTGTCGGATATTTAGAGGAAGTGACAAGTATATCTGGCTTTATATTATCTATTTCAGGAGGCAGACAAAGTGAATAAGCAAAAAAATTAGGATGCTGTTTCATCTTTTCTCTATTTATATTGTTTTGCAGAGCTTCACTCTTTCTCTTTCTCCTCACTCCTCATCCCCCTGCATCATCTTTTCTTTCCCCTTCCTCATCTTCCTGGGGTACTGCCCTGAACACTGAAGTCCCAGCTGTGGCCACAGCCCTACTGCGTTCTCTCATTTCTCTTTGCCTCCTGTTTTGCTTCAGTTATGAGAGACAACAGAAAGGGTTTGGCCAAAATTCCAGTGAGAAAAAGAGAGTGAGAGAAAAAACAGATAGAAATAGAGAAAGAGTGAGGCCACAGGGATGCAGACGAAGCCGTGGTGACCTTTCCCTGCGGCTACACAACCAGTTGATGAGCTTTTCACTGAGAGTTAGGCCAACGACGTCTGACAATCTATACTGTACACACACACACACAACACAAAGATGCTCGTGGCCCTCTGCTGATACCCTTGTATATAGTCCAACAGTTAAATAAATGAGCAACACACACATATACACAACTTCTCGTGGAGAAAACAGACCAGTAGCGATATTCCAGTACACTAAATCCCCTGCTATATTGTCAGATATCCAAATCATCTCCATGATAGCATTGCTTAAAACCTGCTGATAATGCTGGTTCCTATATAGGACACCCACACAGCACGTCAGCAACTCCTGGCAGCTAGAACTAGCCAAACAAACACAGCTTTTGCATGACAACACTTTTCAGACACCTCAGAGACTTTTTCCTTTATTCAAACTGAAAGCAGAAACCAGCTTTTCTGACACTTGTGGAGGCAGACGGGTCATGCAGCCAGGCTGAGGAGCCAACACACAGGGAACAGTGTCTTTGACAGCCGCACGGCCAGTAACATCCATGTCACTAACATTCACTGTTGGGTTGTTTGTCCCCCTCTGAACCACAGGCTGGTAAACTATGTTCACTACATAATCATAAATAAAACACGAACTGTCTTGACCACTAGATGGAGGAGACATAGAAGGGGGAATGGAAAGACGGAAGGGATGGGGGCAGGGAAGGAGAGAAAAACAAGGGTTACAAGGACATATAAATGCATGATATAATGCATGCAACCACTGAGAATGAAGTCATCCCAGCGCTGAACACATGCTGATTTAATCCTGTCAGTTCAGTCTGTAGGCAGTTCTACTGTTTGTATTCGGGGTTGAGTTCCTCTTATTTAAGTAGAGTCACAGAGTCAGCCGGTAAACAGCCTGAGAGGATGCAGGTGAGCTGCATGTGTGCATCTCAAAGTGTGTGCGCTTGGCAGGTGTGCAACTGCCTCTGCACACACTGACATTTTAATCGCTACAGGATCTCTGTTCTTTACCCTCCCATCTCTCTCGGCTCCCTGTATCTGTCTCTCTTTGTCTTCCCACATTGTCCTCCCATCTCAACCTTCGCACTCTCACACTTCGTGCTCGTCGCCCTGAGCGGGATCACACTTTAATGGTACAATCAACATTATTAAAAGGTTAGTGATAATAAACATTCCTTGTTTCTCTGCCAGCATTCCGCTTTCTCTCCTGCTTCCCCTGCCCCACCCAGCCACATAAGGCCTGGAGGTCCAAGTCTTTACCTATGTGTATAATTACCTCGTTAAGCTCATTAACAATATCTGGGCCCTCTGACTATACTCTATCCCTCTCTTTATCTCTGTGTGGTTTGTTTTCTGCTCTTTGTCTTATCTCTCTTCATCTCCCTCCATTCCCTCAATGTGACATCTGCACTCCTAAATAAATCTATTTTTCCGTCTTGGTGCTCCTGTGTTTTCTCTTGGGGACTGAGTCTTTTATCTTTTCCTCACATTAACGATAAGCCTCACCCATTGTCTCCTTATCGCTCCCTGCAACATCTGCCAGTACTCCCTTCAGCACAGATTTCAACAAATGATTTACAAAAATCTCTACACAAAAGTGCGCCCTACAAGTTTGGCCACAACCAAACAATTGCTCAATTCTTCCCGCCATGAACCAGAGCATGATGGCTGATGTAAACATACAGTTATATAGCTAAATATAGTCATTATTGCAGCATGGGTCCTGTGTGATGCTCTCTGTAGCGCCATGCCCAATTAGCCCTGATCAATTCAGAGAACAAACTCAAACAACTCCAACACCAACCTGATTTAAAAACACAGGTAGACAGTTTGTTGAGTGTGTAGCAGGCTAGCATGGCCTAATTTACTTTGGCTATGAGCAGATAAGGATGGATGATGAGAGAGATGTAGGTCATAAATGGTAAAGAAAACACCAGAATAGGTTATATAAACCCTTATTTCACTGTGTAAAGCCTCTGTGACATGCAAATTATTTCCAACTTGGCCAAATAGATATAATGAGATTGGGGACATCCCAAAGACTACACTACACAGAAGGCTCACTGGACAGTGTGCCAAACTGAATGTTTGTTTGTATGTCTACTTTTTCAATCCAATAATGATGACCAAGTGTGAAAGAGGGTACAGACTGTGTGACTAAATGTGACAAAACAGGTAAAACACAACACTACTTGCAATGCAAATAAAAAAAACTATGTTTACGTTGAAGAGAAATCTATAGGCAATAATAATGTTGGTGCATGTCACAGTTTATTATTGTTGGGTGAAAACTCACTTACGGGATTTCTAGACTCCTGTATTGCTTGAGAAAATGTAATCCATCAGTCTCTACTGTTACTCTCAATACAGGCTATGATACCCTAATGAAAAAAAATCTAAAATACAGTTGCATTTATTATCCTATAAATATGTATAATAAGTCATTTTATAAATTCAGTAAATGTCCTCTTATGTATTCTGAAACATAAGGCTGCCCACTCTGGAGGGAAAGAAGCAAGCAAACCAGACATGACCATTGTTACCTGTTACATCCCCTCAAAATGTTCAGGGCACAAAGGGAGTAACACACAGTAAAATGAGCCCAGGAGGAAGAAAGAACGGGGAACCGGATGTTTTCTAAGGAACTAAAAAGATTTATTTACAGCTTAACGTAATAAGGTAAGACAGAAACTCAAATGAATGTCCTCGTCGAAAAAGAAGAGAAAGGGGGAAATGGAGGACAGCACCAATCTCAGCATCAAAACACACAGCCACAGCACCCAAATTACTACATGGCCCACTGGCCCCCGACTGGTCTCCCTCTCTCCCCAATTATACACCTGTGGATTAGTGATGGGAGTCAGCTGCAGGTGATTAACCTGCTACACAGGAGGAGGGGTGGTCCCTGAGGCACAGGAGAGAGGAGAGCAACACAAAAACAAACAATCCACGGCACTAGGGTGGTAACATTACGCATGAAAACAAATTTAAAGAGAGCCCTTCTCTAAATCTCATCTCTGCCTCCACTGTTGTCTGACATTTCTTTACTCCTTGACATTTTCTCTTGCTTTCTCTGTATTTGAATCTCTCTCCTGCTGCTCATAATCAATTTGCCTTCTCTGTAGCTCTTTTCTTAAAATCCTCCTTTGTCTCCATGCCTCTTGTCCGACAGTACCCTGTTTTAACCTTGCAGGCCCCCTGTCTGCTCTCCTCCAGCCAGAGCCTGCATGCATGTGGTGGGTGTAGTGTGTAATAGGATGGCACAGTAGGTGAGATTAAATTAGGCCAGTGTATGGGGATTACAACCCACTCAAAACCTGATCCCCTCCCACTCTCTGAAATCCAACCCTAATGAGTATATCATGGCTGACACAGCAGATAAAGCGCCTGTGAGGAACTGCAATCACAACATCACTGAGACATACAAGGGAGACAAATAGAGACAGCCCGGTCACTTACATCACAGGCAGTACTTCAGGATGCTGTATCGGTTCAAAAGTGTTTGGGTGCTCATGTTTCATGCGCCATCTATTTCAGTTATGCTTAATTCAAATGAAATGTAGGTATAGAGCGGGGACTAGCCAACTGAAACAAAATCAATACCCTTAAATGTAAACACTCCAATTAAATAAATATGCCTTTAGATGGGTCCAGAAAAGTATCAAACCACATTGTATTTCATGGGTGAGAAAAGGATGTGTGCCATTCAGTCAATGTCGAGCAGCCATTTTCAATTCAGCACAATTACTGTAATGCCTCAAATGAACACAGCTTGTCTGCTATCCGGACTATGTGTGTCTCCGCGGCAACATACCAAACACTGCTTCCCATCTTTTTAGAGCAATTTATAGACTTATTTAATCTACAACTGAAGCAAAAAGTTACCAGATTGAAAGAAACTGAAGTTCCAGGGAATGTCATTTGATTAGTAAAATCTTGGGTTTGCCTCTGAGATGCTTCAACAGACTGGGTATGATCTGGTTTAAGGCCCACTGTTAGAAATCCAGTCCAGGCTTTCCAATCCAATATTTATTTGGAAATAGAAACATGTCAAAAACTGTGATAATGCCTTAATGCAAGAATCTAAATGTCCTTAAGAAGTACTTCCTCAGCTTTGGTGAAACAGTGACTTGCAGCCTCCACACAAAACATTCAGTCACGACTGTCAAATACTACCTGTGCAACAGATGCACCTTTAAGTATAACTGGTGGCCAAATACTGCTATTCTATTGACAGCCCATTCCCTGTCAGAATAAACAGTTTTTGCTAAATTGGCAACAAAAAATATCTAAAAAATATCTGGAATAGGATGAAAGTCATGCCAAGGCCAAGGAGAAGCACTGTCAAGGGGGAAACTGACTCAAAAAACACAGAGCACAGATCAAGAATAAATTCCAACAGTATTGAAAAAGCCTGTCAAAAGCTCAGCAGAGCAGTATGATGTAACTTAAAGCAAAGCAACAGTGCTGAAGTAGCCTACCATGCCCTCAAGTTTCATTAAAAATGCAGCCACCCTCTCAGCAACAAATTAATAAATTAGTAAACCAAATGCTGTCATGTCCCCCTAATAAACAGCAGGTGCAATGTAATCAAAACTAGAATGGTACAATGACACATAAATTCCCCAAAGTATCACAATATTGTCAGTGGTGACTGAGATACTGTCAATATTGCCAAACAGACATGTTAGCTTATATCAGATGGAGCTAAATGTGCTATTATGGAATATGCAAAAACAACCAGAGACAGCATGATAACCGTCAAATGGTGCTGCTGATATGAACTTATGACTAGCTACATCTGTAGGCCTACCAACAACTGTTGTTTGTTCCACAGCAAAAAGATGTCAGAAAAAAATCAGCAGCTCAAAATTTTGATTTTGAAAAAGTATGTTAACTTTGCTTTAAGGTCACTGCTGAAAGGCTCATTTGGTAAACGGCAAGCTAGCTCAGCTAATTCAAGCTACACAATCTCGTACCTAACTATATATATATATATATATATATATATATATATATATATATATATATATATATATATATATATATATATATATATATATATATATATATATATATATATATATATATATATATATATATATATATATATATATATATATATATATATATATATATATATATATATATATATATATATATATATATATATATATATATATATATATATATATATATATATATATATATATATATATATATATATATATATATATATATATATATATATATATATATATATATATATATATATATATATATATATATATATATATATATATATATATATATATATATATATATATATATATATATATATATATATATATATATATATATATATATATATATATATATATATATATATATATATATATATATATATATATATATATATATATATATATATATATATATATATATATATATATATATATATATATATATATATATATATATATATATATATATATATATATATATATATATATATATATATATATATATATATATATATATATATATATATATATATATATATATATATATATATATATATATATATATATATATATATATATATATATATATATATATATATATATATATATATATATATATATATATATATATATATATATATATATATATATATATATATATATATATATATATATATATATATATATATATATATATATATATATATATATATATATATATATATATATATATATATATATATATATATATATATATATATATATATATATATATATATATATATATATATATATATATATATATATATATATATATATATATATATATATATATATATATATATATATATATATATATATATATATATATATATATATATATATATATATATATATATATATATATATATATATATATATATATATATATATATATATATATATATATATATATATATATATATATATATATATATATATATATATATATATATATATATATATATATATATATATATATATATATATATATATATATATATATATATATATATATATATATATATATATATATATATATATATATATATATATATATATATATATATATATATATATATATATATATATATATATATATATATATATATATATATATATATATATATATATATATATATATATATATATATATATATATATATATATATATATATATATATATATATATATATATATATATATATATATATATATATATATATATATATATATATATATATATATATATATATATATATATATATATATATATATATATATATATATATATATATATATATATATATATATATATATATATATATATATATATATATATATATATATATATATATATATATATATATATATATATATATATATATATATATATATATATATATATATATATATATATATATATATATATATATATATATATATATATATATATATATATATATATATATATATATATATATATATATATATATATATATATATATATATATATATATATATATATATATATATATATATATATATATATATATATATATATATATATATATATATATATATATATATATATATATATATATATATATATATATATATATATATATATATATATATATATATATATATATATATATATATATATATATATATATATATATATATATATATATATATATATATATATATATATATATATATATATATATATATATATATATATATATATATATATATATATATATATATATATATATATATATATATATATATATATATATATATATATATATATATATATATATATATATATATATATATATATATATATATATATATATATATATATATATATATATATATATATATATATATATATATATATATATATATATATATATATATATATATATATATATATATATATATATATATATATATATATATATATATATATATATATATATATATATATATATATATATATATATGTAAATATATAATTTCCTAATTTTACAGTATTTTTATAGAATATCTGAGGCCTCCAGTTTTCTTATTGGTTTGGCAGTAATTAATTTCTTTCCTGGTTTTAAGTAATATCCACTATGGGGTTCCACTTGTGTAATTTTAGCCACCAATATCATATTTGTTAACCAGGGGAATTCTACAATTTCTTCTCTCTCATACCCTCACTCCTGAAAGCTTCAATAAGGTAATCCACTCTGCCAAATTAAATTCATTTCCATACGTGACGCCTTTATTTGTGCCCTAGTCTCCATCACAGGTTCAGTTGTATAACAGGGTTGGATTTATGAGTCTTTGTCTGAAAGCCTCTTTCTGGGAAGGCTAATAGGAACCTCAGTCATTATTTTGATGAGGGACGTGATGTGGGCTTCTCTGCCCACCACTGCATGAATTCTGATAAGACAAGTGATACCAAAGACCTGCATGGTGGGAAGAGTAGGGAAAAGAAAGAGAGAGACAGCAGCAGCAAAGGAAAATGGATTACCTAGGTTGAAAGGTTTGTTCTAGCTGTCTAAGAAGAGAGAACAGGACTCTTACGTGATGACTGGAACAAGGTGGCTCAGAGAAATTGCCATGACAATCCTCTTCCACTTTGTCTCATCTTCTATAACAGCTTTTATCCTTTTGCCATCTCCATACCATCCTGCTGCCTTTTAAATCAATCCTTTCCATCTTTACATTTTCCTCCCTGCCCATCTGGTCTCACCTCTACAAATTTCATTCTCCCCTTTAGTTGGCCTCCTTCCCACCTCCTCAATTCTCTATAATCACTTACCCGTAGCTGGACTGTCAATCCATCTCACCCTTAGCTCCCTAAATCACAACAATGTATTCTCCACCAAACCCTGACAGCATGTCTACATGATCCCCCACTTGACACCCAGTGGGCTGACTCCCATCTGCACAGTCTAAATCAAACAGCCTCCGAGCTGCAACCAGGGTGGGGTGGGGGGGCTGATTCTCCATCTTGACAGCATCCTGAAAGTGCACATGCAACTGTGCGCACACATGTGTGGGGCATCGAAAAGACGCACACATGCTTGAAGATAACTCATGGGAGTTCACTTACAAGTCTCTGAATCTGTCCTTGTGTGTTTGTAACTTTACAACTATTATTCTCAAAGGAGGATTAAAAAAGAAATTAAACAGTCATTGTTGACACTTTAGTCTAAGAGAAAGTTCTCTCTCTTAACCCTTATTTTACCCTGTTTCTTCTTTAATGGCTGAATCCCCAGAAAGTGCAGTGTGTGGTCTTTGATCAGTCGCAGGCACTTAAGTAATCAGGCCAAGGAGGCAACATTAGAGAATCTTTAGTTTGGCATACAAAAACAGGATCTCTGCAGTGTGTTTTTGCAGAGCGTTTGTGTGTGTTGCAGAAGTTGTGCCTGTACGAAAGTGTCTACGTCTTCATATATCTGTGTTTGGTGAGCAGGATGACTGGCAAAGATGCCCTGAGGCTATAACAGGTGGCTGAGGAGCAAAGGGCCAGTGCAGCACTACTCTTCCCTAGAGTTGCTCCTAACGGGCAGATTGAGAGCAGATCATTCCTCTCCTCCTACACAACACCAGCTCTCCACTTCAACTGCAGGACTAAAGGCATTTGGAAACAGGCCATTCTTTGACATTATTATTTCATAAAAATTAATACAGCAAAAGCACAAGTGTCTGACCATACATTGCAGAGCTTTTCTCTCATAATCTTCTTCAATTGTAATCAGACTTATTACTTTTCACCTTTCATTATTTTCTTTTCTTTTTCTTTTGCTATGGCCCATCCTCCCTTGTGACCTTGCCCTTGTTTATATCCAAACTGCTCCTTACCTCTCTTCCAATAGCACCTATAGCAGTGATCATGCATTAAAGCATGCAAAGTGATTTGCCTTTCAAAAGGAGGTCCACCTTCTTCTCCTTCATCTTTTTCTATATTGCTTACACCATCCTCCCCTGCCTTTTGTTTCTCTTTTCATTGCAGATCTGTCTCTCTCTCCCTCTCTCCACACATAAATCCTCTGTTTCCATCAATCTCTTTGATGGAACAGCTCAATTAACCAACCCGCGTCAGAGAGGAGATTACATTCTGCACCATACTGTAGCGAGTAATCATACACTCCAAGTCTAGCCAGCTACTCTGACAACAGCATCGCTAGTACACCAGCAGCTCCCAGCTCCGTCTAGAGATCCGGCTGCCATGGCCATACAAACCCCACTGCTTTAAATAGTATGATAATGTGACCAGCAGTGGGTCTCTGGAGCATTGCTGCTATGGAGAAGATGTGCGCGCGTCACTCACTCACTCACTCTCACACACACACACACACACACACACACACACACACACACACACACACACATACTATTCACCCCAACATGTCCTCTTCAGCTGCAGCTTTATCCTGATCTATTGTGTGAATGTGTACAGTGCAGGATGTTTATGGATGCTGTACAGATAGTAACAATTCATTTTCAGGCACAGCGCCTTCCCTCCAGTCCCTTGACTAGGTTCATCTGGGACAAACTGCAGGCTACTAAGGCATGGAGGGAGGGAGGGAGAGAGAGAGAAGGTTCACTACACCACTAGCGCACACACACACACACACACACACACACACACACACACACACACACACACGAGGCAGATGCACAAAGATATGCACAAACCCACAAAGATGTACTTACCCACAAAACACCACAGAGATGCATAAACTACAAACCTTTAGCGGCTGCTTCCTGTAATACCGTTTTCTACATCATTACACAAATGGTGGGTGGAATATTGTCTATTTTCTCCCATTGGGTAGAACCGATGTACAATAGGCCGCAGAGGGTAACAACGGCCAGCTGTGTGGCATACAGCCAGGTGAGTGCCTCCTTTTCATGGACCACACCTCCACAGTCTGCTGTGTGTACTGCCCCACCCTTATTTTCACTTCCCCTGATATCTCATTCCATACAAATATCTCTCTCACGCTCCGTCTCCTGTTGATATTTGTCTTTCTTTCTTTCTACCCGCTCTTTTTACATTCTGTGTTCTCTTTCTTTCCTCCAAGGTGTGTAGCTGAAGGCTACCCACCTCTGTCATTGCCAAGGCAAAACAGACCTACTGCAGCTGCAGGAGATAAGATTGGTAGACTAGAAAATTGTTATAGTCTGTCCTGCTGGGCTGGTCACCATACATCTGAGTTTCATCCTCCACATCAATGAAAATCGTAGCAGCACGTTGCAATCATTAAGCTGTACTGAACATCAAGCTACTCAGCTATTAGCTGGGGGAGGGGATTGTGGAGAGAAAACGAATATTCATATTAAAGTAGCAAGGTAGAAGGAGAGGCAAAGCAAAGCAGATAATTTCCCTGAGCAATTACCCTCAGTTTGCATACAAATGCACAGTGCAATATGAATTGCTAGAAGACTAGAAGATTGAAAGTATTTGCATTAAACATTTTTCACACTTGTGTGAAAAATGTGGGGTTCAATGGACAAAAAAAACAAACAAAAAAGCATAAATATTATTGAAACATTATTGCATCTAGTTTTCTATAAACACAAATCCCAACTTTAGGCATTTTTAGGCATTTTTAAAGTCTTCAGTGAGGCGGTACAGTGGCCAATATTCAATATTAATGTCAGAGGAGACCCTGTTGCATGCAATGCACTGAATATTCAATCGGAAGAGATAGAAAAAAAACAGAAACTAAAGAAAAACCTTTTCTCTAAACGTATTCTGCAACAACAGGTTATCCATGACACCTGGCTTTAATACTCTAAATGTCTATTAACAGTTAAAAGTAATGCAGTACTACGGTCTGAAAGAAGTGTTTTAAGATTTTTCATTTGTCTAATTATTTTTTGAATAAAGTGTGTTGAAATAGCGCTAATTATAGAGTTTTCCTAAACATCAATGCAGCTGATGGCAACAAGACAAATTTCCATAAAGAAGACATTTAAATAAGAAGCTGTTAAAGTGATTTACATGAACCCGATGCAAGTAGAAGATGAAGCAAAGGTTAGATTCCATAACAAGCCACCTCCACCTAAGAGCCAAATTAGACTATTCACCAGCTCTCTCCTACTCGCTTTCTGTTTAATGGCAAAATGTTCATCTCATCACAAAAAGATCTTCTTACCTCCACTGTGATGCTCCCTTCCTCTGGCCACTCTTTGCTTCCCCCCTCTGTTCCTTATCTACTTGTGCCTTTTCTTCTTCTTCTCTGTGAAATTGATTGTGCCCCTCTCCTCTCTGCTGATGCTGCAGTGATAGAAAAACACACCCTCCTTCTGCTGCTCTCTCTCCACCCTCCCTGACTCTCATTGGCTGCCTGTTAGAGGTGACATCACCCCTCTTCTCGTCCTGCCTCCCTCTGTCCTCCTCTGTTCCCTCCCTCACTTTTTCTTTACCTCAATCTCTGTGGATTCTGGCCATTCCTTTATTGTACCCCCCCCCCCGTCCTCTATCTTTTCCCTCTGTCCTCTTCTTCCTCCCTGTATACAGACTAGATCAGTAGGTCCAGCTGCTCTTATTACTGCGCTTACATTCAGCGAAGCAGTGCCTAGCATATTAATGCATACTGTACATTAGCATAGAGCACATATAGCCCATGGCCCTTGTGCAGTTCTTCTCCCTGCTCCTCCTGCACCAATTCAGGAGTTAATAGACTACAAAGTATGAGGTTTTGTGTTAGCACGCTCTATGCTCCAGTATTCTCAACTTTCATAAGCTCCTTTCATTCATCCCACCACTACATCAACTGGGCTTCAGTTCATTATAGCGTAATCAAAGGTATGACCGGGATAAATGTTACATAACACTGGTTAATAAAAAATGTGTCAGGAATTACTACCGTCTCTTATCTGAGTCGGGGGGGGGGGGGGCAGAGTTGTACCGATTTCAGGGTAATAAAGGCTTATGTAATCCAGGGGTTGTCTGTCAGTATTTGTTGTTGTGACAAGATAACACATTTGTTAAATGTCATTGGGTGACTATGTTCCTGCGCACATGATGATAGAGATCTTTTATTTTTCATATGTTGCATCGTGATTACTGTTTATTTATGCGTCAGTCTGTCGACCCTGTTTGCCCTACAGCTCATCCAAAATCCAGAAATACAAAATTGAATCTTTCACGTCTGATTTTCCCAGTGTTGCCTGCAGACTGTGGAACAGTTAACCCTTTACTATTAGGCAACATATTGACAGTTGCAAATCCTGTTTTACTGGATTTGCAGCTGTTGCAAATCGTAATAAACTGTGGTGCTTTTGAGTTTACACTGTTGTTGCTGTGACATGACTGCTTTTATTCTGTGTTTCTGTGCTTTTTGGTATTTTTACTAGCCATGCTAGCAAAGTGGATTTATTGGTTGCAATTTTGTTCTTTGGGTCAGTCGTTCGACCACTTTGGACTAGACTGAAATATCTCAACAATTACTGGATGTACTGCCATGAAATTTTGTACAGACATTCATGGTTGCCAGAGGATACAGCCTACTGACTTTGGCAGGACATTTGTTATTCTGAATGAAATGTCGCAACAACTATTGGAACGGTTCCCATGAAATTTGAAAGGATGAATTGTAACTTTGGTGATTATTTAACTTTTTCTTTAATGCCATCGTCAGGTCAAATATTTCGATTGTCCATTACTTTGGTTTATGACTAAATTCCAGCAACACTAATGACATTCCCATCAAGCTCTGCTGTAACTTGTGTTACGTGCTAATTAGCAAATGTGAGCACGCTAACATGCTAAACTAAGATGGTTAACGTTGTGCCTTCTTAACCTCAGAGTTGTCATTGTGAGCATATGCACAACTGTATCTAAGTACAGCCTCATAGAAGTCCACGCATTTAGCGTAGCATTTATTTATTTTAATTTGAATCATTTAATTGTACTTTTAACTTCATTGTAGAGCACTTGGGACAATATTGTTTTTCAGTGTGTGTTTTATAGATAAATAGTATTGAGTTAAATTACATGATACTCACTCTGTTGTAGAGTGGTCAGCGCTCATATCTCCAAAAAATGCACAGATACTGAATACAGATGATTCTTCATCTGCTCCTGAAATAAGACAGAAGAAAGAAACAAACATGAGTACACTTTCACACTCATTCTAAACTTGTTCCTAAAAATTAAGGTCTCAGAACAGCTCAGGTAATTGGGGCAGCACCGTGTCCAGTCAGAAAACCCCATTCCCACTGAGCTGCTGTAGCTTTTCTTTCCCCTCAAACCTGATGGTGCCAGCATGCCCATCTGCCACTGGTGCCCAAGGACCTGGAAGGCATGCAGACAAAACCTGCTACAGGAGCAGACAGCATGGGAAAAATGATTGATGACGTCAGTTTAGATCGGGTAGAAGCTCTGCCATTATCCTCAGGAGAGGCACGATGTCTGAAGAAAGGCTGAAAGTTCAGGGTCAAAACTGTGGCTGGATTGATGCCAAGAGTGGAGGCAAAAAGTGATTGAGAG
The DNA here is from genome assembly GCF_016859285.1 of Xiphias gladius. NCBI lineage: Eukaryota > Metazoa > Chordata > Actinopteri > Istiophoriformes > Xiphiidae > Xiphias > Xiphias gladius. Next base: position 14,694,148 of record NC_053417.1, on the reverse strand, counting down.
AAGATGGGATGAGCATGACAGTGCTAAATTAATCTGGAATCAAATACAATTTTTTTTTTGACAGAAGAAGTAATCAGTTTTTGTTACATTTTTGAGATAAAAACTGAAGAGTCCGTACTAAAACTGAACAAAAAGAACCTAGGAACTAGTTGATCTAGAGAGATCTTCGAATTAGATTCAGGAACAGGACAGCAAAGACAAATATCACCATTATATTAACATAATGGTGATTTTGCCATGAGAAAAACTTGATCTTATTTCCTTACTATCTGACTCTCAATCTGACTGCTGTCTGGGATGTTTCAGCTCCTCTGTTAAAACCAAGCTATTAAAACCAGAGCTAACACTGTAATATTGAGAAGGCAGCTGAGAGTGGACGGTGGAGGAAAAATAGCATTCAGCTTGTAGTCTCTCTCAGACCGATCAATAGCGATAATGTCTCTCCTGTCTCTTTCTGATTGTTTCACCTCCTCATAGCCAGGGTTTCACGTCAAAGAGACACAAGGAGGAGAGCAAATCTGCCTCCCTGACCTCTGTAGTGTAAACTCATCTGTGAGGAGACATTTACCTCAGCTGTCACTCCTTCATACCTACTGCCGGGCCTTCACTCAAAACCATTCATCCTAGAGAGACTTCTTACTTGCCCTTGCAAAAGCTCTCTGCTCATTTTCCTTCCTTCTGACTCGACTGTAAGTGAGTCAGCTGGCAGACTGGCGGGAGAGATGGAATGATATATGAGGGGGAAGACAAGAGCGTGGAGCGATCGAGAGAGAGAGAGAGAGAGAGAGAGAAAGAGAGAGGATGGGTATGAATGAACAACTTAAGTCTAGAGATGCAGGAAAAACAGATGCCGTCAGCAAAAGACAGAGAGAGAGAGAGAGAGAGAGAGAGAGAGAGAGAGAGAGAGAGGGAAAATTCCATCAGCTTAAAAACGAGGGGACGGAGGCAATATAGTAAATGGCTGCAGTATGGGTGTGGAGGTTCAGAAAGAGAGGGACAGAAGTATTGAGATGGAAAGCACAACAGATGAAAGCAGAAAGGGAGAAGAGGATACTGTGTCATAGAGGAAGATTTGGTCAACTCAAATGCATACAGACAGGTGTCAAAAAAGCTACAAAAAGACATTGTTGTCAAATCCTCAAAGGCCCATAGAATCTCTGGAAGAAGAATCTAAGCTAAAAGTACTCTGGTCCTCGAAAATCAGACAGAGGGGGAAAAGATTTAAAAGGGGTTTAAAAGGCCAACTCTGTAACAGAGACTTATTGAACAGCAGCATTAGTAGAGGAATACCAACTGGCTGCAATAGAGAATTTACAGGCTAACTGAACATGATAAAAAGACAATAATAAAATGTTTAATCTCAATGTTTAATCTTAAAGAAATGTGCATGAGAAAAGAAAAAGGAACAGAGGAGGTATCTGTACTGTTCGTATTCTAACAGTGACAAAATGGGAAATGAGGAGATGGACAATACATTAGGAACCTGAGTGGACACAGATGGCCAAGGGGGAAAAAAAAATCCTAGTTTACAAGAAATCAGTGATCTGTATTACAGTCTTGCGCAATAACAGGGGAGTCATGGCATACACTTTATGGACTCTGCAGTTAGGTAACAAAGGGTTAAAAGAAAATTCACGAAAATGAGAGTGTGTTGAGAGTGTTGAGGAGGTGCTTGGAGCCACAGAGAGTGACAGAAAAAAAATAAAAAGATAGCAGTGAGCCAACAGTATGTGGGGGGAAAAGAAAATAATATTGATGTGACAATATTAGAGGTAGAAAGTGAGAGGTGACAAGCAACAGAGCCAAAGATAGAACGAGAGTGGGAAGTGGTAGATTCAGTGACCCTTTACTTCTACAGGGCCTGTCCACCAACTGCACAGTTCCTGGGTTGCTGATGTGGCTTGCGTTTTGAGAACCATTGATCCAGTTAAAGTCATTAGGTGGCCAGAAGGTCAGCCAGCCGTCTCTGACCTGGCGTTAATCACTCACTAATTGAAGGGAAATGACTCTGATTTAGTTTCCTGCCATGCTTAAGGGTGACCCCGCTGCCAGATATGACCAGCAGTTCACTCACCAGAACACATCTCCTCAAGCATGTTAACTGCATGTAAATAGCCATGAGTCAGCCTCAGACAAATGTGCATGGGTATGCCAAAGATTAGAGCACCATCAAAGATTAGTTATTGTTGTTATCAGAGAGTGAAAAATAAGGGCAGCCAGACAGAGGAGTAATGGTCATTTGCAGCTTATGTATAGTCAAATTTTCATTATTGATATTCAAAGCAAGGTTTTGCATATGATTTGTTACTGCGCAACCAGCCTGCCTTATTATTAAAGCAAAGGAATGACTGTGATGCTTACTAGTTTACTGCCTTTCACTTCAAAGGTTTTTTTTTTTCTTTTTTTACCAAAAATAGCAATGACCCTTTACTGTCCTTAATTTGTATTACAATGCACCACTTAGGAATTACACCATGATCTGCATTTTTTTTTTAATGCAGTGTAATGTGGAAGCCATGAAAGTGTCACCAAGAGGAGATGGAGATCTTTCTGCACTGTGAACATCTCCATGCCATATTTACAGATAAGTAAGCTGTTTATTTCAGGTAGTGCCATCAAACCCCTCTGCAGTTATTGCCTCCTGTTATATTACATCGCTCTCAGTGGCTCAACAGTATTACATCTCCAAATAATAACCGTCATGATATCCTTCAGTAGTTGACCACATTACACGATCTGTAATATGACAAGGCTGAATTTCATGCAGTGGCTTCTCTTTTCTAAAATGCCCCAAGGTGCCCACTGCTGTGCCACTGAGGGGAGATGAGGGAAAAGCTTGAGGGGGGGGTTGCTGATGCAATGTGGTAAATAGATAGTGACCGCAGATACTTAGAAGCTCAGAGGTAATAAAGACTGTGACCTTTACAGTAGACAGACTGTCACTTCTGGTTTGAGTCTGGACTCTGTGCCTGTGTCTCTGACCAAAGGCCAGCCTACGTGCACCCACCTGAGCCCAACTCTTTCCACGGCTGACTTCTCCCTAAAGGACAAAACGCACACGGATGCACAAATACATCAGTACTGAGCCAAAAGATTTGTCACTGCGTGGGGATCAGCTCCTCTGCTGAGAATAAGCAGACAGTCATTTCTGCTGCTCTCCTCCCCGGCCCTCGTCCTCACAGGCAGAGCAGAGATAGCAGCCTAATCAGGAGGTGATGACAAACCAGACAATTTCACAACAGCACATAACACCCTCCCTAACCTGTCACACTGTTGTCAAAACTGAGGGCTGCTGCTGTCCACCTTGATATGTCAACTTTCTCCTCTATCTATACATGTGGAGCCCAGGGGTCACAACATTTGCTTCAAGAAATTCTTGCAATAGAGAAAAATGCAACAAAAAAACAAAAAAAAAGCACATAATCATGACAACAGTATGTGTCTCATTAGCAAGTTCCCACTGGGACGCTATAAATTTGGAACATCTATCATGAATAAACTACACTGAATTAATGGGTAAAAACAATGACAAGCTGTCATCGTGGCAGTCACACCCTGTAAATAGCAATACTGATAACTGGTTTCTGCTGCAAATGAGACCAGTTTTTACTGATTATGAATATTCATCAAGCCTCATCTTTTCCCTTCTTGTGATTTGGACGTTCATGAAACCCCTGACCGGGAAAGAAGTGGGAGATGAATTCTGCAAAGAAAAAGGTAAGCACAACCATCGATTTTTCTTCACAATAAACATCTCTCTAGCTACTTAGAAAAAATCTACCAATTACTCTAATGAACTGACTTTGTCCTTTGGCACATTTGGGCTCTGTGCTAAAGAAGGCTTTATCATTTGGCTCCGTGAGGGCTGTAATATTGTGATTTATAAAGTATTAAGTAAAGTAAGTTAAGTAAAACATATTAGTCTGAGAGCTTTCTGGCTCATACTCAAAGTAGTCATTATTATAGAACCCCACCGGCCTCTCGCTTTCTCCTCAGCTCCACTACCACTGTTGAAGAGGGATCACTGTTAATGGTGCACTTTGTTCACTAACAACAGGTTTTTATTTTTCCTTTAGTACACACAGCTCTAGTTCATTTCTAATGCTTTTTAAACAAATCCCCAGCCCTTTATTTCTCATATCATAGTATGAAAAAGAGCTGAGGTAGTCTGTCAAATTCTGAATGCGTCACATTGTTACTCACGTGCAGAAGAAAAAGCATCAGTGGCTTCAAACACACAAATAATATCAATTTTTTGCAACACTCAACCGTAAATTGTTCCAGCAGCATGAAACGGAAAACATCAGTGAGAGTGACTTTGCTGGAAACCAAAATGCACTGATGTGAAGAGTGTATGACAGGGAACATCCTGTTCACCCTGTGTAACCCCACCCAGTGGAGGGAACGGCACAGTGCATTGCAACATCTCATTTGGCAGCAACACTGATCTCCATTTCTTCTTAACAGGACCAGGAAAGATATTCAGCCAAAGCTGCCAAATCCTTTCTCCGAGAGGAAATCTAAAATCCTCTGAATAGCAGAAAAAGTAAACCCATTTGTGAGGAAATATGTTGCGACATCTTTTGCTAGGGAAAATCTCCTGTATGGATTAATTATATTTATCCTGTAAATGCAAATCAAAGCCTCCACACAGCAGCAGATGCTTACAGGATATGTAAATCAAGCATGGCTGGCAGAAAATTGTATCTGTGCTTCATACATGAAGGCAGGTGGGGGGGGGGGGCAAAAACCTGGCTGGCCAATGTACTGTAAAACCAGGGTTTACTGTGGGGTCTGAAATCCCTGCATGACAGCACTGTAATTTCATTTATCATGCCTCAGCACACACCAAATCAGACATGGACGCTCCCTATTCCGCAACTGGTGTGTAGGTTTTTTTCAGTGGGGGAGGGTCAGAGAAACAGCAAAGGAACACTGGCAGGAGTGGTGGGGTTTTGATTTCCAGCGTTGTAGTGGGTCCTCAAGTGGAACAAATTCAGCACGCCAGAGCAGGTAAAAGAAGATGGGTACACAGGGGAGGACTGAGAGAAAAAGAGGGAAAGACAGGTGCAAACCGCAGACATGCAAGGGCTTTAGTGGAGGAGCGAAGGGCCAAACGGGGAAGGAAACCCAGAGAGGCAGAACAAACAGAAGCATTCTTTAACTGGGTATTGTTGCTACTCAGAACACAGAAAGGAATTAGTTTTAAATCCCTGGTGCCATTGAAGATTTTCTTGATGAAAACAAGGAACGTGACAGTGTGAGCAGTTTTCTATTTAAATGTTATGTTTCAAATGTTGTTTCCAGTAAACTTTGGATTTAAGTCTTTGCAGGTGATGGGATAGTATGTACTATAGAATGAGGACATACTACACATATCTTAAGTCGAAAAGTTGACAGAAGGTTTTTCTTTTTTTTTTTTTTAAATCTCTTTGTTTAAAAAACCCCCCAATTTTCATAATTTTGCCTGTGTACAAGACCACAATGGATTTGAAATGAATCCATCAAGATGAGACTGAAGTGTAGACTTTCATCTTTAATTCTAGGGTTTTAATGAAAATATCGCGTTAACCGAGAAATCAGTGATCAGTAACAAGGTCTTGAGCAGTAACATGGGGTTAATGGCATAAACAGTTCAGGGAAGGGGGGCAGCAAGGAGAATTCTCTTTGGGAAGAAATTGTCCTGGACTACTGAGTGACAGAGTAGAGAACCAGAGCCAAGACTATGAGTTGTCTTTTTTTTTTTTTTTTTTCAATCTTATTAAACAACAAAGGAACACAAGAACAAACACAAGCATCCAGCTAATCCCAAACACACACACACACACACGCACGGCCAGAGCAAGAAAAGATGTACAAACAAACAGACAAAACAAAGTACAATAAAGCCCCATAAAGTGGAGAGATGAAAAAGTAAGTCAGTAAATAAAACAATCATAAATAAAGTCAATAAAGTATTGTCTTTAGTAAGTGAGAAGCATTCTCAATTGGGCTGTGTGTATCAGGTATGAGAAGATGGCAAGTGGTCAGTGGAGCAATCCGACATTGAAGAACATTCAGTTTCTTTGCCTTGAGAAGCTATTGTTTTGTTTTTCATGGTATGTTTTGGGTCATTATCCCTCTGTACTGTGAATCACCGTTCTATCAAATTTGCAGCATTTGGTTGAATCTGTGGGGATAGTAGAGCCCTATACACTTCAGATCTCATCCTGCTACTTCTGTCAGCAGTCACATCATCCATAAACACCAGTGACCCAGCTCCATTGGCAGCCATACGTGCCAATGCCATAAAACTGCCTCCACCGTGTTTGACAGATGATGTGGTGCTTTGGATCATGAGCCTTTCCTTTCCTTCTCCAAACTCTTCTCTTCCCATCATTCTGGTACAAGCTAATCTTGGGTTCATCCAAAGAATCTTGTTCCAGTACTGGGCTGATAATTTTCAGATGTATAATCTGGCAAAATCTAATCTGGCCTCTCTGTTCTTGAGTGTTACCAGTGGTTTGCACCTTGTCGTAAACCCTCTGTATTTACATTCATGAAGGCGTCTCTTGATTGTAGACTTTGACAATGCTACGCCTACCTCTTCCAGAGTGTTCTTGACCTGGCTAGATGTTGAGAAGGGGTTTTTCTTCACCAAGGAAACAGCAGTCATCCGCTTTAGTGTCCCTCTGTGGTCTTCAGGCCTTTTGGCGTTGCTGAGTTGGCCAGTGCATCTTTTTTTTTTTTTTAACCGTCCTTCGTTTCAAACCCATTGTGGTGGTGCACAGAGGCGAAATTACGAAAAGTGTGTCACTGTCCAAATACTTATGCACATAACTGTAGTTATTATACAGACTAGTTATTAAATATTTACACCAACTAACTGCCAACTGTGCGTATGTTTAACAATGATAAAAGTTTGTATATTTTAAATTATACTTCACAAACACAATATACCAATAATAAAACGTCAGACTAAATGACTAGCTAACCTAGCTAGCACCGGTTAGCTTTGAATAATCCGATATTTTCATTTTATTCTAAACTGCATGAATTCTACAGACACATTTATCTACGTATGCGTATATAAGTCATTCTTACATTTACAAAAGATTAGCAGTTGGCGTTTAGTAAATCAATTAGTTCCCTAAAACTTATTTTTGGCAGTTACATTAATTTATGTTACTGTTTAGTTGATTCCGTTTGAACAACCAATTTACACATTACTCTTATTTACTAGCGAGACACTTTTTACTTTTTTTTTTCTTTAAACCAAGACATTTTTAAATGTGCAGCCAAATTTAGTAAATTACTAGTCTGAAACTAGCTTAGAAGTTACCAGCAATTTTCAGGAAGGACATAAAGTGGTCATTTTCAGTGTTGATCTGGTCAAAACCAAGGGCATACACACTTTTTTCACGACAAGCTATTGTGGCTGGTCATTGCAGCAAAAGCAGAGGGGGGACACAAGGTGTTAACGATGGCTCAGTTCCAACCAGTGTTCCGGTAAGGTGTGGCAGGTGGCATGCACAGTAACAGGATCCTGGATCCTAGCTGACCTGGGCTACTCTAGGTGGAACGCGGTTGTTTTTCGTAGTATCAATTAAACCTGTGCTTTTCCTGCTTTGACATGTCAAACAGTCTGCTGTAACGGTCTACTTTCATCTGCGATGTGTTGCATGAAGATGAACAGATACCTGTGAGAAAATCTCGAGGCAAAATACAAGTGTTTGCGGCCGGTACCTTGACGAGGATCCAAATCCGTGCTCTCTGACATTTTCGCTCATCGGTACTGAAAAGGCAGCAAAGAAGGGACACTGCGAACTACCTGACATAATCAAGGGTACGGAGAATCGTATGAGACTGGGGGGGGCACACTGGGTCAGCCTCAGCATGCGAAATGACAGTGCTGCTGCAGTGAGCTACCATTATGCTCTCAGCTAGTTGTTTTAACCCGACTTCAGGCAGTGCATCAGAAATGTGCTCTAGGATGGTATCAGTCATTACACACGATATTACTGTGCTGAAGTGATTTTATCATGAGGGACAGTTGGTCTCATTCACTGCTGGGATCAGTGTGAGTGTAAACTGTGGGACTGATTTCACTTGTCACAGAATCACTGGGGACTTTTGACCAATGTCCAATAAATAACTAGTATTTTGGTGTGATTACACACAGAAATTGACATTTAAATTTGATTACATGGATTAATTGCAGGTAATGGTAAAACACTTAAAAAAAAAAAAAAAAAAAACAATGGACGCAATTTTATGCATTTATTCATGTAGTTATTCCACTCTGATTCAAAGGCTCAAGGCTGGGTCAGCGATTTAATAGCCAAAAATACTATAGAATTTATGGTTAAGGTTTTTTATCTCCTTCAGATTTTCTCTTCATTTTTTGTACCATCCTTCCCTAAAAATGCCACAAAACTTTGAAAAGTGCATTTTTGCGAATATCTCCAAAACTTCTCAAGTTGTCCATATACCCCCCATAAAAATGTTTCCCGTCGTCAAGGCTTGTGAGGTCACAAATTTGCAACAAGAAACCACCAACATTTTTTCCCCAAAGGTTTTATAACCATCCTGTTCAAACAACATTCTCTTTTTTCTTTTTACACAGCCAGAGAACAAAAAAGATTAAACATAATAAACTCCCAAACCTTTTGTACAGAGAAATCAAACTAAATGAAGAAAACGTCTCTTATATTAGTCCATGTTTTATCCTCTGAATCCACTCTTGCATTTGCCATTAAATTGGGAAGGGAGACACACTTGTGTCAACATGAGGCTCTCTGCGTTGTATGCAATGTCAATCAGTCCATTTCACTTGCCGGTTTTATCTGTTTTATATGGAATAGAAACCAGTAAGTTTAGGCCATTCAACAAGTAATCCAGTAATGTCTATGATAGTGTGTGCGTGTGTTCAAAGGTTATCAGTGTGAATGTGTCTGGAGTAGGCAAATCTAAATCAACTGTTTGTATGCATGTCTGAGTTTGTTAAGAGTCTCATAGATTAAGCCAGTCCGAATCCCTCTGAGCATTCCTGAATGGCCAACAGCAGCATATGTCTCAGCTTCTCATAGCTCTCATAGGCTGGGAGGTCCAGCTGGTTAAAGCTGCAGAAAGAGAAAGATCATTACAATTAAATTTTCACCATTTTTTTTCCTTTCAGGATTGTTATAGTTATTTATTATTGTATTTTATTTGTGAAATTCTTTAGTGTGTACCAGGTATGAGCAGATGGCAAGCGGTCAGTGGAGCGATCGTCACGGTGGATCTGGAACTTCTGGATGCCGTTCATGCCCTCCAGAGCAGCAAAACCCTGGAGGGGAACCTTGGACGTGCCGGTGACAAACTGTAGGAACTTGGCCCGGTCCGCCTGGTCAAAGGACCGCAAGGCCCTCCAGAACCACTGGATCTAAAGTTAAAAAAAAAAAAAAAAAAGAAAGAAAAGAAAGAAAAAGAACTTTTTGCATGACAAAAGGCGTTGGGATGTTTGTGTGTTCCAATACAATATTGTCTATGTTGTTTTTCTGTCCAGGAGAACAGTTATAAGACCAGTGTCTAAGATTTAGTGGCATCTAGCACTGAGGTTGCAGATTGTAACCAACTGAATACCCCTCCCCTCACCCCTGCCTTTCTGAGCATGTAAGAAAACCTATGGTGGCCCTCAGGTAACAAAAAAACGCAAAAGGCTCTCTCTAGACGCAGTGTTTGGTTTGTCTGTTCTGGGCTATTGTAGAAACGTGGTGGTGAAAAATGGCAGGCTTAGCGGTAGAGGACCGACTCCCTATGTAGATATGAAGAGCTCATTCTAAGCTAACGAAAACACAACAATTGTTAGTTTCAGTTAATTATGATTCTAATATTCCATTACTATCAATAGATCAACCTAACTGCTACACACTGGTCGTTTAAGGCTAGAAGCCCATTTGACTGTGTGTGTGTGTGTGTGTGTGTGTGTGTGGGGTGATGTGATCTCTCAACATAATCAGTTCTCTCACACACTTGTAGACGCAGGTAGGCATTTACATAATGCTGCGTGTGTTAACTCATTCATACCTGGATGGAGCTGGACTGGTATTTGTGATATTCAGTGTTGGCCTTTAGGTCATCAATGTCAATAGTGGGCAGGCCAGAGATGAGCAGCTCCAGCTCCTGCTCAGTGAAGATGGAGATCAGCCTCTTGGGGATGATCTCATAGAATCCCTCAAGGAAGGCTGCCAGCTGCTTGCGTATTGCACCTAAGAAACAAGTGAAAGTATTCACTCGGGGATCTTTCTGTACTAATGAGAAAATTCTTTATTAGGCATGCAACTAATCTTATGCTATCAATTAATTTGGTGGCTTTTCCCCCCCTAATTAAGTACCTGAAAATTCAAGGCTTTACTGAATTATGTATTTGAGTAGCAGCTGGAAGATGCTGCTTATGATAAATCAGCCATCTTACAGAGAGAAACACCACTGGCTCTCTGCTACATATTGATCAGACATTTAAGAATACTGCCACCTAGTGCTTTATTTGTGCATCACTGAGAATATCTGCCCTGAACATTTAAAATGACTTCTGTTGATTAAAAGAAATACATTAACCCATTTGCACGAACTGTTTTCGTTACAATTACCGGGTATTAAAACAGCCTCACTGCTTATGGGAAATTAAAGGGTTGGTGAAATAATCACAGTCTCACCTGTCATCTTCATCTGGCATACCAGGTGCACATACTCCTTTTTGTTTTCCTCTGTGACCAGGATATTGGCTCCATTTGGCTTGAGGTCTCTCACTTCACACACCCCAAACTCCTGGACCTACACGCACGGGGCACATGAACAATCTCACCGTCGCATGTCTTGCAGAGTTTCAGCTTAATATTTTTACTGCCATGGACAGATGGTATCCATTTACAGTTATTTTAATGCCATCATATTTCAAATTACACTTTTGCAGCACTTATTTTATAAGAACATAAACCATGTGGGAATCAAGCCCTAGAGGCCCAATCCCAATGGCAACAGTAAAGGCAAAGATAGTGTAGGAGAATCAATTTTCCACTTGAAGCTAATTGGAACATTTAGAGACCAGACACCAACCTCTGTGCTGAATGTCAGCTCATAGCCCAGTGTAGACACATCATTCTCCAACAGGTATACCAAGCCCTGGAAGAACGGATAGTCCTCGCTCTCCATGTCTGTGTACCTGGGAATACCACAGAAACATATATTCAAGGAAAAGAATGCAAAATATAGCTAACCAGCTCTCTGGTTTCCACTGCATTTACTGTAGCAATCAATATGGATTGGTTTGTTGAAGTTATTGATGTAGTTGGAACATGTCTTGAGCAATAAGGTTACTTGATTCTGACTGCCAGTAAAACAAATACCTGACACTCTTGCCCAGGATGTGCTTGTAGAAGCTGCGGGTGAAGTAGCACTCCAATAACCGGTTATCATAGACTGCCTTGGCCACCACGCGACCCACAAACTTGAAGTAGCTGAGGTGGTTGGGGTTGCAGTGAGATGACGGGTTGATGGTATAGGTGACACGGTCACCTGGCGAAGTGCGGAACAGGGCATACATGGGGTTGAACATCTCCCGGGAGATGATCATATACCATTCCCTCAGCAGGCCACCAGCATCCTGGCCCTCCTCCCCTTCAAACACAATGTACCTGTAATGGAAAAGGAGCAAAGTATGACTCAGGTTGAGTGGTTCTGAATTGAGAGGACATGCAAGTGGATAGAGGGGCAATGGAGCCTTACAGCCTATTTTTCATGTCCTCTGGGCTCTTGCGATGCAGCTCCCTGTAGGAGTCCTCAAACACATGATCTCTCCTCACATGCACAGCCATGTCCTCCTTCCTCAGGCCCTCATCCAGACGCTCTAACTCCTGGCGGAAGTACCTGCAGTGATGGCCAGAAAGACCAGAGGGGTCAGTAATTTAAACAGCCAATAATTGTCTATTAGACAGTGTAAAACAGGAGTGCAAGATAATCCCCCTTACTTCCTCTTAACATCAAAGTCCAGGATGCGTATGTAGTCAACCAGTACTGCAAAAGGCCCATCAGCCAAGTGAGTGGTGGACTGGCGCAGAATCTGGTTAAGCACTGTGCGGTGAGTTTCTAAAAACGAAGAAGATTGAGTCTTGTTATACACTATTCTACACATCAGAACAAAACTTTATCATTGTCCTTAGTGAAATCTTTCAGGCTCACCAGCAAAACGGAGGAACTTCTGGGTGTCCGGTGGCAGGTTTGAAGAGATGTGCATGGAGGATGGTTCCCTGGAAAAGAACGGGTCTAGGGATGAAGGTGTGGCAGGTGTAAGGGGTGCTGGGGACAGTGGTGGAGGCTCATCTTTGATGTGAGAAAGCTGGCTCTCCCGGGTGTCCCTCACAGGAGGCTTGCTCTCTCGCTCTGTGGCATGGACTAGGAAGAAGGCCTCCACAGCAGGCTGGAGAACTGAGAAAATAGAAAATATCATTAAGGGAACACATAACTTAACCACGCTCCTTCAACAGACATAAATACAACATAAAAATCACACATAGCATAGAGAAATGCATTTCTTAAGAGGGATTCCACCTACCCAGTACAGCATGCTGGTCATGGGACTCCTCTAGCTCTTTCAGGCACTCCCCAAGCATGTCCCATAGTTCATCCAACAACAGCTGCTCACTAAGGAGAGGGAGGTCTGGCAGTCTCTCCTCACTCTCTGACTGGCCATTTCCTTCCTCATCTAAAAAGAGATTTCTATTATACACTGAACCACTGCATCAGTTGTGCTTTCATCGAATATGCCTGCTAGTAGACAAAACAATGTTTTTTGTTAAAAGGACTGCTCAAGTGTTGATTAACAAAGCCCATATTTGTCTATTAATATTAAAATTGCCTGAGTTATTACTTTTGGTCCCTGTGTATTAGATGCAATTAATCACAATCATGAAACATGTCAACCCTCTCCTTTAAAACTAAAGATAAACCACATAACTGTAATATTTAAACCCAATTTCAATTCAGCTCTTCAGCAATTGATAAATCATTGTATTGGGATGTTTTTAATGACCACTGTACCTTGTCAACTCTGTAAAGTGTAACCAATAAATTATATAATTTGTAACTGATCGATTGAAACTCACTGTGCAACTGTTTAACTAAAATTCCAGGGAAAAATCCAAAAGGATTATATCAGAAGGGTTCTCACTGGATTTGGGGGGCATTTACTGAAGAAAACACAGCGAATCAGCAGGTATTTAAATCGTAATTAGCAGTTTGAACAGTTTTCAAGTGCGTCATACCCAGAGGCGCAGGGTCCTGCTCTAGAGGAGAAGGCTGGTCCACATCCATTGGAGAGTCGTCTCTCTGGGCTGCCTGGGCTTCTGACATTGATTGCACTTCAGACTACAGAAAACAAACCAGGAAGGACCAGAGAGGCAGAGACAGAGGATGAACACCAGGCAGAAAAAACATGGCAGAATTAATTATTAACGTAACAGTTTTCTTTTTCATGGTATTCCATCATGACTGATACTGCCATGCAAAATGACATTCTCATGATCCACTGAGAGAGGAGTGTTACTGGGACAGAGTAGGGAAGGAGGGAATGCCAAAAGCATGAAGCCATGTCAGCCAGCAAACACACAGCTTCAGTGGTATAGATCAAACAGTTTGGAGCAGGCAGCACATTCACACAGAGATCATTTCCACAGTAGAGTATGTCAATGCAGAGACACTGATGTAGAATGCAGTGGATCACTAGCACATCTCTCCTTCTGTTGGGGCTGTCAGTGTTCATCATGGAAGCAGTGTAACCATTGTCACTATGCATAAACCACTTGAGGTAGCAGGCTGTAGGCTGACTGCACACTGCATTATGTTGTTCAAGGATAATTCAATGCATTACAATATAAAAGGCCAACTATGGTCAATTTTTTCAAAATATGACAGATATGCATCACAAGTAATGGATTAGCTTATGAATTTCCAAAATTCACAAAGCCAGGAGAGGCAGAGTCGAATTAGGCTTGATGCATGTCAGTAGCTATTAGCCATTTCATAGCATTTATCTTGATGACCACCACAGTAATTTTGAAGTTACTATGCTGTGATGGTCATACTATGAAGTCAATGTTCTTTTTTTTCATCTTTCAAATGGTCTCCTAAAATAAGTGTGTGCAGTGTGTGAGTAAGAGTATGCCTGCTGTCAGTGTAGCCCATGCTAACCGTGGCAGCAGCAGCCGTGCCAGCAGGGGGGGCAGCACCAGTGGGAGCATGGGGGGCTGCCACTGAGGATCCGGCAGCGGCAGCGACGGCGGCAGAGGCAGAAGAGGCGGTGGGTGGGGGGGCCTGTTGGAGACGGCGTGCCCGCTGACCCTCTCTCACCATCTGGATGATGGCGTCAGCTTCAGCTTCCAGCTGACGCACCGCAGCCTGGATGCTGCTGGCTGATCCCAAACTGGTGGAGCCTGGCCATTCAGAGAGGGAGGAAAGGCGTTTCATCACTAGATAGAGCATCAGGATATTGTATGCATACATCAAGAATATGTACTGTGTATGTAACATCATCTTACCCAATCGCCCTGTCTGTTTGGCTTTCTTGTTGGCACGCCGTGTGTCCTCACGGAGCTGGATAATGACCTGCAGCACTCGCAAGAAAAACTTCTGCGTCGAGGTCTTGGAGGTTAGTGAGCTCATACATGGAAGCTGTAGTTCACGTCCCCCGAGTGTGCGCTTCTGTGCAGCTACAATCACCACGCTCTCTGACCCATCAAACCTGTGCCCCAACCAACAAATGCATACAAGGTAAAGGAAATTGTAGTTTTGAGAAACTAACCTTTATGTTAAAGCAGATATCATAATTAAATACTGTAATATAACTTGGGATAATTTAATTAGTTTAGATTAAACAGTCAGTCTGCCAGTCCCTGTTACAAGCCCAGTGACATTAGGTTGTGTGTTGACATCCTGGTATCAATGGGCAGCCCAAAGTCATAACTAGCTAACCTGCTGGTCATCTTGCCCTTGAGTCTGGCTGAGATGGAGGAATCCTCAGGAGGAGCATCCGGGGAATGCGAATCAGCTTGTGCCCGTCTCTGCTGCTCCAAGTTGTACTCTCTAAGTTCGGCCAGTAATGTGCCTAAGAGAGGGGAAATGTTCAAATTGTTATATAAAGAAAAAAAAACAAACTATTTTCTTAAATAGGATGAAAACTGGCATCTGTATAGTTCCCCAGCACTAACCGATCTGTTTGCAAAGAGTGTATCCGAGGTGTCTAGCTCCACTGAGCAGGAGTCTGAGTACAGTGTCTCTGGTGGCACTGTCTCCTCTTGATAGCTGCAGCAGAATGTTAGCTGCATCCTCCAGACCCTCCTCTGAACATGAGTGAGACGTCAACACCTTTTTAGGAGAAGGAAAAGAGTTGTTTTTGAGAAAACATTTCAGGGATTATTAATCAAGTTGCAGAAAGGTTTAAGAAACACAAAAAGATCAATTGGCCTTTGTTGAAAAGAGTGAACGGGAGTAAATGATTGTTAAGGAATACTAACTGTTCATGTCACAGTCCAACTGTGTCTGAGACAAAATTCGCTTAAGACTGTCAATATAATGGGTCACTAATGATTGGACTAATTGATCCGTCTTGCTACGAAATGCGCACATGTCCAGGCTGCAAGACCTGTGGCTACTCCAAGTTCAAGAAAATACTGCTGTTGTCGCTCCTCAAGTCTGAACAATCTCCTAGAAAGTTTCAGAAAAGCCACTCAATGCACATCTTCTTGTGGTTTAAACATTTATTTCTTCTTGTTTTTAATATAAATTAAGTTTGCTTGCTTGCTTACTAATGCAGACAGTTAGACTAAAAGAAGTCTTCAACTGATGGATGTCACAGTCCAGGTACCCATTAATACTCCATCCACCCACAAAACTTCCAACAGTGACATAAACTTTGATGCAAAACCATGCACAAAACATAGCCGTGTCAATTGGTAAGTGTGTTGAAGTAGATCAAAGCAAAGATATATGGTGGTGCGCCCGCAAGGCAGATGCAACTGACACCTTTTTTTTTACTACCGTAAAGCTTGTTGAATCAAAGATTTTCACGGAAAAACTCAAACAATTCACACATTTAAAGTAGTAAATGTTCAATGTTCAATGCAGCTAAAAGTAAACACGGTCCTCTACGTGGTTAGGAAAGCTCAGACATTTCTTCCAGAAACAAAAAAGTTAAGAGAAATTTGGGGTTTAAGGTCTTGGGGCTCATGCTTTGTTCAGCCCGTGCCCCTTATTTAAAAGGACATTTTAACAACTACTTAATATTTGTTCTGCAGATTTATGACTTATATCTTAGGCAACTCCTTTTTTAAATATTCAGAAAATACTGAATACAAGCCCAGAGCCATAAGCCAAATGTGTCTCTTGACTCAAATTTAAAATTTGGCTCTGCTCTTTATCATCATCATCTAAACTTAGATGACCCCTTAGTTTGCTAACTGGCTTGCCTCAACTGATACTGAGCAGACGTTATCAAGACAAATATCTTGGAAAAAACAAGTTTGATTCAAAGCGAAACTTTTCCATGAGCAGTAATGAAAATTTACACACATTTCGTGATGACAGTATGAGTGAGACCCTGTGAAAATTTTTCAACTTGTTTTTCCATACCTCCACAGAGAGTTGAAGCTGTTTCTCTGTGAGTCCAGTGGAGGCCATCTTGTTGTCACTCTCTGTACTGGAAGTAGTGCCCCTCTGTTTCCCTGTTTTGGCAAAACACCCCCAAAAATGGTCATCCTTATTTTCTAATACTTATTTACTAATCTCTTTTACACTGTAATGCCTAAATGAACTGATGAAATTTTATCTTGGAATAAATTGACACTACCTGTAGAAGTTGTTCCAGTGGACGTGGGTATAGAGATTGTTGTAGAGGATGTCTGGGAGACTGCTAGACTTGTCCCTGAGGATGTACCTTGGGCTGCAGCTCCTACAGAGGCCCCTGGGCCTGCTAAAGTGGGCTGGGTAGAGCCTACTGATGCCGTGACCTGTGTTGTGACTGGGGCTGTGGCTCCTGAGCTGGTTGCCGTAGTGGAGTTGGCAGCCTGTGGGGTGGGGTGTCCAGCAGGCACCTCGTTGGCCTTGTTGTCAGGCAGGGCAATGGATATGAGGGAGAGCAGACGCAGCAGCTTTTCAGTGAGCAAGGAGCTCCGTCTGATTACTGGGTGGGACAGCATGTTCATCAGCTGGCCTAGAGGGGAGGTCTCCAGGCTGAACTGGGCCCCCTCAGCCTCTGCACTTCCCCCCAGAGGCACTGTCTTCATAGAGGCTTTGCCCTTGCGGCTGACATTCATGTTGTCCAGCTTGACCAGCAGGTCCCAAAAATCGGTAGAGATACCCAGAGACTGGGGAGTAATGGCAGAAGAGCCCAAGGAATTCTGTGTGTTGGAGGCATTGGAGCTGGGGTTGCTTTGAGACTGTGAACCTGACCTGGAGCCCCCACCTCCACCCCCTCCCCCAGATGAGCCTGAACAAAGACGTGAGTCCAGGTCAGAAGATGATGCTGACAGATCCTTACAGCGCTGCTGGGTGAAGTGGCTGGGAAACACCTGCAGGGATAGACAAGAAACAAAAAGAACTTCAATTATAACTTAAGTGACTTTTTTTTTCTCCTACAGCATGGAATATACAATAGATGATATGGCAGATGTAGATGAAAATAGGAGGAACCTCACCTTAGCTAGCTGGATAAGTGTGTCCAATACGTGTCGACAGACCACTGGGGCAGCTTGTGGGTGGATGTGGACAGTGGAGCCTCCACCTCCAGCACACGTGACACCTGCAGCAGCACCTGAAACTCCTCCCAATGTTCCAGATCCTGTAGAACCCCCAGCTGAGTGCCGGTCAGCGTGCTTTCTACCTGAGGCCCGCTGAATCTGGAAAATGTTTGTCCGGCAGCCCAAGGCTGCATCCATAGAAACGGAGAGCCAGGAAAGCTGGCTGGAGCTGCGGGACTCCACCCTGTTCAGTAGCTCTAAGGAGGACGATGAGGATGAAGAAGAAGAAGAGGAGGATGAAGAGGAGAGGGAGGAGGTAGCCGAGCCTTTTCCTCCACAGCCTCCCTGGGTGCTCCTCTTGCCACGAGAGTCTTCTAGACGTGAGGTCTCCACACACACCTCACTTTCGCTGCTGCGTTGGAGGATGGATAACAGGCTGCGTATGACCCACCCACGTGTCTGAGAGTGGTAGCAGAGGTTCCTGAGCACGCGGTGTAAACGGCTGGTGTTAAGCTTCGGTTCATCCACAAAAAGCAAAACCAGCAAGCAGGACAAGGCCTCGTGGTCCAGCAGCAGTCGACCGCGCAGACGCAACAAGGAGTCCACGCTAGAACTGGATGGTCTGAGGAAGCAAAAGGAAAACAAATTGAGTTTGTCGCCTGTCAAAGTGGTTGATCAAGACTACCTAGAACATTTTCAATAACAAAAGTCAAAAACTTCTTAAATCCCTCATACATATATATATACTTTAACATTAAATAAAAAAATTAAAAAAAAAAAGCAGAAATTTTGGATTCTCAAAACTGAATAACTTTTCTCTCACCTGTGGTTTGTTCCTCCCCCCATCTGAAACGTGCCTCCTCTCTGCACAGCCAGCCGGGTGTACTGGACGCCACGATTGCTCCCTAACCGACTGGTGAAGGCTGGTGAGCGCAAGATGGCTGATAGGGCTGAAGATGAGCTATGACCAAACAGCCTCTCATGCATCAGTTGCCTCTGGCGTGCCTCTTGCTCTCTACGCAACGCAGCTGCTTCAGCAGCAATGTCTGGGGGCATGACAGCCAACACACTGTCCTCCATGTCCTCCAGGACACTACGCCGGAGCTCTGAGGGCAGCGTCTGGATGAAGGTGACTGGATCCAAAGGCGTGTCTCCCTGTGGAGGCTGCTGGGCTAGCTCCCTGCGCTGCTGCTCTGCCCGTTGCTGGGCAAGAACCTAAGATTACCAACAGCATGCTTAGTTCAAAGAACTGTTTATCTGACTACTTTAGTAATTTGCTTGCGATTCATAATATCTTTTCCCCAGTTGGAAGATCTAAAAATAAACATTTTGTCTATTCTAATCTGTTATTATTCCTGAGAAGAGTCTCTCACCTCTTCCTGGATGGCAGGTGGCAAGGCTGCCAGGAACTCAGGGCTGACCTCTGTTACCCCTGGTCCTCCCAGTACAGGTGCAGTAGAGGAAGGCATGGTGGTGGCAGGAGGAGGACGGGAGGGTGGTCTGATGCCAAGCTGATTTTGCAGCACCTCTCGACGGATGTCCTCAGGAAGAGCTGCCAGGAAAGAGGGATCCACACCCTCTGGCAGACTGATGCCTGCCAAAACAGAAACATAATAACCATTGTGAGGTGTAATATTGTATTAAAAATATTAAAAACTGCAGCAAAAGTATGGTAGAAATTCATTTTACCTGCAAGTGGATCCTCCTCGTCATTGCTGGTGGATGGAAGGGGCTCTTCCTGTATGGCCTGAGACTGGCTGTCAGCACTATCACTCCTTGGCATCGTTTCCCCAGGGGATGACACAGAAGTGGAGCTGTAAACATAAGATTAAAAAAAAAAAACGGTTATCATCAGTCAGCAAAAATTTGTGTGATGATATACTTAGCTGATTATACAGTGTCAAACTTAGTTGAATGGGCTTACAATCCTAAGAGAAGATTTAACTCAACTATGAAATAGTTTTGTTTTGGCAAAGTGCTTGTTAGAAGAACAAATGAACCAACTATTCTTAAAACCAGTCAAAAGGGATACAAAAATGCATTTCACAAAATACCTTAAACTGAGTTGATGCACAAATTCTGAAAACTGAATGTTAACTGAAATGGGGCAAAAGAAGCTGATGGGAAACAGATTTCAACTCCAATTTATTTCCTTTGTTTTGTATAGGACAAACACATGAAAAGGGGGTTGGCATTTTACACAACCTGTAACTTTCCATATATACATTTATGGTTATTTGACCAAGAGAAAAAAAGGGCACATGATACTGCTTTTTAGATTAGATTAGATTTGGTTAGAATTGATACTCCAAGCTACACACCCAGTCTCTGCATCTGTCTGCCTGTCAGTCAGCCCACTCTCCCCACTACCAGAAAGCTCCTGAGACAGCTGGGTGGTCTGGGCAGGGTTGGGAGCAACTTCTTCCTGAGTGGCAGAGGCAGGGCTGCTGGTATCCATGGGTGACCCTTCCAGTTGTGACACACCCACTACTGCAGGCTCTGAGGTCTCCACAATGTCTGGACTTAGGGAGGCTGAAAAAAAGGAAATAAAAACACAGTGAAGGTAAGGGATAGAAAATTAGGTAACATACTGTAGTAAAATTCCTTGGGTGATTGATTTGTATTTCACAGTGTCCTAGCTACAACCAGGATCGACATCATCATTTACATTAAAGATGTGTGTCCTTACTGTTGGCCAGTCTGTATAAAGAGAGTTTTCAAAGTTAATCTACCTTCCCTGCCTTCATCCAACGCTCCTCCTCCTCCTCCTCCTCCTCCGACTCTCTCACCAATTGTGGGTGCTGGGGACATTTCCATCTGAGATGCCTCCGCTTCACTGTTTGGTCTTTCAGCTGCCGACAAGGGTGGAAGGCCTGCCCCTGCCAGAGCAGCCAGTGAGCTGGCATGCGACTCAGCCAGAAGCAGGTCAGCAATTGGCTGGTGGACCTGCTGACTGATCGCAGTCTCCAGGGAGACTAGAGCCTGTTCATGAGGCGCAGGTGTGGTGGGAGTGACCTCTCCAGATGGGGGAGCAGTGAGGAAGCCCTCTGAGACCCTGGGTGGGTCCAGACATGACACTGTACCACCCTGAGCCTGCTCTCCCTCTGCAAAATCCAGAGAGAAAACGTATGTGAAGACAAAGATATAGTTTCTAGACATTCTTGACAGAAACAAAACCTTACTTATCTTTATTTTTTCAGTGACTAAACATAATTACAAGGTTTAAAAAAAGTAAAATACTCATTCTGAAAATACTACTCCATAGTTGTTGCAAGTGACTACCTTTACTAATACTTAAATTATTAAATAGGCCATTACAATATTTAAACAATCATAGAAAACAAACATTTTCTCTATACACAATTGCAGCCCAAACTTAACAGAACATCATTTTCTACAGAGATGCCAATAGCCTCTGCTGAGGAAGGCAGTAAGTTGTATAGTTATCTCCTAAACGGGGTGCATAATCCTGATCCCCAACAACAACACAACTTACTACCTCACCACAGCACAGCCGACTGCAGAAAAACACCGAATTACAAGCTACACATGAAGCAACATTGTACACCTGAGATATAATGTAAATATCTGGAATCGGGTGCTTAAGACAGCAATGTAGGATCCGATATTTTCAGTCTGATAATTATCTGAGCTATTTGCAGGTTAAGAATGGATCTCCTTTGCAGCAGATGAAGATGCTGAGCTGGTATGGCGTTGCCATAAGAAAGACAGTAGACTGTATAGTTATCTCCCAGATCTGGTGTGATCCTAAAACTATACAAACTACTACCTCATCCCACAGCACGCTTTGTTGGCAGCTTGCCTCTGAGTGCCCATCACTGAGATGTGTCCATTTCAGACAGGTCCAGGACTTTGAACATTGACCAAAAAAAACAAAAATAAAGCAAAACAAAAAAAAAAATCTATACAAATGTCAGTACCTGCAGTGTTCTCTGCACCATTAACTGTCCCCAATCCAGAGCCCTATGGACAAAAACAGATGACATTAGCTAAACGTTAATATAACTGCTAAAAGGTGCATACACTTCTATGTTTGAAAACTCCCTTCAACACAGCCAACAAATGTATTATTTGCCAACCTGCATGCTCTGTTCCCTGGCTTGTTCTGCTACAGAAGCCCTCCTCTCATTCTGCTTAGACTCCTCCTCCTCAGCCAGCTGCCTCCTTCTCTTCTCCCTACGCTCTTCCAGCTCCTCATCTCGCAGACTCTCTAGATGCTGCAAGATAGGCACCTTCACCACTGAAAGCAAACACAGATTTCAGAATTCATCCTTTGTTGTGGCTGTAATTTAAAAAGGTGCAAGACGTCAGCAAGTCACAGTTAATGGTTAGGATATTAAACATGGTGCACTGATTTAAATCAGTAAAAACAGTTTTTACTGTTCATGAATTGGGAAGAAATTTAAGATTAATGTGGGATTAAATTATATCATTCACTCCAATTGATTCTCTTTGTGAATCCCTACCCTTGATTCTGTCATTATTGTCAACAAAATGAAAGTTCTCGTGTCCTGCTCCTACTGCCGTGGTTAGTAATAAATTACACCAAGGAAGAGTGAATATGTTACAAAAAAAAACAAAAAACCTTACTATGAACTGCAAGTGTTGTCATGGTTTGTGTTTTCTCAGAAAACCTGCTGAACCCTATATCAATTCAAGTACTTGACTAAAAAGCAGGTCTTCAGACTGTCTGAATTACTTATGATGTTTAATTATCAAGTATACATAGTAAAAAATGTATGCATACTGCACTCAGGGATGTCTCCCTTTCTATTAGACAGCCATGCTTTTGGTCACAACTTTCAGAGCATTACAGGATTTCATTTTCAACAAGTAAGACTGGAACCAAGATGTAATTGTAGTTCTTAAAAATGTGTAATAAAGTGCAGAGAGCTGAGTGAATACTTCCAACTACTTGGCCATCAGATCCAAATTATTACTGATTAAATTCACAAAAATGTAGATATTTACTGAAAGCAACAGTAGCCTACCTCAAAATATTGTCACATAATCAATATTGAGGTACATGATCATAAAGCAATTTAGTGATAAAATCAAATTAATCTTCATGAGTTTCCAGTCTTGAACTAACCTACCTGCTACACAGTCATGCATACTCTCGGCATCCAGCACTTTACACTCATCTGTCCATCTGGTTAAGGCAGTCGGAATACTAGAGAGGGTGCCTAGAGAGACAGAAAGAACAAACATGTTAGGAATTCAGGGTAATACTAAACCTAAAGACCATTATATTAACGACAAACCATAGTAATTCTCACCTGCTTGTCCCCCAGTACTGCTCTGCTCGTGGAAAAAGTCATCCAACAACTCGTCATCAGAACGAGCGATGATGTGCACATCCTCATTTCCAACCAAAAGGCGGGCACGACCACGGGACTGCAGAGGCAGAGAGCTGGACAGCTGTAAAATGTCTGCTGCAGCACTGGGGCCCAACAATCTAAAGAAGGGAGTAGTGAAGGAAAAGACATTTTGATTAGAAATATCACTCAAAGAAAGCACACATTGCAAAACAGATGTGCTGTTTAAAACAGCCATCAAAAAAAATGCTTTCACCTTTGCAAGATGAGTGGTGGGTTGGGCTGGCGATTGCCAGGGTAGTGGACGTGGATGGTGTGTCCACTATTGGCTGTGAGCTGGCGCAGTGTCCGCTGGCTGCGACCCATGCCCTGTGCTAGGCGGCTGCTAGTGCCTGCCACACCTAGTGTGAGGGAACCGTGGTCAGCATGGCGCACCATAAGTGGGTGGGAGCTGGGGATGTTGCCTGGGGAGGGAGGGATGTCAGCTGATGGAAAAATAACAGAACAGTAGGCAGACATTAGATGGACTTAGATGAGATGGTACATAAGATGGACTTCATTGCAAACCAATTTCTTAAATGACTCAAATTGAAACTGTGGGAGAAAAATTGGCAAAAATTCCGACAAATAATACATTTACCTGAGTAATTGACAGTACTAAATGACACTGCTTACCGTTGTTGGAGAACATGTTGTCAAACTCTATGATGAGGTCATCATCCCTGTCAAACCTTTCGAAGCGGATGTGTGGTGCAGCATTAATGTCAGGGAAGTCCTCGTCCAACTCCATTTCTGAACCTTCATCATCATCATCCTCATCTCCTTCTTCATCATCCTTGAGGGAAAAGTAGCAGCCATGAGTCTTAAGAATAAGCAACAATTAGGACTTGTTTACTTAACTTGATTGCATTAACCCATACCTGATCCTCCTCCTCCTCCTCTTCCTCCTCCTCCTCTTCATCCTGGCTGTCTTCATCATCATTGCTGCCACTAGAATCTTCCTCCTGTGTGTGTTCCTCATCCTCTGGTTCCAGGATGTTCATGGAGTCTGATGGAAAGAGAAACACACAGTCCCTTACAAGAAGATCTTATAAAGTAAGAAACTGTCAGTAAGAACACTCAGGTCAAATTGTATTTGCAGTATATAGCCAAAAATCACAAATCTCAAATTTGCCTCAAGCGGCTTAATTTGTACAGCATTAAAACACCCTTTGTCATTAGACCCCTGAATCGGATAAGGGAAAACTCCCCCCCCCCCCAAAAAAAATGGAAGTCACAACAACCGTGAGGTTATTTATCATGATAAACACATAATGTTCTGATGTGTCAATGTCTTACCTTCCCGGTTGGCCTGAAGAGTAGATGCCTGGCTAATATTGGAGGGGGCTTCATCCATCAACACATCCTCTTGCGATTCATCTTCACCGCTGCGTCCCACTGATTGACAGAACAGACTGCTAGTGATACACTTGTTGTTTATTTGCCTGTGTGCAATACAAGGAGTACTCGCACTCTGGAATCACATATGATAAAAAGCATAAAATCAAAGGGAGCTATGATTCCATTATGCAGGCACTCTGTTATTTTGTTTTTTTTTTTTTTAAATCCAGCACCTATCCCACTGAAGGTTAGGGGCTGTGCACACAACTATCCTAACCTTGCCTGTTTACCGTCTACCCTTGTTGTCCCTTCCTAAATTATTTCAGTGGCTTACCTATAATTGTGCTGTTGACAGTGCCAGCATCTCTCTCCAGCAGCTCATCAATCAGATCCACCAACTCATTTTCTACCTAAGCATAGAAAATGATATGCAAGAAGAAATGATTGCAACACCTTGGAGATAAAATATCTATCTTTGGTCACACCCACTTTTATGTTATGGCCAGTAATGACAGAGGTTACAGATAAGGTAATGTTGTGAAATACTATTTGTATTATGTGAGTATTGAGTATAGCATGAGTATTATGCGTAATACAACGTCAATCACCTGCATAGCCTGTGTGCTGAGAACCTCTGGCTGACCAGCAATGACAACAGTGTCTCCCTCGGCCTCTCCATCCATCAGGTCGCTGTCTGTACCCTGCACCCTGTGGTTGCCTTCCACTGGCTCTGCCTCACCAGACTCTCCTGAAATAGATGTCATATCAGCAACAGAGATATTTGGAATCACTGGATGTAGAGTTTTAAAATACCTCATCTTCTCATGTCGATACCTTGGTCCTGAGTGTTGCTGTTGCTGTCTCTGGCAGTGCCCACGGTATCATTTTCAGCTTTGTTCTTGCTGGATCCTCCTTTGCCCCCAAAAAGACTGCTGGGCTGGTTAACAATGCGGGATAGAGTCTCCAGAGGCTTCAGGGCAGCATTCACTGTGTTGGCCATGTTGGGACTATACCAAATGATGTAAGGGAAGAATATGGAGTCAATTCATACTGACATACATACTTTTTTTTTGCATAGCCAACCTGCCTCGAAATAGAACTACTCAAGTTTAACATTGTTTGCTATTTTTGAATTATCTGGTTTACTATCTTATAATCTGTGATCAAGGAAAGAAAGGGTCACCAACAACCACAGTCAGCCCTGGTTTTAGGTTGCAATGATGACCTATCCAGGTTTAAATTGAGGTGTGTAAAGTTGAAGGTTCCCTTTAGAGATTTAGACCACTAGTAATGCTATGGAGCCCATTTTGTTTATCTAATGCACGTGTGCACGGTGCTCATTTGGTACACAGTCCAGCCAATGGGGACACACTATTTCACTGATCTACAGGTGGCAGTAATATGCAAAGATATGCAGCAATTCGCCAAAAAGACAGGGACGAACGAGACTGCAAACTAGTAAACATGAATGTAAAGTACTAATAAAAAAGGCTTGAGTGTTTTATTAGGACGGAAATGCAATTGCCACTTTTGTTACACCTCAAGGACACATTGTTTCGGTGAGTAACACTGAATATAAACACAACCTTTGTTGCCTACAAGAGGGCCACAGGGCCCCTTTAACTGGCTAATCCATAAATCAAACTGTGTGAAAAAGGCCCCCAGTTTAATACCAACCAAATTGCAAAGCAATATGCAATTTAAATCAATATGGTGTCATCATGTACCTGGACAAATCCAAGCTGTGAGGCACACGGGCCAAGTCGTTAACCAGTCCTTTCTTGAGAAAGAGCCTTATGATATTGTTCATGCCATTGTGTTGTGTCTTGGCTGCTGCAGTGCTATAGAAACTGGACGTGGAGGGACATGATTCCATGATAGTGCTTATGATGCACATCACTGCCTGAAGCCTGTGAAATAGATGTGTCAGGTCAAACATTGGGAATGTGAATACGAGTTTGCAAAGATCCGTATAAATTACCAACCAACCAATATAAGGTTGGTTTACATGTTTTTAATGCTGTTTACCTGGCATGTTTTTCTGTGCCTTCTGCCATTGCTAGTGCCCGGCTAAGGGCAGCCTTCACCTCATTGACTAGGGCCACCTGGGCATCAGTGCCTGTGCCAGCAGCTGCCAGGCTGGCTAGGAAGAGACGTGCCAAGGCTGGGGTGTCCTTGTCCTCTGAATTCTGGGTGTGGGGCAGCAAGTGGTCGAGCACAAAGGCTAGAACACTGCAATCCTGTTAGGATGCAGGTCAAAATGGGTTAAGAGGAAAATTTTACATTAAAGACATGACAATACAGAGGTGTGAAGGGCTGACAAGATTTTAACTACCAACCTCCTTAATAAGCTCAGACTGTCCAGCAGTGTAGCAGTAGGAGGCAATTAACGTGGCAATACCCACATAGGAGCGCACCAGTTCAGCCAGCAGTCTCAGGATGGTGGAGGTAGGCATTAGAGGCTTGCTTGCCTTTACTTTAGCTGCTTTACCCTCATCTGAGCTGGTACCCTTCTCTCCCTCCTGTTCTTTCTTCTCCTCCCGCATCTCTTCTGGTGTGGAGGCTGAGGGAAAACAGAATTATAGGATACACATATCATGTTCACTTCACACACTAAAATGTGGGACTGTCTTGCATAAATAAACAGTTCGACTCAAGCCAAAGTTAGGTCTTTAAAAACAAATGTTACACCTGTTCTGGGGCACATTTAAGCTGTTTTGTGGTTTATTTTGGGCTGAAAATACAAAAATCTTAGTAAGGCAAATAACAATGAACACATCAGAGCAATGTTCTGCAGTATTCTTTGAAATGGGTATTTTCATCTAATCATTTGATTAATTCATTGGTGAGCTAAAACAGTTGAATTAGATTGGGTGACTTTGTCTGCTACACTTTTAAAATACAGACTTTTTACCATTTCATACACTGCTTTGCTATAAATGACACTAATGGCAACAACAAAGCTATCAGACTGACAGCTAATCAAATTATGTGAGGAGAGATAACCGCAGATACTCTTATCTCTCCTGTTTATATGTGTAGTTACTTTGCAGTTGTATGGTTTGAGTCTCACCTTCTCCTTGTGGTGTGCCAGACTGAGAAGACTCAGCCACACCTCCATCAGCAGCAAACACTTGAGTCTGAGAGAAAGAGACACGGCTCTATTATTAAATGAGAAGATGACACATTTCACTTTTCAATGCACAAGCTAAAAGGGACTACTTGTCATTTAGACTCACATTGATATGGAATGCAGACTGGGAGTCAAAGTCGCTGCCTTGCCGGGTGAGTCGGTACTGCTGGTAAACGTCATCACCAACATCCTGCAATATCTGGCATAGGTCTTGACCACCAGGTACCGCTGCTGCACGTTCTTCTGGACGCTCAGCTGTGCCACACACAAAAGCACACGTTTAGCTGAAATGTTCAAATGACTATTTCCATTCAAATTACGCATACACCCTTCAAATAGACACTTTTTGGGATCTTAATAGCATGTCTTACGTTCTTCAGGAGCATGGTAGGCAGCCAAAGCATTGAGCATGTCATAGATGACCTCCTTGATAGTGTCAGGGATAGGAGGTAAGGGGGAGAGTTTCAGAGGAGTGGTCTTCACCAACTGCACTGCATTTGGCCCCTTAATTCGAAGGTTCTCGAACTCATCATCAGATGCTTTAAAAAAAAAAAAAGAAAAAAAAAAAAGAAAAAGATTTGAGTATGAGCTTATTGGGGTTAAAAAAAATTGAGACACAACCGAATAGCTACATAAATCTGTAAGAGCAATTCAGTAGTAACTTCAAATCTAATTAAGTTACTACATCTACTACAGCTAAAGCCTACCAAAAGCTTGCACACTCACCAGTGCCAGCTCCACGTGGTGCAGGCAGAGCAATGCGGACACAATTGCTGGCGGTTTCAGCAAAGCATTCAGGGTTACGGCATGCGGCAGGGCCCAGGACACGAAGAATATAATTGATTTCTCTGGAACCAAGGCTGCCTGACACCACTCCTGAGGTGGTACTGCCTGCTCCACTGGTCACAGCTGACCTCACCACCTATGGCAACATATTGTCAAGGAATTTTTTTTATGTTACCATCTCAACTTAGTAGTATTCAGAAAATGCCATATTCAGCAAAAACAAACAGGTGATGACAGGCAACAGTATCTTCATATCCTATGAGCTCTGTTTAAGCAGTATGAGAATAGAATAACCTTTTCCATGGTGTGCCGCAGTGTAGCTGGATCTTCTATGATGTGTCTGAACAGCAAAGTAACAAGTGGAGTGAAGCCATTGAAACCGGAGCTCTGCGTCAGCCCAAGAATCATCCGTGTGCTCTTCAACTCAGCAAACATCATAGCATAGTGATGATTACGTGTCAGGCGTAAACAGAGACGCAGTGTGGCATGGAGGGTGTCTGGGTCCACAGGAACACTTATCATACTGACACAGGCCCGAATAAGAACAGTGGTCATGTCCTCAGTAAGGCCTTGTACAACAATATCGGAGCCCTGAGAATAATCAGACTCCAGGGTAGATGAGGTGCCAGAGGTGGTTTCCTTCAGCTGGCTGGAATCCTCTTTAGGAGCACTCATCTCCACTGCTGCCCCTGAGTCTAGGTCAGTATGGGTTTCCTCCGCTTTGCTCCTGTCTGCCTCTTCTCTCTCCGAGTCAGTAATGCTACCACTCTTGGCAGGCTTGGGCATGCGAGGCACTCTCTGGACAGTCAACATCACTGGCCTCCTGTTACCAGTCTCCTCGTTTACCTGCCCGAGAGTGTGGATTTAATCAAAGGAACCCAGAAAACTCTACTAAACATAATTAACCATGAAATGAAATTCATAGGTTTTTAAAAAAATATTCTCTGTGTTCTCTTGCAGTGGAGAAAAATCTTTAAATATATGTATATACCTGCACCATGGTGTTAAACTGCACAGTGTATCTCCGGCGTCCAGCTGTGAAGCGGACACTGCTCTCCCCAGCCCTCCATGCTGAGTCAATGGTACTGTTGTTTGATGCACTGTAGCTGCACCAACGGCCAGAGCGGTCATCAAACCATCGCCAGTTATTCCCATTGGGCTGCAGATACTTATTGAAACCAGGAGAGAATTCACTAATTGTACAAAAAAGGTGCACAAAATAACACCGATACCTAACAATGTAATGCACAGTTTATTGCCATTAAGTATCGACGTGCTGTCCAGTAAAAACATACAAAAAGTATCGTTTTTTTTAATCCTCTTCCAACATGGTTGTCTATACCTGTACTTTTAAGTAGCTCTAACTTTTTATGTATAATACTTTTGTAATCTGTATCTCTGGCTTAGTTTTGCAAGGTTGACTTGTACCTTGTTCATTTGTTCTCTGCGCTTTGAAGAGACTGCCATCTTCTCATAGAAGTCAATGATCAACAGTACTGGTGTGATCCATCTGCAGAAGAAGTAAGTCATTTTATATACTAAATACAAAGTCATAAACGTTAGATCTCATAATGAAAAACTGGTGTAACATTTACAAGTGCCAAGGGTATGTAAGGCTGTGCAAAACTCACTTTGGTGTCTGGATGTCTTTCTGTTCTTTAGCAGCCTGCAAACAGGGCTGCACAACTTCAAGCAGTTTAATCAGCAAATCAAGAATCCCACTGTTCTCTACCACTCTGGCACCCAACAGCTTCAGTTCCTTTCAAAACAGAAAACAATGAATGACTTTTTGGAATTTTTAGATGAACAATGACAGAAAATGATTTCATCCTCTACGAGTGAACATTAAGGCTAGAACTTTCATTGTGTTTCTCTTACCTCAAAGAGCAACGTGAGAAGCAGAATTCGTGTTGCCAGCTTGGAGGCCTGGGGCAATGTGGCCATCTGTCTGGTCCATTCAGACACCGTCTTTGTGTCACTGGTTGTCAGGGGCTCTGCCGCCTTTATCAGTATGTCTGCTGCCTCCCACACCTAAACAACAATAACACAATCAGTCTGGTAAAAACATGCCTCTACTGTCAGGACTTGTTCAAAGCTCACAGTTTCAAGATGATTTTAAAAGAAGTTTTCACTGTCATGTGATGAATGATAAAACACAATGATGCATAATTGCTTACAGAGCTGCATTTGAATTAAAGATATGCCAGGTACTCGCATAGCGTTTACTCTAAAATACAATGAATTACAAAAACAAACTGTATTCAACTAAGTGCAAATCTGCATCTGACAACTCTCACTTTGATATTAAAGCTTTCAAAAAGAACATGTCAGTAAAAGTGTTCCACCAAGGTTGTAAAGCCAGCACCTTGATTGCAGATATTAGCCATACAATAGGAAACTGGAAACACAATATATGAATGAACTGAAACCTTTTCCATGGCTCACTACATCACTGGATCTTAACTCTGACCATTCATGTATAATAGGCTCCACGGAGTAGACTGAAATTTAAAGATGCATTTTTCCTCTCACCTGGTGGACAACCTGGCCGAGGATGAGGTCTCTGTACTCCGGGCCACTCCTCTTAATGGCAGTCATTAGCAGGTCGCAGAGTCGGTAGACTGTGTCAGGCAGCTCATCCAGAAGATGGAAGCAGCCAGGCAGCATGGAGTCAGTGAAGGTATGCAGCTCCTGGGGGTCAAGTGGCTCAGCCTCCATGAAGCGTTCTAAGCAGCGGGCCTCTTCCTCTTCTGCCCGCTCTCTGGCTCTCCTGTCCTCCTCCTCACGCCGACGTGCTGCTTCCTGATGCAGTCACAGAAATAATATCAACAGTTAAAAGTTAAGTTTTTCGTTCATGAGGTTTAACTTAAGCAACAGATGATTTTGAGCAAAACGGTTTTTCCATGTAATTTGAAGATTGAGAATGACGCACCTCAGGAGAGTCAGAGCGTTGCTCCATGCTGACCTCTTGCCCAAGTGACATGGCAATGGCCCTCATCATCTGGTCCTCTTCTGACATAGTTAGGTCCTAGATGGAACCAGAGCAACAATGTCAGCTGCCTCAGTTAGACTTATGAAAGTTACAAAGAATAAACAAGTGCATGCATTTCTGTCTTTGAAGCCTTACTCTTACTGCTCCACCAAGAAGTGGAGGAGGGTGTGTAAGTAGGTATTCTGTAGCCTGCTCCATGGTGCTGGTGTTCAGTAGGGCCTCCATGGCATGCTCTCTTGAGAAACCCATATCCATCAGCTAAATCACCACAAAAAAATAGAACGTTATTTTTACAAGAGTAAATAAACAAAGTGTTATGAACAAAAGGGCAAATACAAAGGGGAAATTATGATCAGGATGGAAAAATGTCGTTAAGATGAGGGATAGTCAGACACCTGCTATCATTATGAAGGACGAAGATACAGTCTTGTACCTGGTCCTTGGTCTTCCCTTTTTTTTTTTTTTTTTTTTTTTTAAAATCATGACTGAGAGGCCTCTACACACAACCTCTGTAAAAACACCTAATCAAACCTTTTACCTTAACAACTCTATCCGGATATTGTGCCTCAAAAAGGTCTGAACATTCCAATAATCTGGTCCAAATTCCTCTCTCCCTTTCCATGTTCAATCAGTTCTCCCTCTCCAACCTCTCTATCCTTTACTATTTCCATCTAACAACCTCTCCTCTCAGTTTCTCTTCCTCTCCCTGATGGCTCTGATACCTGCTGGAGCTGCTGCTGGCGGACCTGTGCGTGCCTCCCTCTCCCTCTGCATCTTCCCTGTTATAAAACAAATGGTGGCCCAGGATTCAGAGCATGCAGGATATGGGGGAGGACGATTGGTAAACACAGCATATCTGTTTTAGTCTCCTGCTTACATGGCCACCTGGTTATGTAATTATGCAGTAAACCTGTGCTGTTAAAACTGTCTGCTGTAGTGGCCCTTCAAGCTGAAAATACTGACAAGGCTGCAGGAACACACCACAGCTGGTAAGCAGGAAAAGCTGTCTGTCAAACTGCAAACAATACCACACAATTCAAGACCAAAATAGAGAAAGAAAGAAACAAATGTACACAGTTTTTCTCTAGTTATTCCTGGACTATTATCCCAAAGAAGAAAGCCCAGTATTAAGGCAAGAAGTGTACAAACAGTACCTTATTCTAATGATGATAAAAAGCAACAAACAACAACATAAATCAACACAGAAAGATGCCAGAACGTCAGACAGGTTTCCCACATACCTGTGTAAGTTGAGCCTGGTTAACCTGGGGCTCACGGCGGGGGGTAGAATTGGTTGAATCATCAGCTGGACCCCCTGCTGGTCCTCCAGAAGTTGTTCCAGTAGCTGCCGGTGCTTCTCCACCTGTTGTAGGTGCTCCGGATGCCCCGCTGGGTCCCAAAGAACCAGTGGAGGCCCCCTCGTCATCTGGGCGCACTGTCCCCTCTCTCTCCTTAGCCAGGCGCTCCTGGATAACAGGCTCCCCTCTTAAGATGTGGCAGAGGATGGCCAGCATGGATTCAGCCATCCTGCCTCCATACACCTTCAGTGGCTTCCTATTCCACAGACTGCGGATGCAGCTGAAAGCAGCCTTGATGAAGGAGAGACTGTGTTACTATAATAACACCAACAACATACATTCATGACAAATCCTCCAACTCTCATCCCTAGGAAGGAAAACCTGGAGGCTTATACAAGAATGTGTATGAGAGAGAGAGAAAAAGAGTATGTTGCATTACACAGGGTCCTGTTTATCATGTTCACAAGGAGTCCAAATGACCTGACTGATGCTGTTCCATTTATGTTTAGGTATTTTAAAAGTTGCTGAGGTCCTAATATTAAAATGCAGAAATGCAACAAGAGAACCATTTATGACAAGAGAGCAAAGCGGAATCTTGCGGTTTCCCTTGCTACCATATTCCCACAAGATTAACCACTTGAATGCCATGCATTATGTTTAGCTGACTTCCCATATAGAAAACATAAACTTGCAAGTTCTATCCGAAGGTAACAACAAACTCATTTGAATACTAGGTCAAGGGGATACTGACCTTCTGGGTAACTATTAGGAACCGTAGGGCGCTGAACTGGGGCATGGTGGGTGTGACCCCAGGCATTTTAGCTGGTAGCGAGTGGGGTGAGTCCAGCACAGTGCTTGGGTTCACCATCTTCTCCACCAGCATTAACCAGGCATCCAGGAACTCCCCTGTCCCATCTGGTAGATCAGCATGCTCCAGTCCCTCAGAAACAGGCACCTTCCCACCCATTGATAGGGCCCAGTTAAATGTCCTGTACAAAAGCAACCAAAAAAAAACAAACAAAAAAAACATAGAAATTATAAGATTACGGATATCAGCAAGCAACATTTGAGGATACAGTATGGTTCTTGATCTTGATATGTCACTGCATATGTTGGGACTTACTCAAATAAGGCATCATGCCCCCCAGAGCAAAAGAACTTTTGCAGCATGAGGTGGTATGGGTATTTCCTCTCATCAAATAGCATGGGAGATGTGAAGCCCACTGAGCAGATGAAGAAAGTAAGCCTGCCGGACAAAAAACACTTATCACCTCTTTGCACAATGCACATATTAAGCATGGAAAACAGTGATGGGGGGTAGTCTGCTTTTACCTAAACCGAGGGGTGGGTGTGTATGGTGGGGGCTGCCAACTTAGACCCTTGGTGAGGAGCTTGGTAAGAGCAGAGGCAGTGGCTCGGGCAGCAGGTGTGGGGGTAGTGCCTGTGCTTGTGGCATGGTGGGAGCGTCGTTGGCGGACTGGAGAGCCCACACACAGCTTCACCAACAGGCCAAAGAGCTCTGCCAGAGCCCTGCCTAGTCGAGATGAAGCTGGAGAAGACAAAGGGAGGTAAGTGAGACAATAAACTCCTGGTTTTTAGTTGATTTAAGACAGTGTTTAAATTAAAAAAAAACAACAACAAAAAAAACTGTTAAAATAGTAACAGACATTTAAAAAAAATTGATTATGTGTCATGGAGATGATTTTACCAGAGAGTAGCGGTTTAATCTGTTTGATGCGGGTGGCCATAGCTGGGGTAAGTTTGGACTTGGCCTTAGGGTCTGTTGCAGTGGGTTCGTCTGTCTCCATGGGAGCCAAGGTGTCCCCATCTAGACCCATGCCTTCCAACAGCCCACCGGCAGATGAATCCACAGACAATGTCTCAGTCTCTGTTAGATAAAGGTAGGAGACTGATGATGCTGCGGGCTGTTCCCAGGGACATGGTAGAACACTGCTGTTTTCAGTAAACATAATTAAATGGTTATATTACCAGTTCTCCTGGAGCCAGAGGCTGTGGTTGCTGCCGTGCTACCAGATGGCTTCTCCTCTTTGGGCACAAGTTTCTGCATGTCAGCCTGGCCAAACTCACATCCTGGTGGCAGACTGTTGGGGACAGGCAAGAGGCGTTAAGATGGTTACAGCTGACAGCACAGTTAAAATAAAGGGGGTAAATGATAAGGGATTCACCTGTTAGGTGTGCAGAGAGACAGCAGCACCGTGCTCTCCCATACCAGAGAGCAGTAGAGCTGACTGAGCTTGTTGAGAACACTCAAGCCCAGCTGGGAGCCCCATTGGTTGACTGAGATAGCCCTGATCTCACTCTGTTCAGAAAAAGAACAGACACATTAGGAGCTTTTGAACCATTCTAAAATGATCACAAATTTGAAGACCCCTCCACAGCTTGAAAACATTAATACAATTCTGGGTAATTTTCGGTAACATCACTACCGAGGGATGCAAGGAATAGATTAGATTCTGGGGTTAAAACTAGTTATAAAAAGGTAATTCTGTGGAATATAATGCTTATAAAAATGAGTCATTCTATTGGATGTTTTATTGTTCTTAACACTGATATACAGGCTTCTGTATCTTTTAAACAATATACATCCTCTGCAAATTTATCTAAATTGGTTTAAAATAAATAAACTAAATGATTTCATGGGTATTCACTCTCTTTACACTATCACTGATGCAGCCAATTGTTTCTAAAAATAACAATTAGATGAACAGAGATTTACGTGCAATCAAGTGATTTTATGTTATTACAGTAGGGTAAGGGGGTGTCTAATCTGTTTGATAAGAAAATGTATCCATATTTACCTGTCCTACTCTGCACGTGTGGACAAACATGAGGATGTAGGCGTGTGCGGCGGTAAGCGCATGAAGAAGTGGTGTGGCACGGGCTGATAAGGTCGCGTCGGTGACATGACCCGCATTAGCCAGTTCTCTGAGAAGCACAGACCCACCAGGCACCTCAATTGGTCGGTGAAGTGGTTCCAGAGACGTCAGGATACTGTCCAGTTGGCACAGGCCTTCCTGGAGTACCTTAGGCTCATGTGAAAGAGTCTAAGGGGGAAGATGTAGGAGAAAATAAACTTCAGTCTAAATTCAGCAAGCAGATGTTTCTTGCAGATTAAACTGAGTTTTTGGCTAAATTTGGCACTTTAACAACACTTATATATTAATGTGTGCCATTCTAGATTGATTGATTGATTGATTGATTAATTGAATGAATGAATGATTGAATGAATGATTGAATGAATTAATAAATAAATATCACAACAATGATCTTTTGTGCTCACCAATATGGACTTGCAGACACCAGCCACTGCTTGGCAGGCAGCAGAAGTGGGGAAGTCTATGGGCAAGTTCGGCAAGCCCAGAATAGAAACCAGAGGTAGCAGCCCCTTCTGGTTGACAAACTCCTGACAGTGGTCATCTGTGGTGTTGTTGCTTAGTATGGACTCAACAAACTTCATCTGGAGAACATGAGCATCGCAAATCAATGAGTGACTGAGAAATGAGAGCATTGCTTTACAACTTAAATACTTAAATACTCACCACATTCAGAATATAATCCATTAGAGGAATGGGTATCCGCTCTTCAGTGCCCACCACCCTGCAAGAATCCACATATCATCAAAATGATGACTACTGACCAAAATATTTGAAATTTAGTCAGTTGACTTGAAAAAATATCAGAGTCTTTAAAGAGCTGTTGCTCTATTCTATTGTGTTATGAACTCAGCGTCATACAGTTCAAGTGGCACTGACTGTCTGTTGCTCTCTGGTTCCCCCTGCTGTTGGCTGAACGTATGGAGGGCCTCCTCTTCCTCTTCATCCTCACTTGAAGCTTCTTCAGCAGCGTGGCTGGAGCGTGCTGGTGGCACCGCCACAGTGCCATCTGCTTTCTGGATAGATGGTTTCTGGCAGATATACTCAGGGGCCCTTCCTAGGTTGCAGATCTCCTCCAGTAACTGTAACACCAATTTATCTTTAATTATCTTGCCGAATCCTGCAGTGATACTTTAAAGAGTGCTTGTTAACTAAAAAAGGTACACTACCTTAATAATGGCAGTAGTAGCATCAGTCTTCAAAGTGGGTTGGTGTCTCATGAGCTCATCCACAGCACTGCCCAAGTTGGATGCAGTGTCACCTGAAGCCAAACACAGAACATGTCAGCCATTCAAGCAGGTTCCACACAGGAAAATCTGAACAACACAGCGCATACAGTCCAACTCACCCAAAGGGTCAGAGCTGCGTCGCCGTCGCATGGCAGGCAGGTAGTCAGGGGATAAAAGCACTTTGAAGAGGCGCTCAAATGGCTGGCACTGAACAAAGGAGTGCAGGCCTCTTGCATTCAGGCACAGAGCACTGAACACATTGGGCAGAGAACCCAACACCTCACGGGTAGCAGGAACCTGGAAAAAAGAAACAATGAAGAACATGTACTAAAAGAAGAAAAAAGAAGAAAAGGGTGAAGGTGTTAAAGATGAGCAAACTAATACCCTTTTCCCCATCCATCCTTCACCCTTTATTGACCTGTGTTCTTTTAACAGTGCTGGCGCGCATTGTAACTCTTTTTAGACAAAACTCAATGACCTGCATCGTTGTAAATCACAGGTCATCTTATCAGACTGTTATCCTTGCACATTTTATTTCTTTCTAAAGCATGTTCTTATTCTCAGAATCCTAATTTTTACAATAAAAAGGAGAAACTGAAACAAAGCTGAATAGCCAACAGCATTAAATCACACATCAGGAACCAGTATGACAAGTCCGCAGAAATTCTGTACATGAGTGAATAATGCAAATCAATGGGCAGCATGAAGGAAGGGAGGTTCTCGCAAATGATTAAATTAAAATTTTCATGCAAGTCTGCTATATTACAACATACATTTTGTGGCATTCACAGTACTGCAATGTAATGTGAAATCCAGCTTTAAAACAAAAGGAAATTTCTCCCCATTCAGGGGTTTAGTTATGTTTTGATCCGTCTGGAGGTGACTGGATATTACGACCGCTCGATAACAGTTTCACACTAAAGCTTATAGTTTTGTCAATTTAATACGTGCACAGGTCTGAACCCTGACCTACAGACCCAGGGCAACCCTTTTACAATGACAATATCCAAAGCACATGAAGTGCTCAGCAAAAGGGTAATCTATTGATTATACTGCATGGAGACAGCTGAAACAATTCAGATATCAATTTCAGTGCATGTGCTGAGAGAATGAGAGAAAATAAAAACATAATATTGACCAGTCGTGACATGTCAGAGACAAAAAAAAACAAAACAAAAAAAAAACAAAAAAAAAACACAAGCACATGATGGCAGTGCTGTAAACTCACGTCTTTGATGAGAAGGGCATGCAGCATGACATCAGTGAGACCATTATCCTGCAGGGAGGAGAGCAGGGATGGCTCCTGGAACACAAACACCGTCACAACCTCTGTCGCTACAGACCCAAAAGAGGAGACAAGAGCAGGGGGGAAAGAAAAAAGGACATCATGATCCAAAACAATGGCAACAAATTTGACATAAAAAATACTAGTTAAATATCATCACATTCAGTTACCTTTTCCAGTTAATACACAGTTTAATAGACGTAAACTTTGCATCTCTGAATGAACTTCTGACTGAGCACTTAGCTCAGTTAGAAGAGTACCTGAAGGGTTTTTCTGAGGCTACTGTGAACTCACCTAAGAGGAAGAGCGAAGGGCCATAATATTCTGCATTACTGATGATGTGCTTGAGTGAGGTAGGCAAGGACCCATCCATTACTTGAGACAAAGGGGGTGCAGATACACACATTAACAGTCAACATTTGCACAATGAAAAGTATAGATCTTGAGACAACAATTTATGAATCCATTCAACACCTATAACCAGGAGTTCATCTATAGAACAAGTGAGAGGATGCTAATGACTCACCATGACGGATACCATCAGAAAAGGCAGGGTCCTGGATGGCTTTCTTCAAGAAATTTAGCATTGACTTTAACAGAGCAGCCCTCTGGGGGATACACTGCATACCTAGAGAGACAGAGTGCCACTGTGATGATAGAATGCAATAGTGACAAGTGTTTGTTTCTTGTAAGGTTGCGCTGTGTGTACCTGCACGAGGCGTGTTAGCAGCACTGCTCTGTATTCGGTGGTCTCCCTCTGGTCTGGAGCCAGAAGATGTTGAAGGTCCAGGGCTGCTTTCCATGGCAACTTCTGACACTTTGAGAATACATAATGTTGGCAAATTAACACTATACCCGAGAGATTCTTTATGACTTGGAAATATTGACCAAAAGCCTAGAATTTAAATTACAGCCTCGATTTAGAGATCTTAATTTCTTAAGGTGTCAAAATCAGCCAAAAATTATGTTTGATTATTCCTTATATATACATAAATAAATAAAACATAGCTTTGAACCATTCGAATATCTATTTTTGCACATTATGTCCATAAGAGGGCAAACCCAACGAGAGACATAACTAACTTGTGTGCATATTTTCGAGATGTGCCCTCAGGTTGCTAGTTGGGGAATGGTAGGCTAACTGTAGCTTACATTAAATTTTATTTCAAGGAGCCACAATTTTGCCATCTCCTGACCAAAAGTATTTCCAAAAGGGGCTTTTTAAATCGCTTAGAGTGCAAATCACTCCTTCTACGGCCAAGTACGGTTGTAAATTCTCTGCCATTGTTACCACACAGCTGTTGTTTAATTGTTTGCATGTTTCAGCTTGACCCATATTTTATTTTCAATCAATGAAAGTGACGTTGTGCGACTCCTGTCCATCATTCAGTGCAGCAGCCCAGGCCCTCACGAGGCAGACAGCCACAGTAATGCCTTTCCCCCCTACAATCGAACATTAATTTTCACAATCGAATGTCTGTTTTGTTTTTTTTTTAAAACAATTTTATTATATAAATCAAATTTAAAATATCCGTTGTAAGCCCCAATGAGAACCTTCCATAGGTCTAAGGAATAGTGACTTACTCTCCATGTCTGTGTCCATGTCCTCAGACTCCACAGCTGCGCTAGGCCTCTGAATCTTTGGCTTGATGACAAAAGGGCACTCTTTCCTCGACAGGTCCACTTCATGCTATGTTTACAAAGTGATTGAGAGAGTGATCAAGAGAGGAATGAGTGAGTCCTGAGGTTTGGTAGAGGTTTCAGTGACTCTGTAGCTGAAGGCTGCAGTGTTAGAAATAGAGAAATGCTAAGTGCATAACCAACCTCTAGCCTGCAGATGAAAATGGAAAGGCCGCTGTGGGACTGAAAGGCAGCCATGTCAAGGTTAGTGATGAGGTCCACGACCCGTACTGCTCGTGTCACAAAGGTGATCTGGTCCTGCTCATCACCCAAGAACTTGATCACCTAACAAAGTAAAAGATAACAAAATGGCAAATTTTAACTTTTTGAAAAGAAAACTACAACTGGTATTGACAATTTGTCAGGATCAGGATGTACCTTCAAGAGGGCTTCCATCATGCCACAGGAGACAAGGGCTTCCCCTCCAGCATCGTAGCTAGCCAAGTGGTAGAGGAATGAGAAGAGGGCAGTGGCAAACTGGTGTGGGTAGGGTTCCATCAGAGGATCTAGAAAACAGAAATGCAAGGTTAACAAACAAGCTTCCATTTTAACTATCATATTTTCTTCTGCATAACACTAGACTGTTACACAAAAACTTCTCGCCGCTTTCTCACCAATCATTGCTTGTATACAGTTGCGCACCAACACAGGCAAAAAGCCATGGTAGGAGGCAGTGCCGGTGCAGTCGATGATGTTGGAAAGTTTGGGCGTCCTCTCCAGATGGACAATCGAAGTTAAAGTGCGCAAAGATGCTGCCTTGATATCCTGAAGAATAAAAATAAATACAGTATCTCAGAGAACAAAAAATTAAACCAGACTTGACAATGCTGCTGCACTGACACTGAAGAATATACACAATCAAAATCATCTGAAAATAATCTTGGTCTGAAAAGCAGCAAAAGATATCTAATGTGAGTTTACAAATACAGTGCTACAGCTAGTGTGGCATAGGCATTTAGTGTAATGACAGTGATTAAGCAGAAAAGGCAAACTATTTTCTTACCACAAGCTGTTTGTCTGTAATCTGTAATACATCCACCAGCTCCTCTATCAAGCCATTATACAGAATACTGTTGGCTGACTCTTGAAGTGCATTTGAATACACTGCAAAGAACAGAAAAAGTCATCAGTTAAAACTTGGAGCAAAACCATTTGTCACTTTATCTTAAGAAGGCGGTTTCTACTCACCCAGTATAGAGATAGCATGCAGTCGGGCCTGGACAGCCTGCAATCTCTTCTTGTGATTTGAAAAACCATGGGCCAGTCGAATGTGTGTGAACAGCAGGGTCTGTTTGTCTTTAGGGATGTTATACATCACTGTCAGCGACTCCATGATCTCAGATGGGCTCTCTGAAATCTGAGAGACACAGGACACCATATTTAAGCTGAAGAACCCATGTTATTATTACTCCATTGTTAATGGCATAATTCAAATCTGACTGTACCTTGTCAAGCTGCTCTATGTGAATATAGTGCAGTGTGTTACTACTTGTCTGCTGGGGAAATAAAAGTTCAGAAAGGATTAAGATGAAGTTGAGCCATCACCACAATAATCCACATTTAGTTTTTAATACATAATCATTGCATAAATTAATATCTTGATCTTTACCTTCCTCTCTACTTTGACCTCAGGGCCCGGTTCAGCGTAAAACTCAAAGTGCAGTGTGGTGGCACTGGGCGGGTACTTCTGCTCATGGACCAAGAGGGGGCAGTATAGTAGGGAAAGAGTTTATAAATAGAGGTTAATTAATCTAATTTGACAGCTCTTAATTATAGTAGTAGTAGTAGTAGTGGTGCTACAGTCGTAGGTAGTTCACAGAGACAGTAATTGAACATTACTGTAAAATTCTTACCGTCATTGGCAGATCCCTGCAGCACTCAGCCAGACCAAAGCCATTCTCCTTTCCTCCCCAGCTCTAAAAAAAAAAAAAAAAAAAGGAGAGAGGGAGAACGGACTAAACAATAAAGCTCTTTCTCTTGAGGAACAGCTGGAATCATAGCAAGAAGAAAACAATGGCATTCACTAGACCTCAGCCAGGTGTTGCAGACGGGCCAGCAGAGGCGTCCTTTTGTCAGATCCCAGTCTTGTGATATAGTTGGAGCGCTTACTGAACACATAGAGCAGGTTCAGTACAGACAGGACCACCTGCATGTCACATGATGCTAACAAGGTGGTTAAGTGCTGTAAAGGGAATGGGATTGGTAGATAAAAGAAGGTTAAAGTTAGTGAGCTGTTTTACTTTTTCCTCTGTGACATATGCACAGTTCAGAAAGGCAGAGTAGTGGCTGTGAGTGTTCTAAGTGCAAGCCTACCTCTATGGAGCTGTAGAGGTGCCTAGAGAAGCTATACTCAATGAGCAGGGCTGTGAAGTTGAGCACAGCCAGAAGCAGGGCTTTGAGCTGTCCATTGTCGGGACGGTCACACACCAGGAGCCATGACATATTCTCCACTGTCTGGCCTGCATCACACAGGATGCCATCAAAGCGGTCCAGCAGATCCACCCAGTGGTACAGCTCACACTGTTGAAGACAGACAAAAATAATTTCAATCAAATCAAATAAATGTTAAGTATCCCAGACCTTTCTATTTTCCCCCATGTTTTCTGAGTATGTGAAGTCCAAACCAAGCATATGATCAATTTTATAAAGCATACCTAATGTGAAACGCCATGACCCTTATTCTCATAGATGATAATTTCTTAGTTGGCTTTTTTCCCATCCAGGGGACTTCCATTCTATTTATATTCAGGATGATATCAACATTGCTTTCCTAATCTCTGCACTCACTGTATACCCGTTTTTGTCAGCAGCCAATTTTATTCTTTATTTGTGAGGCCTACTGGGAGGCCGAAGAGGAATCACTCAGAAGAACCATTTTGTATCTAGCCTTCCCAGTCACAGCTGTCTGCGTTAAGTTAGGAAGAAAACTTTCTTTTGTCTCCAGTTTTTCCTGTCATCCCTAATTTTAAATGTCAAAATAGCTTATCACACAGCAATGCTGTTGTCACTAAGCTGTATTTATGTTGATTTTGTTGGACGATGTTGCAATCTTAAAATCTTTAAAAAAAACTTCTCTAAAAAAAAAATCTTGCAACATGAGAAGGACTATCGGTTAAAATGTAGTATCGATGAACCTTGATTAAATCACTATTTAAAACTCTTTCCATACAACATTGTGACCATAAGCAAGCAAGCAGCAATTCTGAAATGAGGTGGTTTAGTCTATAGACGTACTCTAAGAGGTGTTACAGTACAAAATTCAAGTCAAATTCTAGGTATACACCTCTTACATCCATGATACTCCACACAATCGTTGACAAGCAGAAACCCCTATCATAACAGGTACACTTATGACTGAGTTTCCAAAGAAGAGAGAGAGTGACGTGCCCCTCCCTCAATCTTTTCTTTGTCGCTTACCTTGCCAATGTTCCAGGTCTTGATGTGCTGTAGTTCAACCAGCAGTTGCTCATCACTACATGCCTTGAGCTTTTCTATAAGTATCCTGCAGTCAGCAGGCTGTTGGTTCAGAAGGAGTACAAAATGATTAGTCAAGCAGAACCCCACTACCAACTATGCCTCTTTTCTACTATCACAGAATAGCACAGTATAGCAGGCTTTAGCAACAGTGTACTCTCGCATAGCTAGATCTATCTCCACAGCACTGCGTCACATGGGTCTTGCTGAACCCATTATCATTCTATTATATCGGGGGGGGGGGGGTCAAAAAACGCTCTGGCTTGTTTGTATTTCCTTAAACCAATCACAATCGTCTTGGGTGGCACTAAGCCCAGGATGCAGCTACAGTGCCCCTGCAAATTAGTGTCCGTAACTTGCTTTGGTGGAACATTTGCATGTGGGGACGTGATCACTATGATTTAAATGGCTAATTCCCCTGCAAAGAAAACGCCACAAAAAAATAAAATAGTAAAAGACATATGTCAACTATGTGATTATATGATCCAATTCTTCATCAAAACTTGGCATTTTCAGCGTGTAGGTTGCTATCGCAGAGATTGTTGTTGTTTTCCATAGCAAAGCGGATTTTGAAAACAGCAACAGGCAGGGGAAGCGAAAAGGGAGAATGCCATGTGAGACATGCGGGTGATGGCGGGCTTATACTCTCAGTCTACATCTGGTGAGTCAGACTAGTGAGTGTGACATGCAAAGAGGTTAAAATTTGCATTTCCTCTGTAAACTCACAGTAAGGGGAAACCACACTGACCTGCAATATTTTGATCCTATAGATCAAAGCCTTAACGGTTTTGTGACCTGCTCTCCCTTGACATAATGTCAGAGATGCAATTGCTGTGTGCTATGCAACTAAAAATGTCCTACTGCTGCTCAAAT
The DNA here is from genome assembly GCF_016859285.1 of Xiphias gladius. Taxonomy (NCBI): domain Eukaryota; kingdom Metazoa; phylum Chordata; class Actinopteri; order Istiophoriformes; family Xiphiidae; genus Xiphias; species Xiphias gladius. Next base: position 14,650,038 of record NC_053417.1, on the reverse strand, counting down.
GCTTACCACTGCTGTGACTTTTATTGAGGCACCTACAGGAAGTACAGCCATATTCTCACCCAGGTTAGTAACTGACTGCTTAATCCTTGTTTTCTGTGCTGCTTTGGTGTGCCATCATTTTGTAAAGGAGGAGTGTTAAAAGAAGCAGCCAAAGTAAGATGGTTGGACACAGAGGGCCAGGTGAGCAGCGTCTATTGCTGTTTGTGTAAATCTCAAAACACATCAGTGTAAGCAACACCTTTTACTAAACTCTCCTCTTATACACAAAATCACTTGGGCTCTGCCCCCATTCTGATGGGTTTCCATCACATTTGACCATAGTAAAGCTCAGCCTGAGTATCCCACTTATATAGAAATTAGGGACTAGTGAGGTTAGGAATGATCAAACAGCAAGTATTATGCATACTCACAGCTTCCGTAGGAGTTTTCTTTAACTTGCTTCTGTCGACCTTCATTGTCGATAATCTGTTTGTTGCTCCTGTTGAGAAATTTCCATGTATATTAAAACAACATGTAATTCTGAATTCAATGTTATGGTAGACAACTACTTAGAACTACAATTAGCAAATAAGCCAAATATTGCACTTTAAACAACTAAATACTCTAAAACGAATGAAACATTCAGATAAAAGAATAAATAACTTTGGGCTTGTACACAGCTTGAAGTATGAAATGTACTTACAGAAAATAATTTGGCAATACCCACTTAACAGCATGTTCCAGTCACGTTACCTGTAAAAATGATGGTAAAAATCAATAAAGCAACAGTGTCCCACATAACAGATTTTTTTTGTGTACACCAAGTTATGGGATGCATCAATCTCAAGAAAGTATGGTTTAAAAGAAGGCTGTGGGTAAAGCTGTAAATTAATTGGATAGTATCCAAGACATAACAGGAGGCATAACAGTGCATTCTGATTATATATATATATGGAAATGCGTACATGATGTACGATAAATACACATGACAAAATACAATCAGCCATCAATCTTGAATTTTGAGAAAGTAATCTTCTAATAAACAATGGCAGTGTATATGGATATTTCCCTTAACGAATATGTAGTAGCTACTAAATTACTCATAATCATTGGTTTAAATTTGATAACGATAAATTTGTTTCGGTTATCGAGCCAGGTCTGATCATCAAAAAGCCGACCCAGGCAGCGCATTGGCTAGTGTCTAGCTAGCAACATACGACACAAAGTTAATTGAATTTGGTAGGGCCCTATTTAATAACCCAAAACATTTATCTAACGTTTGACTTACTTGAAATTCAAGTGATATGTGAATTAAACAGATCGCTACCTCACTGCTTGCGCTTCGTCAACTCAAGTGAATTGACGCTGACAGGTTAAAGTTATAGCTACCTAGCTAAGAGGCTAACGTCACCCTTGCTAACAGCACAACGTTATTTACCTAATGTTAACAAGTCACTGTACACATTTAGGACTGCAATTACTGGTCACAAACGAGAATGGGTTGCTTGGTGACATGCTAGCAACACGTCTGACAAAATAAGGTACACTGGGAAGCTCAACGTATTGAAGAAATTAATCGGTAATATTTGCTGCGGAGTTGATGTTAGCCCCCGACCAGCTAACACTGAGCTACCGGTAACGTTAGCAAACGATCTTCTCCTGACATACTTCAAAGCATTTGAATACCATCAGACCTTACAAAAGTCAGCCAAGACACAAACACGTCATGTGGTGTAATCAACGACGAAAATCTAAAAAGTAACTAACCAAAAATCAAGCAGTTTTAGCCATTTATGCCACAACTGTCAAGCCAGATCTCCGAGATTCACCATGCTGTCCTGACCTGAATATTTCCTAATTTAGGTCGGGGCTGCGCAGGCCGCAAAGAAACCCGCACTCCCCACTCTAAGTAAAAATTAAACTGTAAACACCACTCGGGGACCAGCGACAGTAAGATTGGTGTGTGTCAAATACCTGGAACCAGCTAACGTTACTTTGCTAAGGCTCTGTGTCTTACCCTGGTTCCGCAGCAACACAGCCGTAGCACGCGCTAGCTAGCAAGCTAGCTACCGTTAGTTGAGCAGCAAGCAGAAACGCATAATAACTCGCTGAATCATTGTCGGAGGGGTCTAACGTGACACTGCGAGTTTTGTTTTCAGTTTTCGTTCGGGCGAATAGACCACCGGCTCCCGACTCAGTAAAGAAGTCGTTCATTCGTTCGTTGTATTATTTTCAGTAGAGTATCCGCGCTTGTTTCCATAGTACACAGGGACTAGCTAGTGGCAGAGTCATCATGACTCTGGGTAGTGTGCAAAAAGTGAATAACGTTAAGGCTGGGAATGAACCATTGTTTATCGATTCAGTGCATATTAATATAGACACACTGGCCTTCTTTGGGGGAAGGAAAAAAATAAATAAATAAAATAACAGTAACAATTTAAGACCAACAAAAACACCCACAGTATACTACCAAAAACACTACAATAAAGATGAATATGACTACATAATACTTATTTTCATCTAAATCTATCAGGTGCACAACTGTCAACCTCACTGATTGTGAACAGTGAACCAAAAATACCTTAGTATTGAAACACTGAAACACAATGCATTAACACAGCTGCAGTATTTGATACATGCATAAAAGTACAGCCCACATTTTAGGAGGATATTTACTAAAACTGGAGCACATATGGTTATGGCTAAACTAGCTAACATTGGAGCAAAGAGACATGTAGTATCCTAGTTTATGCCAGCTAATTAAAGCTCACTAGTAATATCAGTGATGAACTTGAATGTTGAAAACTCTTCTTCAGTTAGTTCAATAGTTTTTTTTTTTTTTTAAAGGTTTGCCACATGTACCAGACCAATATTGCCAATCTCAAAAAACACAGTAACCAAGTTTATTTATTTTCCTACAGCCAGCCTAATAAATACTCATAAAACAAAGTAGGACACTGACTATTTCAGGTGATTTGGAGTTTACATGTAGACATTGTTAAGGGAGCGGTTTTATTTGGTAGACCATACCACTATATTACCATTAAAATTACACAATCAAAGTTGTGCGAGACTTTTGTATTGAATGATCTATTGATAATAGTAGTTGACATTATGATGGTATGAGTTAAATTAATACATTTTAACCAAATAGCAGTATTATTAAATTCAACCAAATATGAGACACAATAACCACAACAGTGCTTCGCAGTATGCCTTCAGCAAGTCGTTTTCTCAGATATAATATCTGAAGGGATGTGGTAATAATGTAAAATATGCCATCTTTATCCAAGACTGATGCACCAATCCATATTCACTGCTGACACAGGGCAACTGTACAAGCTAACACACCTGGAGACGAGCACCTTCTGCACTTGCCTTTTTACCCAATAGTACAGGATCTGTTAATTGATATAATTTCTTGTGATTTTCTGAGGTTTGGTTTTGAGATTTTGAAATTTAAAATGATAATAATTATGAATTTACATAACGTGTCCTGTCAACACATTCTGTTGAGTTTCATCTGTTCATATATTATTTTAAAAATGTTTCCAATCTTCTTTTAGCAGATCTTCATTTAACTGATACACCTATGTTTTATTTATTTATTTATTTTTTAAACAACAAACACTTCTTTTGGTTATATTTAATTTTTTTCCCCTAATATTTTATCCCCATTTATTTCATTCAAATGCGCACTATTTGTATGCAAATCAAAGAGTACATTAAGATGGGTGGGGACTCACAGCATCATAAATGAAATTCATGAACTATCAGCTGATGTTTGCTTATCACAAATATTGAAATTATCTTGTATATTGGCAGATATGAAAATATAAATTGCAGCAATTCAATGCATAGGCATTAAATACATTTTGATCTTTTTTTTTTAACTGTTTCTGCAAAAATCTTTTTTTCCCTTAAATATCAGATCAAGTAAAAATTGTTCAAAAATCTCACACTGGTCAGACGGTGACTTTTTCCAAAAATAATGTTCTCATGCTATAAGCAGCACATACCCAATGCCACTGAGCTCCAATGTACTGAGGTGAACTAGAGCTGATAAATGCAAATCACAGTAAATATCGCCAAAACCATCTGGATGGGTAGATAAGACCAAAAGGAATATGAAAATAAGTTAGGCTGAGACCTTTTTATTATTGAGGAATGTGAAGAAGCTAAGCTATTTTGAGTTGCTGAAGAGAATATTTCAGATACACCTCATTTCACTGCCAGAGATATCTGACAAATCCTGCGTGGAAAAAGGCACAAAATTACTCCCTCTTGTTGTTATTGTTTATTGTGTGTGGTTAATGATATTAACACTAAGCAGTGACAAACTTATTTTGTAGGATGGTATACACTTGGATGCAAATATTGATGGCAAATAACTGTGTCCCTTATGTATTCATGTGTTTCATCAGTACAGTTTCAGTCAATTTAGTAAATTGGTTAACAGTACATACCAGAAACCACTTTCGTTCAATAGCTGCACCACAGTCATCCTTGGCTTACTTTCCGCTTCTTTAAACTATCTGAAAACATAGAAAACAATCAAATCAGATATGACAGGATAAGAAAATTCAAGCATCTTGATTATTAGTAAACACTTGAACTGACAGATTTACACTTAAAATAGTTAGTACTGGTGAAAAGTAAATAATTGTGGTAACTGTACAAACCCAGCTATAATAAAAAAAAAAATACTGTGATAATGCTGATCAGTGTGTTATTGGAGAAGCAGAATTCTACTAAAAGTGAAAAACTTAATTTCTTGAGATCAATTACACACTATAAAACATCAACTTCTTCCTCGTGTTTCAATTAAAACCTGAAATGTACCTGATGGATTTCTCTGCCAATGACACCTTCAAATCCCACATCTTTCTAGCTTTGGGGTCTGCATGGTTTCCTTTTAAGTGTGACTATATACACACATATCTAGCTGTTAGACCTTTTTTTTTTTTTTTTTTTTTACATTTAATATAAAACATGTCTGCAGAATTTATTATTTTTAAACATTATTCCAAAACAAACTGACTTAACTTTGATATCTTGTTTGTAATCATGGAAATTGTGCATCTTCAATCTGCAGGTTATCAGTTCTCATTAAAGGCAAGATTATAAACTCATCACTCCCAACCAAATTCAACCAATTTGTCTGCCATGCAATTGGGCTGCTCAATTTAGACCTGCTCTCACTATGCCTGTGCATGCCTTGGGCAGATCAATCAGACTGACTGTAAAAGTCTGCAAACTTCATTATGAATAATCCACACATGTCAGCAGTGTTTTGTTTGACCCAACATACATGAATTGATTTTTGGAACTTCAGATCACTTAATAGTCTGGCCTTTAAATGATTGTATTTAAAATCACAACATGTATATGATTACATACAATTAACTGATGTGCCCCAGTTTTAAGGTACATGCTCATGTATTTTCAGACAAAACATTTACAGGTCTGCTTTTCAGCTGTCTGTGCTTTAAAGTTAGCTTTTAGTGTCCACTGCTCAGCCATTGTTTTATTACAGAACGCATCAAAACGGTTTGCAGCCTTTTTTGCAACAAGTCCACTCCTCCTGTTGTCATGTCATTACAATGGTCACTTTAGAGGATGACAAGGACCAAAGGGGATGCCGAAAGGTACCACAGATTCACTATAATTTACAATGAACTAGTTTTGGCTGTTTTTATTGAGCCATCACAATTTGCTTTCAAATACTAAAAGCCTATCAGACATTCTTATGCTACACCTCTTAATGTATTCAATCTATGACACCTGGCTGGATAATTTCTTCCAAAAACAAGAACGCAGCGTTCATGTTAATATTAGCTACTGACGTTATGAACTGCTTAGATCATCATCAGAAAACAAAGTGATGGCCATAGTTTGAGTAATATTGTTACACTTCCTAAATCGTTTATCACTCATGAGTTAGCTAGGTTAGTTGTAACCGTGTAAAATCAGCTCGCATAGTTTGTCAGTATTATTGAGCTACCTACGCAGTTAAGGTGAAGTCAACAGTGGTGCTAACGTTAGCAAAGTTACAAGCTAGTTAGGTGACGTTAGCTAGGTTCACTAGCAGTTAAGGCTAACGTTTGTTACTTCGGCTCCAATTCAGCTCTGACGGCTAACGTTAGCAGATTACGAAAAGTCACATCTGCAACCTGACACATTTTAACTCTCACCGTTTATTCTCGAGGAACGCGAGTGGCCATTGAACGAGGACACCGTTTTGACTTGTAGTTGTACGGAGGCGCACGTACCCACACACAGTGAACATGAGTGAGTGAGTGAGAGTGAGTCTGTGTGTGTGAGTGTGAGTGTGAGTGTGTGCATATGTATGTATGTTTGCTGGTTTCGCGCGAGCCTAGCGAGCTAGCAGTGAGAGCTCCGCACAATGCTCTATCAGTGGGATCATGGCTAAATTAAAAATGGCGGTTTACACAGCAGAAGATCCGTACTTTACCTTTATAAGAAACCAGTTTTGTGGTCTCGGATCCCAGTAACGGGCGTGAATTATTGGTGACAGTCGTTAAGGAGGAGAAATATATGCCACCAGTTAGAAATTAACCCATGCCAGAACCCTGGAATAAGCCTTTCTGCTTACCTCGAATGCGTGTTACATTTGCTTCTCCATCTTGCACTAACGACTGGTAGGGCAGTTTGGATCTCGCGAGAATACCTGCTGCTGCTTTACCCAGGGCACTCCCTTGTAATTGTTGTAGAAAAACAATGCTAGTGCGTCTTTCGTCTGGAACAGGGAATACAGCCTATTAACTGGTATTTCCAGCCTCAACCTTGTGATTAGATGTGCACACGAAAGCACACAGCAGAATTCTCCAGGCTTTATGAAAAATATAGTTTAATTCAGTTTAATAGGAAAGTGTATTCAAACTCACTGACATTTAGGAAATTTTTATTTTTACATTTTAATAACAAACGCATTTATCCCCTATTTGAATGGTATTTAAAATATAGCAATGTAAAATTATCTTTAGATGGTTTATATTTGAAAATAATAGTATAGTAATTCATACAAACAAAAAAACCCTGAGAAAAACTTTAGTCACCAGTTATCATTCAAAAGTAGTATCTAGAGTGGCTTATTATTTTCTTGTATCTACCACAAAGCATCAAATTGTACTTTCATTGCAAGAAATAATTCAGTCTAGATGTGTTTAATACAACGCAACATTCCTTGAAGTGTCATAATGAATTTCCAAAACAGAATATTGGTGAAGTTAATGAAAACTGAGCTCTCCAGTAGACTCAAGTATAGTAAACAGAAAACCATTGATATGGCCCCCAAGTCACACCTTTGGTGATATGGTGAACCTCAAATAAATTCAATGAAAAAAGAAATTTTGCCCAAGGTATATTTTATCTTTTCCAGGTCGTATTTAAACACATCATGTTTAAAACACACAATACACACCAACACAAGAGTGAATATCAACACTAATTAATACCAAACTAAATGGATGAAATTTAACATGGGCATTTTTTTCCAGCACACTTCCAATATTATACTAACAAGACAACATGACAAACTAAGCATGACAATTACTGCATACAAATATAAAAAAAAAAGAACTATTTCACATATTTTCCAAATACAGCAATGTATCATGTACAAGTTATGTTAAGAAAGTTTCAAAGTTTTTGAACTATAAAAGAAATTAAATTACAACATATATTTACATATGAATTAATATCCTGCTCCTTCACAATGGTTTCACACAGTTAAATCTACATTTCTGTCAACATTGTATCACTAGTACATTCTGTGGAAAGAAAGCATGTCTCTACATCTGGCCCAAGAATGCTGCTAACACTTGGGGAATGGATTATGGCAACCTGCAGGAAACTAGGCTCTTCAACTTAAAATATTTTTCTGCTTTTCCAATGTAGCTACATAATTACAAATATTACAAATATTTACAATGACAACTTAAACTGTAAAAAAAAAAAAAAAAAAAAAAAAAAAAACTAACAAAGCCATGGATAACATTTTTGTACAGGTATTGAGTGGTTGAAAATATTAAGTAGGGACCAAGAAGATGAGGTTGTAAAAATGTACTACAATAGGATAATAGGATAAGAGATAGCAAAACTTTGCCTTGTTAAATAAATATGATCAGAATAAATAGAACTGTATGTTACTCTTGGCATCAGTTTAGCACTTTCTATTTTATGTGTAGAGCTACAGTATATGGAGGAAAATGAGTTATAAAAACATTAGTGACAAATTCATAAAATTAATAAATGTGGCATACTTGGTGCTGACCATGTGCATACACTGGATTTTTGCAAAACTGTTTGTGTGTAAAGATTGGCATGCTGTAATTATCATACCACACAAGATTTTATGAGGTAAAAATGAGGTAAAAAGACAACTAAATACAATATTACAACTGCATGACTCTGTGTGTGTGTCATTGTTTTCGTGGGATTGGGGACTATACAGACATTACATTTTACCTGACTATAAAATGTGTTTTCTTTCCCTTTTAAAAAAATTATGATGGACAGTACAATTTTTTTTTGCATAAATACAGCCACTAAAAATAGCAAAATATAAACAAAAAAAGGAAAAAAATAGGCTTTGTTTATTTATTATGCTAGTTAGTCTAGCTAGTTAAATCAGTGTCCACCTGTCATTTTTCCACGATTTCCTATTGTCAAATGACAAATATGTGATCATTTAGAGTTAATTACCACAGTAAGTGTTTATCTAAAACATTACAGTGATTTCTTTAAAGTCACAGATGTGCCTCTGAAAATACCTTTATGCAGATATAGATAAATGGAGGGCCAAAACAGGCAGCTAATTAACTGGGCAGAATACCTGGTGAAGGATAAGATATAGTGAGGTTCAATGACAGGTGAAAACAGTAAAAATTTATCTAGAGTACAAAATATAGATTATTATCTCCGTTTCCTTCAGACCTACTTTCACAAAATCCTTTTTCTTCATTCTCATTTAAGTCTTCAGCAACATTTCAGACATCTCTCACAAGAGAAGTTTGCCATTGCGGTGAATTTTCAGAATTTTTCCAAGTCTCTGTTTTGCAGTTGCAAGTCCTTTCTTTGGACGTTTCCCTAAATCAAAATGAAGAGGAAATACATAAGAAAATATTGTGTCACAAAGATATGCAATTATGCTGTCAATGTTTTAAGTTTATGCTCACCTTGACCAACTCCTGTTGTGCCTTGGCTGGCTAAACCTGCAGGGGATGCACCAGAGTGAGAGCTGCTGTTCTGCGGCGACAGGGAAGGTCGGCGTGAAGTGAGGAATACACCAGGGGCCATTGCTCCGCTACCTCTAGGGCCTCCAGGACCAAAAGGTCCTGGTCCTGCTGTGTATTCATGGTCCAAGAGACTAGCAGAGTAGTAATCCATCTTCCTGTCTGGGCTGAAGTCTGCTGCAGGCTCTGGAGCAGGTGGTGGGGAGGGTGGGGCTGGCTCAGTCTGAACAGGGGGTGGAGTGACTACAGCAGGGGGAGGACGCTGCTTTTTGGTGTACTTCCTTTTAGCAGGCTTTTGCTGCTCCTGAATCATAAAAAAAGAAACAAGCCATTATCTTTTATTGAAAGATACTTCTACTCCACATTATTTACTGGGATGTATTTGAGTTGAATGCTTGTCACTCACTGATGGAAATTGTGGAAGTGTTTGTGTGTATGTCACCAGGACACTGCGCTAGTGAGTAATCAATATTACCTGCTCATTTGCTTGTTACGGGCATTTTTTGTCCTTACAATCAATAAGTTAGGCTCTAGTTTGGACTTATCGTGTTAGTCAGGATCAGTAAATAGGGTTGAAAATTCTGGTCAATAGCGCACATTTGATGACCATGATGCTCATGCATTAGTGCGGTTTAGGAAAAACAAAAGAGCAACTCTTCCTCAGGTGAATGAGAATGTCAATGCAGGATGTGATCAGACTGTCAGCAAGAACAGTCTATCAACAATTACACAGAGAGGGGTATTATAGTAGGGTTGCAGTAGATAAGCCCCTAATTACAAAGATGAATGCACATTGGAGTGTTCAGTGGTGCAAAAACCATAGGCACTTGTCTAAAGAGATGTGGAAAAAAGTGACATGGTCAGATGTGTCATCCTTTACCATATTCTCAAGTGGGCGAGTGCATTTGTGGCGTACACCAAGAGAATGGTACAGGCCTGAATGCCTGACCCCTACAGTGAGGGGATCCAGTGGCTCTGCTTTGCTATGGCATTTTGCTGGTGTGGTTTGAGTATACTTGTCCCCATAGGGGTCACAGGAAATCAATACAGAGTTGTTCTGAGTGATAACCTTATCCTATGATGAAACATTTCTATCCTGATGGGAGTGGTCTCCTCCAGGAGGACAATGCCATCTATAGGGCACGAGGAGTCACTGAGTGGTTTGATGAGTATGGAAATGATGTGATTCATATGCTATGGCCTTTTACAGTCACCAGATCTCAACCCAACTGAACACCTATGGGAGTATTTGGACCAACAGGTGAGACAGCGCTCTCTACCACCATTATCAAAACACCAAATAAAGGAATATCTTTTGGAAGAATGGTGTCCATCCCTACAGTACAGAGACTTGAAGAATCAATGCCATGGTGCATTGAAGCTGTTCTGGCAGCACGTGGTGGCCCAGCACCTTACTAAGAAACTTTATGTCGTTTTTTTTCTTTAACTTTTCATGTGTATGTACTTCTAAGCTTGATATGCTTTTTTTCCCAACTCACTTGTTGTGCCAACTTGGCAGCAGCTGCTGCAAGACCAGTTTCTACAGATGCAACTCTAGCCCCTTCCCTGGCTGGCCTTTCCTGTTTGGGAAGGGTGGGCATCACCCTGGCTATAAATGAGAAGAAATTAAGAGATCAACCATCAGAAAGCTATAAAGCATATCTGATATGTCTTGCTGCTATGTTTAAGCCAGGTACCTTTCGGACTCCAAGGTGTGTCATCCCAGTTTTTCTTGCGCTTCATCTTGGCCTTGTTAGCATGGTCCTCCTCATCAGACTCCAAGGATGGGTAAACTTAAAAATTTGATTATCATAATTAATTATTGGCCTGATCAATAAAAGCTATAAACCTTAGTGCTTGTGAAGCAGCAGGTGTAAGTCACTGAGTGCTTGCTCACCGTAGTCCGAATCTTTAAAGCAGGTTCCCAGAGTCTCTTGCTCATCTGGACTCTCCTCATCACTAAAGTGACGGGCTGGCCGTTTAATGGGCCGTTTCCCAGGCCGCTGGATGACAGGTTTCTTCTCAGGACTCCCTGTCTTTTTGACCCCTCCAGTCACCCACACAGCCTTGCCACCCTTTTCCTTGACCACCCCTAGTCCCTCTGTCAGGCCCCCAGAGATAGATAAGGGAGATGAAGACGATGAAGATGAGGACGAAGAAGGAGGGTTGGCCATGGAGAGCATACCCTGAATGGCATCACGAGTACTGGGAGAGGCCGGGGCTTCCTCACTGAGAAAAGGACAGTTAAGCAATCACTCATCATCTCAAAAATAGACTCCCAAACATTGTGCAGCACCAGAGCCTCTGCAAATATGTGAACTATTCAAGTTTCAAAGGTTAGTGGATTCTTGCAACAACACAGTGAGAATTTATTGCCACTTGTGCTCTAAACTATTGCTCTAGTCATTGATATACAAAGATCAGGAAGTCGGTTTCAAATATATACTTTAGGTTCAAATAACATGAAAATCAAATTACATTTAACTATTTAAATAAATATATTTTAAAATACCATTACAGACTCTTCCTGAATTTCAGTGTTAAATAAATAAAACAATAAAACAATCAATCATTAGTCACCAAGGAAATCTAACCTAAGTGTTGCAGAGTCCAAGCCTGCCACTTGCTTGCTGGCCTTCAATAAATCCAGAATGCCCCCCGCGCCACCCTTCACTCCATGGGCAGCCAGTGCCTCTTCGTCTGTGGTGTAATCCTCCTGAAAATCATGTTATTGTGACTATTGAACCAGTGCTGTGATAATAAATTTGTAACTGCTGCAATGGGCAAGCAGTTATTACAAAATAATAAAAATTACTATTAGTTAGGCTTGGAGTTACAAAATTCATAAATTAAACAGGGAATCTCATTAGGGATTAGATTGATGAATATAAGCTACCAGCAACAGTGTAATAAACACCAGTGGTGATCAGTTGTGACCAGCAAGATGTTAAACCTGAGAGTAGAACCTGGTAAGGTTGGAATGGAAAGCATAAATACACAGCTAAACTCAAAGCCATAATGCGGTCATGATCATGAAGTATTTACAGCTAACCTGCAATGGCATGTGTGAAGTAAACATGTTTTTCATTTTTGGGACTGATTTACTGACTTATACTGGCTACTACAGCTTAAAGATGGCATTCAGAATTGGCTCCAGTAAACCTGATTCATATAGCCATACTGATCTCACCTCAATGTCAAAGTCTACCTCTCCTGGCTCTCTGATGCGATTTGGGTCAGAGCAGGGTTTGGCTCTGGGCAGCTTTCTAGGAAGACCTGATGGCACATTGTAACACAGTTAGGTTACAGTTAGGTTACAACAAGGTGGTATTGACACCATACTATGAAACTATATTAGGTGTTACAACAGTCCATACGCTCTGATTGACTTTGCAGGCAGGGTAAAGAAATAAAAGAAACATATGTCAACATGAGGACTACTACATTAATTTAAACGTTCATAATACCATTGCTTAAAGCCAAATTCTAACCACTTAGTTTCTTTTTCTTGCTAGCTCCTGCAGGTTTGCGTCGCGGAGGGGGGGTCTCGTCAATCTGCAGCTCATCCTCAGACTCCAGGTCAGACAGACTGGATCCCTCCATGGCAAGATGTTTGTAGTTTCCAGCACTTCCTGCGCCATTACTGCTGCCCTCCTTCTTACTACAGCCACAAAAACAGCAGGTATGAACCCCAACCTTTGGTAGAACCATAAGATCAGAAAAGCAATAGAAACACAACAAATAGCTCCAAAGCTTACCCTTGGATTTTTCCATTGGTCAACACAAGTTTCAGTTTGCTTTTATTTAGCTTCCCTTCAAACTCTTCTAATGGCAACTCCAACTGGAAAGAGATAAAGATTGCAAACAACTATGAAGATGAAATAGTCAGATAAAAGATAGTTGAATAAGCATTCCCAGTTTAATAGCAAATGTCTGTAAATCCCGTACCTTGTTCTTGTTTTTGGACTTGCCAGGTTGAAATTTCTTGAGTGTATGTTTGGTGTGAATCTCAATGAGGTCAAGTTCTCCTGCTTCTGCTTTAAGTAGCCCCTTTTGACTCTTCTTCTTGGTTCCGGGGGGCCCGAGACCCCCAATCACTTCTTTGGGCTTGGGTCCTTTCTTTTTTCCAGGGGGGCGCCCTGAATTCTGAGAGGTGGTTAGGGGAGCTTTAGAGAGTGGCGAACCAGGAAACTGAGGTCCAGTGCGGCCAATGTTTTGCTGGAAGATGTCCTATCAAAACAGAGAGTACTGATGAGTCAGTAAAACAGAAAAAAAGAGAAGAAAAAATAATATTTCTACATACACAATTAAAAAGTTAACACAAAGCTAACATGCACTAACTTTCAGTGAATTTACTATTTACCTCAACCAGACGAATCTCCTTGGCCAGGTCCTTCACTAGGGTCTGAGTATTGATGGTTTCTGGAATCTCCACTTCATGCTCTGCTAAAGCCTGAGTGTACAGAGAGAACTATCAGTCATTGCACAATATTTTTGTAAAGTTGCATTTAGCTTAGCACAAAGATAGCAAAGAGGGATACAGCTATCGTGGCTATGTGAAATAGTAACAAAATCTACCTACTAGCACGTCTACAGCTTGCTAATTAACAATATCTTGATTAATTAATTGGTATAAAAACTGAGGTTCATTGTTTCAATTCTTTGTGCTAAGCTAAGCTAACCATGCTTCTGGCTGTAACTTCATATTTAACAGACAGACACAAGAGTGGTATTGATATTCTTATCTAACTCTCTGCCAGAAAGGAATGAAAAATGTCCAGGATATTAGCCCTTTTTTAAATGTAGTACCTTCATGTAATGATTTACACACAAACTTGATTATATGTATAATAATAATTTTGCTGTTGCACCTCTGGTCCATTTATTAGAGTCTGCAAACTGTCTGGTGCAAAATCAAACAAAAATCAGCATGTCAATTCTGTTTATGGATTGTACATATTGTTTATGGAGGGATATAAACCAAGTAATGAAACAAGTAGCGAACAGAGGAAAGAATGAGATACAATAAGGGAAAGATAAAGCAACCGAATAAGATTTGACCTACCTCTTTACGGGTCCAGCTGCGGAAAGCATTGTTCAGGGCCTTAGCTCCATGAACCAGATAAGTGGCAGGGTGTCTGCGATTTTCTCGCAAACCTGTTAGAAAATAGCACAACGTTAATAATATCACAATGTCAAATAGTAAGCACAGATCACCCAAGTAGTTCACATAAAGACATAAAATGAATATTATGAAATTCATTGAAATCTCTCACCTCTGAAGGTATCAAGAAGATGCTTTCCAACATACCAGCACACAGTCTCAAAGTTGGGAAATCTGAACAAGTCTGCTGTGCTCAATCTCTTCTCTATTTCATATGCTCTAAAATTTTTAATACAGCATAGGAAAAGTCAGACATGAATCGTTATTACCACAAACAGATTATCTTTGTAGAGATATGACCAAAATGATTAGCAGTAGTTGTTTCTGACCAGATAACCCAAGAACTATAAGCCCTAGAACTAGAAATGAGGAACTGCAGTAATCCAGGGCCTAAAAGTTCATTTAGCACTTTCATGTTCAAGTTTTCACTGTGTTGGAAGAATTACAAAGATTAGGAAAATTCCATCAGTAAGTATAATGTGTGGGAGAAACACCAGAAAGGCAAATGCCTGTCTCTAAAGTAGAAAGGATCTGACAAGTGTTGTTTTGTTTTTTTAAGTATGTAACACATTGAAAGAATTACCAAGAAATATTAAATTTCAGTTTAATTTTCCATTCCGCCAACCCACAATGTCCTGCTTTTATAGACTAATGGGAAAGTCAAGTTCACTTTAAAAGAACATTTCAGTCAGAAAGGGCTACAAAGTCAGTGAACAGTCTTGAGGAAACTAACCGCAGCTGCATGTCAATGTTGAGACTATGCAAGAAGTTTCCTCCAAAGGCCAGGCAGTCCACTGGAGTCAGGACAGCATGAATCCACCCTGGAAGACAAACAATTAACAAAAGTATAGTTGATTCAGATTGTCTATCACAACTCTGCTAAAAACATTTCTGTAACTAACAAAACTATCAGACATTTCAGCTTACCTGTTGGTATGAACAAGGTGTTTCCTTGTTTTACTGAGCATTTGTAACACATATCAACCTGGTCACCAAAGAACATTTCATTCTGGTTAGATGAAGAACTCCACCGCTCAAAAAGTGCCAGGTTGGCTGGGGTGGGGGAAATCAGGTAGAAGATTTTCTCGCCCTGAACAGACACAGAGAGACAAGTTCTTAAAATAATACCAATTTATTATTTAAAAAAAAAAAAAAAATAATATATATATATATATATATTATATATATATATATTATATATATATATATTATATATATATATATTATATATATATATTATATATATATATATTATATATATATTATATATATATATTTATATATTATATATATATATATATATATATATATATATATATATATATATATATATATATATATATTATATATCTATATCTATATATATATTATATATCTATATCTATATATATATTATATATCTATATATATATTATATATATATATTATATATATATATATATATATATATATATATATATATATATATATTATATATATATTATATATATATATATAATATATCTTTAAAAATCTCTTACCCTCAGGACATGGTACCATACTGAGGTGCCTCCAAAGTCAATGTGGAAGTCTGTGTAGCTATCCTTCACTCCCATTAGGCAGTACTTCTGCACATTTGGGCGTTCAAACACAGACTCTTCAGGCCAGAGGTTTTCCACCCATGACAGTTTCCTCACAATCTTTGGCGTCTCCACCAAGTTTGAGAGCCTAAACAAGTCAGACACTTGTCTTTAATCTTCAAAACATCACATTGGTAACAACACAACTTAATTCAAGTGATGTTTTGCTCATTTATTTATTTATTTATTTTTAACATCAATTGAATTTGATAGAGAAGTAAGATCATACTCATGTAACAAGACACTGGATCATAACGACAAACTAAACTGTCATTGAGTGAATATCTTTGCGTACCTGGTCTCAGAAAACTCTAGGCTGATGACATTGAGCACTCTGTCTCTGTTGGGGCTGTTGTAGTATTCAACAAAGTCTCCCAACCGCATCTTCAAGTCACATTGGCGAGATACATCAATCACATCAATCTCTTTGTCTGCACCTGCAGTTAGAACAAAATGAAAGAATTTGAGATAAGTGTAGATGACATAGTTACTATGTAACACACAACAAAGAAAATGAATTTTAATTTCCCCAATAAACATCAGCTTAAAAATCCTTAAGAGAAATACAGATCTATGTTTCCAAAGTGCAGTGCTAAATGTGTCAAAACTTTACCGATGTAGTGCTCTACATCACTGACACTGAATGATGATGGAGGAAGGGTCATGCCTAGACCATCCCGCCTCAGAACCATGACAGGAACACTGAATGAATGCTCTTCAAGAAACTCCACTGTCAGCTGGGCCCCAGATGGCTTTAGCAAGACTTCATCCGCACTGTCATGGAAAAACAGAGAAATGCACAATGCAAAACACAGAATGCTTTACAATTATGTTACAGTAAGGCATAGGCCCTCCAGTCAACCAAAGAGTAGAAGCTGTCAGTTGATGGTAACTTAAAAAACAAACAAATGAACAGACAAAAACAAAACAAAACAAAACAAAACAAAACAAACACACACACACACACACACACACACACACACACACACACACACACACACACACACACACACACACACACACACACACACACACACACACACACACACACACACACACACACACAGGACACCATAAAACAAAAGGCACCTTATATTCACACCTCAATTTTAGTTGTTCAATCAATATGATTGAAAATTTTATGTAAATCATGGATTTATCTTGAAACTTGACGACATTAAACTTTTGTCTTTGCAGGACGGTGGGAGAGACTTACCTTGGGAAGGTGCGGCATCGCAGCTCCCTAACAAACTGTGGACTGCCTGTCTTAACGGGCCGACTTGGATCTCTTCCTCCTGCAGCACCACCATCTGT